>NC_140233.1:8224152-8741652 GCF_951802725.1 Rutilus rutilus
TTGAAAACCTTTTTTAGATCATAAAATATCTGATTTGTGTTTAATATGAGAATATTTCTTGAGTTTAGAATAAAAGAGTCTATATTAGGTTTAACTGAACAGCGTCGCCATCGCAGTGTATTTTAGTTAATTTAATGGCGGATGTCTCTTTAAATAGTTGCTTTCATGCTGAAATAGAGTCGTGGAGTTTTTGTTTTCGTGTGCAAAAAAAAAAAAAAAAGGCTCTTTAATGCTGTCAGGGAAAATGATGCACTGTGAAGAGCCAAAGAGCAGAGGACCAGCTGCCAGCAAACTGCTGACCCACTTCTCCAAACCAGAACCAAACGGGCACACCAGGCCCCGCAATTTCATTCTGACGGGACGAAAAGCTCCAGATGCGGTTGAACTTTGTGCTCCTTGAGGAAGTTCTCAAAATGTCCGGTTCTGCATTTATCAAAGGCAGCATCCTACGTCCCTTCTTTCATCAACAGAGCGGGGTTTGTCCTCCAATGCAAATAGGCTTATATTCAAAGGAGTGAGGGGAGGCCCACCCCCCCTCCTCAAGACACAGCATGGGATCTGTGTTCGGCCTCTTTCAGAGAGGGAAGCAAAACGGGCGAGATCCTGCTTTGTTCGGAGCCAGTGAATCAGGCTCCTCTAAGGCCCAGCTGAAGGTCTTTGAGTGCTTGGCCTCTCTCTCTCCCCTGAGGAGGATGAGGAGGGAGGGGGGGGGACCCCGACCCCCTGCTGACCGCTGTTTCTCCTCACACAAAAGTCCGACCCCGAGGAGCCCTTCACATGTATGACTGACTGAAGAATGGAGCCGTGCCGCGGGGCTGCGCCTTGAAAGGAGCCTGTTTTAATGGAGGCAGGAAAAGAATGAAAAGGAGAAGTGCTGCGTGCTTTTTTTCCTTCAAGAAAAGAGGAAAATATAGAGAGGCTGAGGCTCTTTTATGGAGTCGCACACAGCGAGCTGCTAGGATGGCGTAGGACATTGTGTACACAGTGTCTTTAATTCAGAGTCAGACAGTATAAACGAAAACATTCATATCTGATGTGTATCTGATTTAGTGTGTTTTGGTTTTTTTTAGAGGAGCTTGGAAATAATACCATTCTTAGTTTTGCAGTGTGAAAACCACACAAACTAATGAAACCAGCCTAAAAACACCAGAAAGGGCAAAATATTACCACCTTGTAAACAGACGTGGCAAGACTATAGCCACGTTCTTTAGGGTTGTCATTGTTAAATAAAACTAAACTGTTTAAAACTTTATTTTGTCAATTGAAATAAAGCTAAAATACCATGTAAATATTAGATAAAAAAAAAAACTTGCTTGAAAAACGGGTTTCAAAGTGCAAGTTTTTGTCTGCGTAAACTACAAAAACTCGAATTTGTGAAAACGGTGACGTCATGCGTATTATCATGTGTTCAGTCTATAGGCGAGTAGTGTTTCTTCACAAACACTGTTTCCCAACTATATAGTATGCAAAAAACCATACGCCAAAAGAGTAGTATGACAGAATAGCCTACATATTATTGGAAAAACAGTAGGCGAAAAGTTTCTGGATGACCTACTACTTCCGGCGAGATTCTGAAGTGCGCATTCGATGGACACTTTACTATCCCATGATGCCACGGGAGAGGATTTATGAATGAGAGTGAAGCGACGTAACTGACGCTGGTAGGTCACGTGACAGAAACAACATGGCGGATGTAGTACGTCCAAATTCATACTTCCCACATTCATACTAAATAGAACGTACTTTCTTAACAGTTGCGAAGTAAATTCAAATTCAAAAGTAGTAACTAGTCAGTATGCGATTTCGAACCTAGCGAAAGTGACATCGCCAACTACTGGCCTGGCTGCATAATACAGTGTTTTTAGACATTTTCGCAGATCCGTGTGTATGTGGACTGTTTTGACAACACTGTACGTGAAACTTTTCAAAAACGCAAAGGGAAAAAATAGTACTAGTATATAAATAATTCCTAAACAGGTTTCAACTGAACTTAATGTCTGCTGTATTTCTTCACAGAATGCGGAGTTTATTCTCTATAGCGCTTGTGCTGCTGGTGGTGTTGATGATCACCGTGGAAGCCAGTATGAAGAAAAAAGGTTTTAATCTTTTGCAAAATGATGCAATGCACATTCTTTTTGTGTGATAGCATTATTAACTATTTTCTGTTTTGTGACAGAAAAGGCCAAAGAGGCCAAAGCAGATGCTGAGTGCAGCGAATGGCAGTATGGGAAATGTGTGCCCAACAGCGGCGACTGCGGCGCTGGCATTCGGGAGGCGACCTGCAACGAACAGACAAAGAAAACCAAGTGCAAAGTCCCATGCAACTGGAAGAAGGACTTTGGCGGTAAGAAGTTTTACATGTCTGGATGTGAATCGAACATAAGTACATTTCGACAGGCCAATCGGTCTAATTTGCTCTTTGTTTTAAGCTGACTGCAAGTACAAGTTTGGTCGTTGGGCCGAATGTGACACTACCACAGGAACCAGAAGCAGGTCGGGGCAATTGAAGAAGGCACTGTTCAACGCTGAATGCCAGACCACCATCAAAGTGTCCAAACCTTGCACCCCAAAGACCCCTAAACCCAAGGGAGGCGAGAAGAAGAAAGGAAAAGGGAAGGAAAACTAACTTGAAGACCACCCCAACTGCCCCATTGCCCACTCAGTGGTACATTCCTATGTGACACTCCCAAATCCTCCAAAAGGTGAATGCTGAGAGGAAAAAAAACTGTAGCCCTACCTATTGTTTTTATTTCCACTTTCTTCGTTTTGTAATTAGTAAATGTATGTGTCTATGCTGTTGTAATTTGATCACTGTAGCAAATTTTTAATTGTAATTGACTTTGCATGTAAAAAATAGGCCGCAGCAAATCTGTCCTCTAACAAATTGTCTTTACTAAAGAGAAAAACCCTAATTACACCCTTAAAAGAAAGTATTTGTAAATTACAACAAATCGAATTGAAGACGATTTCTGTACGTTATAATGCTTAAACGAACAGTTCCTGGAAGTAACGGCCTATATAAAGTATCTCTGTTCATAAATGTTTATGGTTTTAGATTTGATGGATGTACAATCAAATTTACAACACTAACTGATTACTTCTACAGGTTGTGAATAAATGAAAGTGTATTTTCAATAATATTTTCTGGTGCCTTTTTAAAAACAACTTTTTCACATTTATTTGTTCAAGACTGACAAACTTAGGAATTAATTTATAATGTCAAATATACAGTCCTACATTTGACATGCAATTTTAATGATGTTACGATTGATGACATGATTTACACAAATGTGTTTGGTTCTTGTTTCATGAATGAGAGAACCAAAGTGTTTTTACTCATTTATTGTGCAAACAGTAACAGTCTTACAAACTTAAAAATGTATTTGCGATATATCATACAGAACTATGGAAGCTTGTTTCCAACACACAATAAAAAAGGTAATTGCGATTCTGACATTTTCTCAGAACTGCTTGATATAAACTCACAATTACAAGTTATTAAGTCAGAATTGCAAACTCGCAATTCTGTGGAAATAAATTGCGAAACTCGCAATTCTGAGAAATCTTTTTTTCCCCTCAGAATTGGACTTTAGAACTTGAAATTGTGTGTTTATATGTCAAAATTCAGAGAAAAGAAGTCCGAATTGTGAGTTACAAAGTCAAAATTGCGATTCTGACTATAAACTCGCAATTCTGACTATAACTGAAGATGAAAACTCGCAATTGTGTGAAAAAAAGTCCGAATTGTGAGATAAAATGTCGCAATTATCTTTTAAATTGTTTTATTCTGTGGCGGAAACAAGCTTCCATACTAAACAAATGCAATTTCAGCGACATGATAAATATCAAATAACTGAACCAACATGTTTATTTTCACTTTTCGCTTTAGTAAACCACTATCAAAACAAGAATCAGGGTCTTCTCTAATTTGTTGCATTGATTTACATATTTACATACAACTATTTACATAAGAATGCACTTGCGAACAACTTCACGATACAAATGCATGCAATATCAGCAACATGCAAAACAATGAATACTTCAATTTATTTACACTTTTGGCTCTAGTTAACCAACCCTGTGCTCATAAAAATAAGAATGCAGCCGCAAACAACTTAAAAATGACTTTACGATACTTCATAAAGTTGTACAAGTAATGTTTGCGATATCAGCATGATAAACACCCATAACCTCAACCAACACATTTTTCTTCACTTTTGGCTCTGGTAAAACTGCTTCACAGTCACAACGTTTTAGCGAATCAGGTTCCTCATTGGTTGGTCAGGAATCATTGATGAGACACTAAAGATTTGATTAAGTCCAGCTCATTTTAATGTCAGATTTTTGAACTTGCACATCAACAGTCGTTTAAAGGTTCTTTTGAAGGTAGCGTTGCAGAGCGCATAGCATACCGGATTAACCGTGCTGTTGACGTAACACAGAAAGTAGCCCACCATCCAAAGAATTTCAGGGACACACCAGCGGCAGAAGGTACCAATCAGAACCATAACGCTATAGGGCGTCCAGGTGACGATGAAGGCTAGAAGAACTGCAAGAACGGTCCTGGTCACCTTCCTCTCTCTCAGAGCCTTCCGTCTGGCATTCTTAGAGATGGCCTTGGATGTCTGCCGTTGAACCTGAATGGTAGTATGGTTTGGAAAACAGAGAAGTTGCGTTGTCCTGCTAGTTTCCGTACACTCGGTCAAGCTTTTCGGTCTCAAGGTTTCTCCATCCAGCCCTCGATCTTCCGGAGAGGCATCATGGTTTGAATCTAAGGAGTAGTCCGTTTTGCTGAACTCTATGGAAGGCATGCTGCAGAGTTGTTTGGTTCTCACGAGGTCTGAATCTGGTTTAAACGAACATGTTTCATCTGGTTTAATGTCATTCACTAGGTCAGGGTTTGCGGTAGATGTGCCTTCACTTGTCTTGGATGGTTTAAGCAAGTTTGCGGATTCAGACTTCAACTTACAAACCCGTCTCTGACTGGCTAGGGATATCCGTGTGTACAGTACCATCATTATTACAACAGGAATGTAAAATGCTGGGATGGTGGTTGCCAGGGTTACAGCAGGGTTAGCGAGTAGCAGGATGTAACATTGTCCCTCCGGGACCTCGCGTCTGTCCCTCCCAGCCTGCCAAAGCAGGATAGCTGGAGCCCAGAGAAGCAGAGACTGCAACCAAGCCGCAGCGATCATCACCCCTGCCCACCTCGCGGTACGTTTGGTTGGGTAACTCAGAGGCCGGGTAACGCAGAAGTACCGGTCAAAGCAGATCAGGAGGAGGTTCATCACAGAGGCGTTACTGACTACGTAATCCACAACCAACCACAAGTCGCACATCTGTGGTCCCAAAGGCCAGTATCCCTTTACGGCGTAAACAACGTAGAGATTCATGGAGAACGCACCGACGATAAGGTCTGAACAAGCAAGACTAAAAAGGAAGTAGTTGTTGATGGTTCGGAGATTGCGGTTGACTTTGATTGAAAGCAGAACCAGGACGTTGCCTAGGACTGTTAGAAGGTTGATGCAGCTAGTGATAAGTATGATGATGACCACCCCTACAGTCCCAAAAGCACGACGTGGTCTTCCCAACAACAAGTATGATTCTTCGGGCAAGGGACTGTGCATGCTGCTGTTGAGCATGCTGGGGGAACTTGTGGAGGAGCCTGCGACAAGAAAACAACCAATAATCATCAACCAAGTGGCACAGAGGCATTTAACTTGACATGACTTGAAACTGAACACTAGCATATACACTAATCTTCAAATGTTAATGTACAAAAAAATCGAATACATAGAAATTAAGATATAAAACAAGAATAAAAACAAATTCATGACTCTAACATGGTCCCATCAGCAAACTTACCGTTGAAAACGAACCATTCCAAGTTCCTTGACAAAACGTCAGATCCAGCCTCCATGATCTCCTGCTCAGTCTGAATGAGAGAACAACTGGGAGGACTTTTAATTCCTCAAACAGTAACACCCATCCTCACCTTCCGAACACATAACCAGGAAGAAGTTATCCAACCTCTTTGAGCTGTATCAATATTACACTGAATTTACGAGAAGATGATGACCAAAGTGGAACGATAGTATTACAGCCGAATTCCTCCTAGTTTTGTGCTGCCTCTTTAAAGCATGTAAGCTTAATGCAGTTCCTGTCCTCTAAAGAGGAAGGCAGCAGTTACATAACAGATGGAATCTAATTACCCGACCAGTAATGCAGCCCCACAGCTGTTTCACATAATTTTTAATTATAATGTTTTATTATCTTTTCTCATTTTCACGTATCACACGTACTACAACAAATTACAGATGTTTCCAAATGTAAAGTTGTAATGATGGGGGTGGGCAGGAGGATGCTGGGATTTGGGCAGAGGCCCGTTCACACCGAGGACGATAACTATAATGAATGATTCTAATAATAGTTTGAAATATAAATGAATAGCAGAGCCCACAACACAACTATAACGATATTGTCACTTTCAGAACTGCTGTGCATTCTTAGAATAAACAGAACAATTTCGTCCGCTAGTGTGGACGCTAATATAGTTAGTTATAGTTATCGTTCTTGGTGTGAACGGGCCTTAAGTTTCATGTAAACATTGTAAGCAGGAAAAATATAAGAAACTTTAGTTTGCATAAAGACAATTAAGCATATTTTAGACTGATTTTACCATAGGGTCAGGGTGATTGAAAACCATTAAGATTTCCTGTATTGTGACTATTCTTTTACTTACTTGTCATGAAAACTGTCAAGATACAAATAAACCTAAAATTAAAAACAACAATAAATATAAAATACAGTATTATAAAAATAAGAAAAAACAACAACTGTACAGACCAATTACAGTAAAGAGAATTTAGGGAAAATGTGCTTACTGTAATTGGTACTGTAAAAAAGTTTTTATTGTAATTTCCATTATTTTTGGTGATTATAATTGCTGTAGACGAGTTTATTTTATTACATTACGGTAAAAGAAGATGGCACAAATCAAACTTTTTACTGATATTTTAGAAAGAAATATGGCCTGGATAGGTTCTCAAAAGGTTTCATGAGTTTCACTGTATTGTAATTAATAAATAATAATAATAATTTATAATAAATAAATGTCAAAAACAACCGAATTAATTTCCATATTCCCATTTTATTAAAACTCTCATAATCGTCATTACCACAGGATCTTTGGTGTCCCACGAAATTCTTTTACAACACCTAATCCTCATTTTCACTAAATAAAGAACCAACTACACATTTATGGTAAGTCATAACAACACATCCCCTCTTGTCTGGGCAGAAGAGGAAGTCGAATTCTGGTCTTTTCCACTATCATGACTTAAGCTAAGGTACCGATCCAGCAGTGAAAGCATATACATAACCACACATCCAACAAGAACACAGTTACAGTTTTTAAAATGTCACACTTTCGGTCGCCGTCAGCTATTCTCGTCCGAACACATGAATTGTCCTAAAAGTCTAAAACAAACCCTGCATAAAGCAACTTCATAAAAATAAGGTGTGCATATGGTCAAAAATGAGATGTGTCCTTAAATGATGGTACAAGATATTTAGCATGTTCTCAAATGGAGTTTAAAGTAAAAAGGTCTTTCTTTCTTATCATTTTCAAAATCAGGATTGCATTTGTCATTCACACAGAGTAAAATAAATAATCAAAATGACAGCCAACACAACCAGACTTTTACCAATTTTTCTACCAATTACTAAAACACTGAACATTCAAAAGGCTTATGAAGGAGCTATTCCGGTATTGTCGGCCTTTGCGGTTCAGTAAGGAGAAGACTCCCCAAGGCACTGAACTCATTGAAAAACACCAAAGGGTATGTGGTTTCTGAGAGGTTCCTCAGCTGCCATTACTTGCTATGAGATCACAATCCAACAGAATCTTACACCCACAAACTTTCAAAAAACAAACCATTCCTAATGGGGACAGTTTTTTTTTTTATATATACAAAAAAGCTAATTCAAGCCAAGCAGCTAAAATAACAAAATCTTTTACACAAATAATAATGTTATAAATGCTTGTTAACGAAAGGCCTGTGCATATGCAAATGCACTGACAACTCATCGCTAGAGTGGACCAATCGTACATGAGAATCTAAACAAGCGCAACAGAACTCACAAGGCAAGTATTTCATTTAAAAAAAACAAAAACCCAACCCGAAATATGGATTTAAGTTTTTTCTTCTTGATTTATCATCTCTACATTTACAATGCTACATTTATTTATAATAAAACTCTGTAGGTTCAGTGGCGGACACTCACAGACATACACATCCACACGTACACGCATACAAACAGTGTCCGTCCTCAGTGACTCTCAGCAGTGTGCGCGCATTTAGGGCCGTCACTGTCCCAAGTGTCCAATGTCCAAAAAAAATGCTCTTTTATGGGTTATTCAAGTGTTTATTGTACATAATCCAGATCTAAAATAGAGATACGTCTGGTTTATCGTCTGTAACATTATTCTCGGTGCAATTCGGAAGGAGAAAATGGTGCTTAAGTGCACTCACTTGCCATTTGTCTCTTACGCATCATAAGAGGCT
Source organism: Rutilus rutilus (assembly GCF_951802725.1). Lineage (NCBI taxonomy): Eukaryota > Metazoa > Chordata > Actinopteri > Cypriniformes > Leuciscidae > Rutilus > Rutilus rutilus. Next base: position 8,232,720 of record NC_140233.1, read on the forward strand.
TGTTGCGTTTGGTAGAGTGGAATGAAACCCTCGGGCAATCGATTGATTCGAGGTGAATTACTGGAGAATTGACAATCAGCAGCTGAATTGCGCAAATTGTTAACAATTTAGTGCGAGAATTGTAACATCTTACATTTCGGTTCTGAGTTTTAAGGTATTTCTGAGATATCACATCAGTAGGATTCGTACAAACGCATCAGGGATTTAAATCGCAAGAATCGCGGCGGCGAACTGACCCATACACGCAAGTTAGCGGTCACATGTATAAAAGCCTGATAAAAACTGCTCAGCGTACCAAAATTTCACTTAATGCGCATGTGCACTCGACAGCCTACATGCCAATTCGCTTTAGCCCCGCCTCCTCGTTTATAAGCTCTGGAACTGGACACACATGCAGATATGAGAGATCTGAACCAGCGTGAGGGTTCTTGAACTGATTTTTCCATCCATTGGACAATTACAGACAACATGCTTTCAAAAGTGTATTTTTCAAACGACATAAATAAATTCAAATTAAAACCATCATAAAATTCGACATCTGGAAGTTTAGTGGGACACGTTCACGCGCATAAGTCTTTCCAGTCTGAGAACTTCAAAGTAGATGTTGTTCTAGACACTGATCAACCGGATGACTGGAAATCACATTATCGAACACAAAAAAAAACAATCACGTCAAGCATAATCTCAGAATTTGAACACAAAAACCGTTAGAGGATGTTGAGAGAGTTAGTGTTAAGCTGTGAAGAGTCTTTACTGCTTTACAGTTCCTCAAACTGAAATGTCCTGAAGACAACAGACCCCAATGGATCCAAAGGAATCGGTAAGGACACGCCCCCCCCCAGACACAACTGGCACTTTGATTGGCTGATGATTTTTCTTGGAGCTTGAAAGGGTGGTTAACTACAACCGTGTAATTCCGTACTGTAGTACGGGAAGGATTCAAGTATGATACCCTTTCTCGCATGGAATGATGTAATGTCAGACTCAACCTTGAAAGGAAGAAAAATTAAAACTTAAGTGCAACACGCAAGTGCAATAATGATGCTTCCCCAAAGCGAGAATCTATTGTTTTGACAGAAAGGGTGAGGTTGACGCCTCCCAGTTAAGGAGACGGCATGAAAAACTTGGCACTCATTCATTCCCAAATAAGGCCAGAGTGAGAGGAGTCAGAACTGAGGCGGGAAGTTCAGTGGCTCCGCCCCAAACATTATGTCCTATCATTGTAACACAGGCTCCACCACGAAATGCAGACCAGTTTTGAGATGTTCGTCTCGTCTCAGACGCAAGACTATCTGCCATATAGGTCGTCAGGATAATCTCGGCTCCGGCTTTCACTGTAGCTGTTATGGTCATTGTTATTGTTGTTGCTACGGTTAGACATATTCAAACCGCTCGGGGATGGGTGGTGTTGCACGACATCGGCTTGATGATCGGCAAACAAGTCTGGCTCAACCATAGGAGACACCCTCGCGACCTCAGAGCGAGTTGTAAACTGTGGCGGAAGCGGGGCGCCGCTGGACCCTGATGGCCCAGGAAGTTCTAGAGAGTCTACCAAGGGTTCAGTGCGAAAAAGAGATGGGATAGCGAGTCCAGCAGGCGTTTCCGGGGTTGGGTTTCCCACCTGAGTCGTCCTGACCGAGGTCTGCGAGCCACGGTGAATCCGATGGCTGACCACGATGTTGTTTCCGAAGCCACCCATCGAGGCCATAGTAGTGCTGCGTTCCCGCTGGACCACGGCCGTCATACCCCCTTCAGCCATTAGGCGGCGGATCCGAGACAGCGCGTCTTCTCCCGAACCCGGCTCGGCTGCTGAGTCCGCTAAGATAAACCAGACAGAACAGTGAGACGCTCTTATCAGATAACGACAAAACAAACAAAACGAGACTGGATTAATTTCAGAACGTGGAAAATTAGTGGGCAGACATAATACGTAAGATCGGCGAAGAAAGCTGGAGCAAACAGAATTAAGATGAGTAATTTATTTATGTTAATTATGTTTTATCTCAAAAGCACACACACACACACATATCTTGGTCTTGGTTGACCAAAGTAAAAATAAAATAAAAAAAAACAGTCCAGCAACAATTAGGTCTTAGTTATCTATTATCTCTCCATGTGTGCACACTGGGGCCCATTAAACCGAGAAAACGAGGGTGCAAATTAAATTAGACCAGCTAACAGCAGGTAATAAAGCACTTGAAACAGTAATAACAGTGTAAAGCCCTCAGTAGGACACAACACAGATCTCAGAGAGGTCAGTTCAATCAATTCCACTCCATTACCTGTGTCAGACGACAGAGGAAGAGACAGGATGAGAAAGAGTGAGACGAAGCAGTTACCGTGATATGTGGGGGGCAAGTTTGTCCGGTTCAGCGACCCCTCTGAGACCGATGCCTGAATCGGTGTGTGTAACAGTGTGTGTGTCGTCTCTGGGTGTGTGTGTCTCTCAGTGCTGGTGCTGGCCACCTGAACCGCTGCAAGAGTAACACATTTGGCAGCTCTGAGTGGACATAATCAATATTACTTAACTTGGTTACAAAAATGAACTGGAGCGTTATAGATATCCGTTACAATCGCTATGGCCTTGAGCAAGACACTTCAGTGCAGGTCTGTCATTACGGCTGGGACATATATATATATATATATAATGAATATTTAAAATAATTAGCTGGAAATATAAAATTAAGAAATAATATTAAAACATTGATTATGTGACTACTAAGTTTAATAAAATGTTAATAAGTTAAAGCCACTTTAATAAAAATGATTCATGTACTTCAAATAAAAATATATGGAAGATCTAGAATTTAAGATCACATTTAATGCTGTGAATAAAAGTATTACAAATAAAAGTTTTAGGATTTAAAAAAAAAAAGTAAAAAAAAAAAAGTTATGACAAAACAAATACTAAAAAATAATGAAGAATCTCTCTGAGATGGTTTTAAAAATCTGTAACAATTTTTCTTTTCTTCCACTAGCTGTCTTTTAGATCCCACTGAATATGTAGCTATATATTGCGGCAGAGTCCTGCACGGGTCCATTTTTGGAGACCCGCCCCCGCCCGTACCCGCAAAGTTCAGCACCAGGTCCGACCCGTCACCCGTGATAATATCAAAATTAAATCCGCACCCGCCCAGACCCGTTAATATTTGGCCCGTTACCCGACCCGTGTCCGCGATAAATCACACACAAGCTAAAATCATTCCAGTTAAAATGCTTTATTTTTTATCTCGCACCTCTCTCAACATCACAATAGCCTCATGAATGGGCTAATGAAACAGGCTAAAGTGCGCTTTGTTTTGCGCCATTCAAGTAGCCTACCATCGGCACCTAAACAGGCTACCTCCAGTTCACGTGCCGGCGCCGTGTCCTGAAATTTTCTGCTATATTTAGCCTACCTCTTATTTATTAAATCCAGGAAATTGGTTGATAAAACATTGATTAAAATTAAGATACAATTAATACAAAATGAAATTTACTTTAAAGAAAGGCTTTCTACAAAAACAAACTTAATGAAGTGGTCAAAATCATGTCTGCCCACTCCATTTGTCTCCCGATATTTGGGATCATCTTATCTTATTCATGCTTTTCACTTTTCATATATTCAACATGAAATTTAAAAAATATATATTATTTTATTTAAACATGAATATGAAACTAAATCGTTTTTTAATGACTGGGCTACAACACATAGGCCTATTAGCCTACAGTACAGAGAAATTTAATGTCGGAGCATTGCCGGTGAGCATGTGGGGGGAGAGATACGATTTTTGATCAATCATCGAATATTATTTTGCTTGATATGCCAATTCTCTGAGATCTCTGTGAAAGTTTTAATTGTATGTTCGTGGCCCTGAGTGTCGCGATTTCGGTTTCATTTCGCATATAGCCTACAGCCCTTATAATCATAGATGACGCCACGGGCTTTTATTTAAAAGAAAGAGCGTAGCCTACGTTTGTATGTAGGCCTATATATGGGCAATTTATACACAATACTTACTAAAATATAATTAATATAATTTTATTGCATTTGTATTAGTTGTTTGGAGTAAAAAAAGAAAAAAAGAAAAAAAGAAATCGGTCGGACTTAACGCAAGTTTACAACCGGCAAGTCGGTCGGACTAAAAGGGGGGAACATTTTTTTATTGGGTCGGTCCTAAATTGACAGGGTCGGTCGGGTTACGGCAAACAAGAATATTTTTAAGGATGGCCTGACTAATAATTTAGACATACAAATATTGCACATATTTTTCATCCGCTACCCGCCTGCAAGGAGTTCATTGTCCGCCCGCATCCCCGCCCGTGAATTTTAGGAATGTCACAATCCACCCGTTTTAGCCACTTTTATGCGGTTACCCGTCACAGGACTCTATATTGCGGTTTAGTTTTTATGTATGTACATAAATACAATTTTATATCAGTATCCCATAATTTTTACTATAAATTCATTTCTGTTTTAAGAAAATAAATAGTGGATTTAGTGCAAATTACATTTATGCAAATGTCTTACTGTGTCTGGATGTGTATGCGCTCTGGAAGGTACTGGCTGGAGGATGTTCTCTCTCCGTCTGGGTCTCGGCATTCTGCAGTCGCACCACTGGTGTCTGCGTCCCCTGTGAGGTCACAGAAGGCGTGGCCTGACGCGGCTGCAGGCCAATAGCGTTCATAAGGCCCATGTCGCGGTCAAATCGCCAGCCGGACCTGCTCGTCCTGTAAGAAATATACACAAATGAGCATTTTTAGGATCATGAATAACACTGGACTATGATATAACAAGCTGTGACTTCTGAATTCAGATTAAGTTCGTTTCTGACCCTGGGCGCTCCACTCCACGGGTTCGGCTGCTGCTGTTGACAGTAAACAAAGAATCCGAGGTCAGATCCGACGGACTGTCTGCATCACTGCGGAAATCACTGAAAACAAAACAGATATTTTTGACTTCATTATCTTGTTTACACATCTAAGTAACAGTAATATATGCTTCACTTCAGGTTATCTATCACCTCGAAGGTATTCTCAGCCTCAGACGTTACACCCACAGACTGATGGCTGAACGAAGTTTTACATGCCGGTCTGTTATTGTACGGACATCGACTTTACATTTTCACGCCCCTATTGTCTCAGCCTCAGACGTCACGCCTACAGACCATCTGATGCATAAGGCACACAAAATGGGAAACGCTTAGGGAGTTTTCAAAGTCGTAATCTGATTGTTTGAATTCTACAGGATTTCTGGGAGACGTGTGTGTCACGTTCTTGAACAGTCCGCCTGTAAACAAAGCCGTCGTGACGCCAAACCCCCTCATGGAAGAAGAAAGCCAACGTGTTTACAACTGTGACAATGAGAGCACAGAACGAACTGTGATCGGTTGCTTTACATGTCGGTCAGACGTCCTCTTGGGCGGTCCTTGGACAAAAGTCGTGATGGAGTCCAGACCTTCTGCCATCATTCTGAAGGTCTGGCTACATAAGACTAACGGCCCTAAACATGACGGTGAGCAAAACAAACTGTGATTGGTTGCTTTACATGTTAGTCAGATGGCCTCTGGGTGGTCCTTGGCCAATGAAAGCAGCTATGGATTCCAGACCTTCTGCAATCAGTCTGAAGGTCTGGTTACACAAGACTACCCCAAATGGATTCATTTTGTGATGATGACTGGCTGATTGTACATTATATACCACTTATTACACAACTAACCACCAAATATGGTTGTTGATGTAGAACGGCCAATCAGAAACAAGTATTCCTGCAGATCTCGCATTATGCTTTTAAAACCAGTAATATACACAAGATTTGACCAAATTACAAAATTGAACAACCGAATGGCAACGAAGCAATGGAATTATTGTGACATACTCCATCTGTCCGTGTGGGCTGTGATCTGATTATAAACCCATCAGTTTGGGGGAGAATTCCTTGAAAGCGATGAGCTGCAAAAGTCATGGGGCACAGGGGTAATGTGGCCTGTAACCTTGTTAAAAAACAATAATCGCTTTTTTCCATTTGAACACCCGAGTTTCCTGCCACTAATGAAGAAGGTAATCTAATGAAAGGCGGCTTCAGGTAACACTGATTTATTAAAAGTCCTCATATAGTCCACATCTGAAAACTGACACTGATCTGGGATCAGGAACTTGCCTATGTAATTGTTAAAGATGAAGATGATTTATAATGAATCAACTCTCTGGGTATTTGGCATTTTTAATCAATATTGACATGGGCTCTGGAACACGTTTATGGAAATGACTGGTTGTAAAAATGCGGGCTTTTATAGCGCTGTTAAACTGTGTTTTGTTTTATCTGCAATTTCCATGGCTCCTGTGCTTCACAGTGGCACTTGTTTTGTTTTTCTTTGATGGATGGTGTGGCGTACTGGTTAAAGACGTGGGCTAGAAGCCAAAAGGTTAAGTAGAAGCAATTCACAAACCATCACTATCATTTGATCTTTTGCAAAACCTAGCATTTTACAGAGGAAGTATTTTAAGTAGGGCTGTTGATTTAACATGTTAATTTAATGAATTAGTTAGTTATGGAAAAAATCGTGTGTTAAAATAATTTACGCATTTAATGCCCCAGATGTACAAAGGTCATCTTACATTTCATTAAAAAAACGCCCCTGTATGAGTTCTCATATTTATATGATATAGTTAAGCAATATCGTTTGAGCAGCGACTGCAATATCACACGAATTTTTGTTTATTATTTAGAGTATAATTTCATTAAAATAAAAAAAATCACATTTCCATTTGAATAAAATAACAAGACCCATTTAAAACCCATTAATCTCATGACATTATTTATGCAATTGTAATTGCACCTCTGAGCTGCAATAACCGGTCTGTAAATATATCTAAATACCAATTATTTTCCAAAACTTTTTGATATGTCTACTTGATGCTTTTCTCATTAAACACAATAATAACCTTATCTTTTGGGGGTGGTTTCTCAGCCAAAATTGACGAGCAATTAATTAGATGAATTCATCAGCACATCATGTAATTAATTAGATTTACATTTTTAATCGCTTGACAGCCCTAATGTCAAGGTTTTATAGTCGTTTTCTGGCCCAAATCTAAAGCAGCAACAATAAGGCAGGAGACAATACCATTATGCATTAGATATATATATGTGATATATATTTACACTACATACAAATATAAAAATGTTAAACAAGCTCACATTTTATTACTAAAAAAGTAACAATACAAATTGTGGTATTTGACTATATTACCCAATATTTGTGTGCGATGTATTTTTATACTTATTAGAATTTCACTCTATTAGTTTCACAACAACCTAACTCAAACTTGTAGACAGTAAACAGCCAGGCATCTCAATAGGTTTTGGAGTTATTGTTGCCATAGGCATACCATTTTGTCTCTTGAATAGGTATACTATAATGGATAAAAACACTTGGTAAATTAATAAAGTGTATATAACTGTTTTACGATTTGATAAGGACATTCAAATTTGCTAAGGACTAAAGATATGCATGTGGAGCAGATGGTCTACTGGGTGATGGTTGTTTTAGCTGGGTGTTTACTTACACTGGCCTGCAGATGACCAGATCGCCCTTATTGGTTCCGTAGGCCAATCCCATGCCTGGCTCCGGAAGCCACCGGGCTGAGTTAATACTGACGTGTCTCCGTTGGTCTGGAGCCATGGGGTACACCACATTAAACATCATCTGCAGGATGCCAAGAGAAAATGGACCATAAAAAAAACAAAAAAAACAGAAAGGAGAAAAACAGTGTTAGTCACAGTACTGAATCAATCTTTACGGCTTTGTTGGGTCAATGAATAAAAATAAAAAAAACCCCATAAATACCAGTTTAAACCTAATAGAGTTTTTCTTTTATCATTTCCTTTCCAGTTTTGCATTTATTGAAAAATAAGTGACATTTTCAGGCTCTTACTCTAATGGAGGTCTCTCCTCCGTGTGGCTGCTGCAGACGGAACACTTGCGCCACCATGTGGTCAGTGGTGGGATGCAGCAGGATCCGTCTGGAGGCCAGTCCTACCATCACGTAGCAGCCCATGGGTGAAAGACTCACTGAGATTGCATTTGGACCTGAAATGCAAGTTTAAAAACAAAACTCAGAGGAATTTCTGCTATAAAAAAAGTCACTATTTTAAAACTAAGCCAGAATTGTCATTGTGTTACTGCCAAAACCAAAAGTTATGAACTGTTCCAAAACACAGACCGAATCTCTTGGTGTACAGCATTTCTCCAAGATTATGGGGAGCAAGGGAGTAGACGGCCAGGATGCCCTCATCTGCAAAACCCCGCTGGCTGCTGGGAATGAACACGGCCAGCAGCTGCCCGTCCGCAGAAATATCACAGCTGGCATCGTTGTAGATCTTACAGTGAGGAACCAACACATTCACAGAGGCTACGATGAAAAAAAAAAAGAGACAAATATGATGAAATAAGATAAACAAACATATTGTAGCTTCTGAAGAAGTTCAAAGTTAAACTTTCAAGCTACCAATTCAGATAATGTCAAGCAAAAACTGACGTATTAGCTCAAAACCAGTAGAACTTGGAAGAACGCACCATTGCTGATCTCCGGAAGGTCAAACTTGGTGAAATCCCACCACTGCAGCCTATAAGTGGTGTTGGCAATGTTACTGGCCACAGCTGACTGGCCGTCACCTATAGATGCTCCTGCAACACAGCATTACGGGTAGATTTATTTAATTCTCTTTAGTTTGTTCAAAATCACTGTGGGCTAAAAATTATTCAGAATGCTTCATAAATGAAACAGAATAAGAAACTTCCAGCTGTACCTGCTAATACTCTGTTGATGGAGGAGTGAGTGGCCAGGCCTGACTGACCCCTTTCATGGAAGAGTCCAGCGTAAGGCAAGTACTCCGGCAACAGGAACCTCCTTCAAACAAAAATACGTATAAAGAAATGTTTACATTAATCAAATATATTAACATAAATGTATCAACTTGGTAAAAATCACCATTACATTTTTTATTTATTTATATTAATATTTTCAATTAGCAAGGATGCACTCAATTGATCAAAAGTGACATTAAAGACATTTAAAATGTTACAAAAGATTCCTATTTCAAATAAATGAACTTTCTATTCATTAAAGAATCCTGAAAAAAATGTATCACAGTTTCCACAAAGTATTAGACAGCACAACTGTTTTCAACATTGATGATAAGAAAGGTTTCTTGAGTAGCCAATCAGCATATTAGAATGATTTCTGAAGGATCATGTGACACTGAAGACTGGAGTAATGATGCTTTGCCATCAAATTACACTTTAAAATATATTAAAATAGAAAAGTTATTTTAAATTGTAATGATATTTCACGGTATTTACTGTTTTCACTGTATTTTTGATCAAATAAATGCAGCATTGGTGAGCATAAGAGACTTCTTGTAAAAAACAACAACTTTCCGACCCCAAACATTTGAACGGCCGTGTATGACAGGCAATGTCAAACGTCACATATGACACTGACCTTGGAACAAAGCGCCCGAGTGAGGGGGCCGACATTCGAGCATTGCGGGGCATTCTGTGTCTTGTTCTGTCTCCAGGCTCCCTGTGACAGCAGGAGAAAGAAATATTAAACACTTTCCTTTTTAATACAACAGTAAAATGGATTCACATAACAGTAATTGTAATATATATGCGTTTAATCGTGAGTGCAAATGCAATGTGTTGTATTATCAGACTCACTCGATGTCCTCATAGTCTCCATCACTGGCTTCCGGTGGCGTGGCGGATGGGTTGTTGGACTGGCTTTCAGCTTGAGAGTTTGAGAGCGTCCGTAGGCGATTCTGCAGTGAACGCTGGCGTATGCTTTCTCTCCGAGACAGATATTGGATCATCCTTTGAGCATAGTAAGCAGCTGGAGACAGCCTGAGGAGATGTGGAAGAGGGAAAGACGGGGTCAAACTCTGAAGTTTGTACATACGGGCTATACAGGAGTGTAACTGTTTCCAAACGGGTACCTGGCAGGATCTGGGTATATAGGATGATCTCTGGAGCCAGACATATCATAACGAGAAAATGGAAACAGTGACGATTCCAACAACCTCCTAATGCAAAAGATGAGAAATATATAAGTAACAGAAAAGACACTGTAAAGGTGAGGTCACATTAACCATTGTTTTACAGGCGAATTTCAATAGGAATACGCGCAAACTGGAATTTGCGTAAGGGCAAAAGAAACAGGTACAAGTTGGCCATGCAAGTTCCCCATGTTGACCAGCAGAAAGATCTTTTTTGCCTGCAAAATTTCGCTAACGTGACCGCACCTTAATAACCAAATTTGGATGTGTACATCTTTTTCTTCCTCACCTCCTGAGTGAGTCCTCGTCCGGATTATCAACAGGCACCTCTGGGTTTAAGGCGTCTTGCGTTGCCTCAGAAGAAGCGCTGGCCGTTGGTTGCCGGTACACGCTTTCCCACTGCCCTGTCTCCTGATTGTACACCAGACCCATGGGCTGCTGCTCCTGTAGCCCAGAGGAGGACTCGCTCAACTCCATAGGCCTCATCTCAGGGGCTCGGGCTTCCACTCGTGCACCCTGACCCGGGTCCTCAAACGGAGGCACTGAAAGCGGCCAGGACGGTCCGTCTTGAGAAGAAGAGGAAGAAGAGGTCTGACCAGAACGTTCCCATCTCTGGGTGTCATGGTTGAAGGTGAGGAGGTTGTGGCACGAACGGCAGCGATTGGGGTGGTTTTGCGAGGGGCCTGCGACCGTGTCTCCATTTCCAGTGTGGGAAGAGCCGTTATGCGAAGGCCCGGGTCGATCTGTGTCCATGCTAGTGTTGAGCAGCTCCTGCATGGGTCCTGGTCCACCTGCCACCTCTCGGCTGCCACCAGGTCGCTCCAACTCCTGCATGCGCTCATATTCCATGAAGTAACGGCTCAGGTTGCACTGCAGGACGTTGCGTATGGAGGCGGGGTTGTTGCGTTGGGTGTTGTCGTAGAAAGGGTGATGGCCGCTACTTGTGCCATCGTTGGCTCGTCCCCGGGTGGGATCCATGCCGGGCAGCACTAGGCCCCGCCCTTCCGTAGCAGAGGTGTAAATGGGTGATGAAGAGGAACCATCGGGGAACCTGCGCAGGGAGAGGAGATCCATTGAAGAGGAGCTCGTCCTAGGAGGGGGCAGCACACCCCTTCCGACACTGCTTTCTACCCCAATCGCACCTAACCCATGTTCATGTCCCGTGCTCAGCAGACTACCAGACCAATCAGCCCCAGGGAGACGCCCGGGGGCCTCGAGAGGCCCGGGCACCTGTGACCCCAAGGGATCAATAGTCCTAAGAGGCAAGAGACCCCGATGTGTAGAGTTCCCCGCAGTCCCGCTGAACACACTGCTAAAAGCAGAAGGTCGATCTGAGGAGGTGCGGTTCTGGCTGGGGGCGGGCGAGAAGGCGGAGGGGCCCGACTGAGTCTGCGGTTGAGGTGAATCTGAAGGCTGGAGGCCTGTCGGATTCTGCGTGAATAGGTTCCGCGCGGCGGCGCAGCGATTGCACAGGCAGCCCAGACCCAAATGCTGAGTGCAGCCCTGTGAGGCCGAGCGGTCACTCGGTTCCGTCCGCACCGGGTACTGGAACCGAGGCATGGGAGGCTCACGGGGCTCCGGGGCGGGACGGGACTGATCGCCGGCCTGTGCCCCAGAAGAGCGAGAGGACAAGATGTGCAGGAAATTGTGCAGGATGGGCGTGCGGCGTACAGGTGGGGAGCGTAAAAGAGACCGTTGGCGGAACAAAGCCATCTCCATACTGTCCATGGGAACTTCAGAGTCATCTTCATTCTACACAAACATAGTAAAACATTTATGAAATTACATTTATCACTTTCTGAAAAGGGACGTGCACATAGAACATTACATTACAGCTATTTTGACAGGAAAAGAGTCGTTTCTAACCTGCTGGTTGGATGGGTTCACAATAGCAGTCAAGAGATTATGACCTAGAGGATCAAATCTCACCAACCTGGGCAAAAAAATTAAATAATTGAGGATGAACAATTTTGAAAAAAACATTAATTCATAAAGTCAACATCAATTGGCATTCACAACCCATTTTACTGTTGCAACGTGACAATTTCAAGTGAAATAGAATAGTAAAGAAAAAAAATGCAAGTCAGGACTTGTTATTACACATTAATGAATATGAATATAAACATTTTTGCCTTTAAAATGCTTTGATGAATCACGCACAATAAGACAGTATAAATCATTAACAATAATCATGTTAACCACTATAGACAGGATTGCTTCCCCACCGGACACGTTCTGTCTCGCTGGCGGTCTTGACCACAGCAAAAGGTTCTGGTCGGCTCCAGTCCCAGAAGTGAAGTTCGTTGTTAGTGGCGATGAGGAGGAGCTGAGCTGTGGGGTGGAACGCTAGAGAAGCGATGGCAACATTACTCTCCGTGAACCAGCTCTCACTACCACCCTGGGAATGGGAAAAAAACATCCACAACGTTTATTTAAACAGCAATTTCAAAGCCAGTTATACGTGTAGATGACTTGCAAATGGATCAGACCAAAATAACTGCTTTGAGCTGCTACTGAACGGTATGAAAATCAAACACAAATTAACACGCAAGATAAGAATGTTTGCTAAAGGGGAAGGTCCACACATCTTAGGAATAACTAAACCATTAAACAAAGCCTCATGCTCACATGCAGGTCCCAAATGCGGACTTCTCCATCAAGGCACCCAGAGGCAACCAGGCCAGGGATGGTGGGGTGAAAGGTCACACACCAAGGTGTGCGTCGATGGCCCACTAAAGAGTGCAGGCACTTTCCCGTTTTCACATCTGTGATGTAGATGTTGTGGTTGACGTGGGTGGAGGCCACAAGATTCCTACAAACATATGTAAACAACATCAGAAAATGATGTTTTTGCCATTACTAGTGTACAACACTAGTGTTTTTTTGTTGAGAATGTTGTTACCTATCTGGACTGAAGGCCAACAGGAAGGTTGATCGTGGATTATCCGGCAACTCTACTTTCTGTAGAAATAATTGAGACATTTAAATTACACACATTAGCCTCAGTGAACTTTCAGGGACAAACAAAGACTATTAAAATTAGAAAATAATATAATTTATAATATATTATTATATTAGAATAATAACAATTAAGTAATATTAAGTTTGTAACTGTATCAATATTGTTTATAATAATATTAAATTAATCGAACAATTAAAAACCTTGACATAGCAAACTCTTGTTCTGACAATTTTTTCAATGTACTGTGAGTAATATAACTCTCAGTGGATGTTATTTTTATTTATTTTTCGTTATACAAGAAAAACACATAAAATGACCAAGATAGGCATTATTTCTACAGTAAAACTTTAAAAAAGATTACAAAATTGTTATCAGATATGGATGCCATCAATCCTGATTTTCCAAATGTTCAATTTTCCAAATGTTTTGTATATTCATGCAACTACACACAATATAACACTGGAACCTAAGGATCTATAATGCTTGGTTTCCAGTTTCATTTCATTCATTACTCTCATTGAATACAAAAAAATTCTTATGATAGAAGCAAATTTGACCATTTCAGCTGAATAACCAGAGGAAAGCCTCTGGTAATTCAAAAGGGCTTTTCTCAATATTCTCTGCTGCAAAAATTGAGTCATTATTCTGATTATAAAATCTGGTCTATATAGAAACGTCTGCTGAGTGTAGTCCAGAAAGAACCATTAAGGTTGATATCCTACCTGGCTCTGCCATTTCATCCAGCGCGTTCGGTCTTCCACCAGCTGCTGCAGGAGCCGCTGGGTGCCCAGCATGCGAGCTCCTCGCTCTCGACCCGACAGGATCAGCACGGAGTTCCTGTTATGCAATGCCATTTTTCCTCTCTAGTGCTCCACGGCCCGGGCGGCCTTCCTCGCACACGGGCCGGACACTAACTCAGCAGCACGCCGGCCATGCAGACTGGTGGACGGGCACAAAGCTTAAATCAACACACAGCAATCTATGGGTCTGTAACATTTATAATAATCACCGAAGAGCTTTTGACAGATCATTTACTGATTAAATAAAAGTGATCAAGAGCAAGTTCTGTGATTATTCCCTGTATTTATAACCAGATTTCAACACACAGAGACATTGAACATAAATTACAGCTTATCTCCAGACAGATTTCTGAACAGAACTGACTGACCAAGCAACATAACCCTTAATTTCAAAGTTTTAACAGTATATGCAAAAACAATACCTCCTGACTACAGCTGTTTGGCAGATCTGTTATGGCTCCAATGGGCCCAACAATCAAATCCATCAAGCATCACTCTACCATCTTTTACATGACATATTGGCAAAAGGAAAACCTTATGGGGGTTTAGCCAAGATGTTACACCAAAACTTTACCTTTCATATGATCATATTATATATGCATGTTGTGGGAACAATTAAAGCCCTATCAGATGTGCTGAACCATGTAAACAAACAAGCCATTTAAATCCACACCATGCCAGTGAAATCTTCATTCACATTTGATCGAAAGCAAACCAGAGACAACAAAATACGCACATAAACAGCATCAATAAAATAATTAAATGTATTTTCTTGTCGTGTGACTAACAATAACTCACTGCCGTGCCCGCCCAAATATGGAAACTGAACAGAAGCTACAGTGTTAGCCACCGTTTATTCGCTATAAACATTCATTCATTCAAACATATTTTAGTTATAAAAGTACCACATATATACACATAACCACAAATACACTCTAGATGTTTTGAAATACAGATTAAACCGTGAATCGATATTTTACATACCTGTTCTGTTGTGTTTGTCAGTGAAATGTCATCGAAGGCGCTGTTAGCCTCTTAGCCGAGCTGGATCGTTATTAACTAACCTGGAATGACAACCGACCGATCCGAAGCGGCGAGCAGATTGCATTCATGTCATTTAGGAGTATCTCAATCAAACCGTTCGGATTATCGTGACATTGAGAGGATGTATTGGGGTAGCTATAGAAGAAATGATGCTAGCTAACTGGTTTGTGGGTAGCTCGGCGTAGGCAGGCATACTAATCGAGAGAAGACTGTATTGAGCTACTTTAGGTCGGTTAATCAATTGCAGAGCGGATTGCACCTCCATGACAGTTGAATTCGGATTGTGATATTATAACTTATTATGGTCAATGGTTTTAATTTATTTAATATATATTTATTTACATGTATTTATATCTTAGAAAGAAGTGTATTATAAGGTTTTTAAAACATTTAAGTGACGTTACATAAAGGAACAAAGTGAAAGTCCTTACAAAATAGTACCGTGGCATTACTATATACAGTGATTGTGACAGATCGTAATACCATGGCACTTTGTTACAGTAAGTAATGATTACCATATTGAGGTTTTACATGGGACTCCAAAGTACTTCAAAGAATACCGTGGTGTTGCTATGTGTCTCTTTTTTGGTAGCAATGATTTCTCACAGAAACATTTAGTTTTAAAATAGCACATTTATTTAAGCTTTAAATAATTACATACTAAAAAACAATTCAAAGTGTGCAACTGTATCAAATCTTGACGACCTATGATAGGATTGTGCTTTAAAATACAAAGATCATATAATTCTAAAACATTTCTAATGCAAAGCACTCATTTTACTATTCTGCAAAAATAATGACATTTTGTACAGCATAACCTATTCATAGATGCATTAATACACAATCCTTAGTGTGACAACTCACATTTACTAATTGTATACATTAAGATAAAGTCTCTTTTTTTTTGGAGCAAATCTTCTGTGCTTCCTTCAAAGGTGTGTAAATACCTGTGCATTGCTTCTTGCATTCAAATATACCATGATATTTTGGAAATAAATATTTTAGGTGTCGGCACATTCTCGAAAGTCCATACAACAACTCAAGCTTTTCAGCATGACACTTTATAGCAATCAAGTCGGATACAATATGCACCCTTTTCTGTGAAAAGTAAAAACACGTTCTCAGTTTACTACATTCTCAAACAATAGTTCAAATCTTTATATAAAACTGTCCTCTGAGCATGTCTAGTTGTGCTTGGCCCGGCCTCCTTTCAGGTAAGTCTTCCAGCGTTTCACATATTCTCTGAAAATGGGGGCGCTGTCGATTGATGCGAGCAGTTGTAACTGGTTGATGTGAGTGGTGTGGTAGTCCCAGCGTGCTAAATTAGGGGCAACACCAAGGGTAAAGTGTCTCAGGTCATAAACAGTTCCAGAGCCTGTGTCAAACAACGGCAACATAGACTTGAGTGACTCCAGTCCTTGACTGAAGAGTACGCCCGCTTCTCGACCAAGCTTGTTGCCTGCCGTCTCCGCCACATCGTACAGCCCAATCAGAGAGTAGATAAAGCCGTTAAGAACAAACGAACTGGGCGTTGTGGGGTATTCCTCATACCAGTCGTACTTGTTCATGAATGTAGCCTTGACGCCACGTTGTTCTGAAGTCCTCTTGAAGGGGGATGTTGCTCGGATTGCGGCGCCGAGGTATGCAGGGTTATGCGTTGCCAGGTACGCCCTCACTAACGTCGACATAGCTTGGCCTTGGGCCATGGCGGAGTACCATCCGGGCTCCAAGCTCTTGAAGCCCTCTCCGAGCTTACGGGTCACCTTGATCGGCCACCCTCCGTGCTCATCCTGGTTGTAAAGAAGCCAATCACTGGCAGCAAAGAAGGCAGCCATGTGTGCGGTGGAAGACACAGTGATATTGCTGATGAATCCAGACCCTCTAAGAACCAGCTGGACCACACGGCGAGGCATGATTTTGGTCGCTTTCACCACTTTAGTGTTGGACAAACCAACGCCTTTACGCAAATCCGTTACTAGGTCACGACTGACGGAGCTCCAGGTGGCTCTGGGGCCGATGCCGTAGGTGACCTCTCTGGCTTTAAAGGAAAGAAGGAGTGGGCTAGTTATGTAATGGATAATGTAAGGAGGTCCCTTTTCTGTGGTCTCCAGAACAACAGAGACACTGCCGTTGGAGATAAACTTCACATCAAAGGTCAGGACGAAATCTTTTGCGTTGTCCAAGACCAAAGTCACACCATCAGAGTTCTCTATGGAAATACCACAAAGTAATCATCCATCTATGATAATTAACAGCAAAACAGTTCATACAACAACTACAACTTCAAACGTACAAAAATTCACAAGGAGTTCATACCCGCTGTGACAAAATGGTGCGCAAACCCAGAGCGACCTTGATCCTGGAGCTTGGAGAGCGTGCAACCCTTAGGGACGACCCACGGACTTAAGCCCTCTTTTTCCTCTAACATGCCATATGTCTTTACGTCAGGTGGCTTCTCTGTGAGGTTCTTGCTGTAGTGGCTCAGCCCATACTGGGCTATTTGGATGGGGTAGAAGTACCCCTGAGGACCCCACTGGGTAGACATTGGTACACCTGTGAACATAAAAACACAAAAGGTTGATTCCAGAAATAGAATAACTCAGTATGAAACCATTTATGCAAGGGGTAGCCAATCCTGTTCAAGGAGAGCTACCTTCCAGCAGACTTCAGCTCCAACCCTGCTTCAACACACCTACCGGTAATTTTTAAGTAACCTTAAATTACTTGATCAGCTTTCAGGTGTGTTAGTTTGGGATTGGAGCCAGGAGGGTTTAGCCTTTACTGGGGCACAAGCACTCTATCAAATGTGATCCCAAATTTTTATATGTTTTTTTTTTATATACTGTTATGGATATAGTCTACAAATTGTCTTTACCCCCAATAGTCGTTCACAAGGTGCATGTGCAATAAAGATCGCTGACAATCTATAAAGCATTTTCAAGTTTTGGTTACTAAAATGGGTTGTAGGTAAATATTCACCTCATCCATTGTTCTTTTTGTTTTCTGTTTTATGAAGTATCCTGTTACTATTTTGATGTGAGAGTCCAGTATAAACGATTCAGTGCAACTGTCCGAATGAATCAAAATGAATCAAACTGAGTCGCAAACAATATCAGACCTTTCTGCAAAGCCAATTAAAAGTAATTAATTAGCGAATCAATATTGTCCTATATTTGAACATCATTTTAAATTATACTGGGGCACAGCAGTATATAAAAAAGGGTCTATAGAAACCCCTAGTTGGAGCTGAACTTTGCAGGACGATAGCTCTCCGCAAGCAGGGTTGGCTACCCTGGATTTAAGGAAACTACCTTCCACACCGCTGATGCATTTCACACGATCCCGCACCTCCACGTTGTAGCCTTCAAAAGACATGAAGACACCATCTGGGTGGTAAGGCTCCCTCTGGGCGTACACCCGGGAGTAACTGTGGGAGAACTCAAACCGCTCCGTCCCATCATACTGCACCAGACGTCCATAGACGTCAAAGTACCGTTCCACCCAGCTGAAGGGCAGATACACCTCGCCCCCTTCCCTACGGCCTTTTATGATCACATCTTCATTGATGAGGCAGTCGATTTGCTCATAAGTGACTTCTCTGGATCCAGGTGGGGCCTCGGGGGCCTGCCCGTTGTCGTCCTCCTCCTCCTTTTCTGGGGTAGGCGCGAACTCCAGCTGAGGTCTGATCTGTGTGGTCAGTTCTTTGTCGCTGGAGCACTTGTTCCACAGCAATATAGTGATGAGGGCAAATACAGCACAGATGACTATCAGAGTCTTGTGATTGATTCGAGCCACCAGACAGCGCATTGTCACATCACAGCCATGCGGTGTTAGTGGAACTGACACCAGAACATATCAGGAAACCTTTATGATTCAGGTGCAGCATCTGCAGACAAAGGTAAAGATGGTGAATATGGGTCCACCATTTTGTCATATTCTAGGAATAACCAAAAAAAAAAGAAAAAAAAAAGAAAATGACAATGCCAAATCTTACCATCACAAATCACTGGTATAATGAATTTTATGGTGAAGCCTGTCAGTCATATTACCAGTACATTTAAATATAACATTAAACGTTAATGTACAGTTACATAGGCTATCTGGATTCAACTTGCATGGTCAAATTATGAATGAGAAATCATTCCCGTTACTGAGCACTAATCCTTCAGCACATACACAGACAGGCGAATGATTATAAAATCTAATCGCATCACTCTAAATTGAAACTGCGAGGGCTCATGTGATTTTGAATGCGAATGAAGGCGGTGAACAACATGCAGAGCAGTAAAACGGAATGAAACCATACTTACGATCCCCTGAATACAGCACGACGTCTGCGCGAGGGTCTATGAACGCATAACATAGTCAAACAAAGAAAAAATAATGCTGAAAGATTCCTCTCGCCTCAAATCTGCAACATAGTAGATGCTACCCCTGTACTGATGCAGCACTGGCCAATGAGAGGCGAGTGACCTCCGTGGCAGCCAATCACCAATCTAATGTCAGATAGGTGTGACATAAGGTGAATATTGTGATATATTTATTTTCCTAAATTATTTATTAATAATTTTACGAGTATGTATTTATTTGATAATGATTAATATATATGACATATTTTAGAATAATATTGAGGTTAAAAGGAATATGTAAACGTTTATAGGTTTAATATACTGCGCAGAATATTATTGGAATTTTGAATGATAAACAGTTCAGTAAGTGCTGCTTGTGTTGCGTTGCTGCACATAATCGCAAGATGTCTCTATAAACCAAGCGAATGCATGTCTGGGTTTGACTTTTATTAAGGAAATCCGAGAATTCCCACAATCTGTAAAAGAAAAGAACGGGGAACACATTGCTAATATGGGAAACACGTTACAATGTCTAACGATTTCAAACGTTTTAACATCGAGAAGCAATAGCATATTAATATCCATATACTTACAGTAGGTATCAAAAGTTGATCGTACATGCTTTGAACAGTTAAAAACACTGACACGTACGTTATATATACACACATTCATTTATAAATCATAAAAATCTTGAATATTGAACACATTTCTTTTACATGTAACTGTTTTTCATTATTTGTATTTACATGTGGGTAACTAATACTTCCTATTGCATATTCTACAGTAAATTAATTCATTCTATTATTTATAAGACAATTTTACATGACATCAAATAGTGTCTATTTTCTTACTGGGGCTAAAACAAAACAAAAAACAATTTACATGGTGCATAACAACTGGTCGACCGATATAGTTTTTTTGATGGCCGATATCTTAGAGAGCAGGGTGGCCGATACAAAGTCATATATATACTTTGTTTATTTTAATACGTTTGTTTATATTTAATAGGCTACAGTATAAATAAATCAGAAAACAAATCTTTAAAATAAACATGTTTATACTTTAGATGGCAACTTGAATCTGCAATCCTATTACAGTATTTTCACAAATAATGTAATTGTTTAAAAATGTATGAATATGTGAATAAAAAGGAAGTAAACACTGTAACAGGGCACTCAGTAATCTGGTCATTTCGTGTGCACTGGTTATCATATTTTTTTTCAAATAAAGACAAGGTAACGCTAATTTTACATACAGCACACAGTGAAAACAATATGAATATGACACAGTGGGCAACTGGTTATAGCACAGTATATTTTAAAATGAAGGATTTCAAGTTTTTCGATCGCGTCTCCGGAGGCTGGTCTTCTGTTCGCAGTCACTCGCAGTAACACGTTTATGCAGGCTACAAATGCACACTTCACAAGATATCACAGATGGATTCGATTAAATCTGCAAGGTTTTTGAAATTAAATGTTTATTAGATATTCAGAGAATTGTTTAAATTATGTACATGCGCATTTACTGAATGTTGACGGTAAATTAGAAAGTATTTTAGCCTGATTGTTTGCCTTTTCTGTTACAAATAATATAAAAGTAAACGCTTTACTTTTTCGCATAACATTTACTTTCTTTGTTTACCAGTTCTGTCCAACATAGTATTAGATATGACTGACAAAGATCGTAAACTAATGAAGACGGAGAATGTGAGTGAGCGCTGTGTGAACAGGCGCTGCGGTTCTCTACTCAGGCACTGGTGTTCTCAGCGCCGCCCGTCAAAATAAAAGTCCGGAGCGCCGTCAAAATAAAAGTCCCGCTTCCGACACAAAATCTTATCGGCCGATGACGATTTTTTAAAATGGCCTTGGCGATATATCGGTCGACCAATAATAATAACCATGATGGGCATTCCTTAAATAAATAAAAACATACATAAGTTGATTAAAAGAGTTAAAAGGTTACTTACTCGACAACATGAGATTTACAAAATGTACAGCATCAGACACATTAGCAAAAGCAGACAGAGGTGTAAAGTCCAGGTTCAGAAAGTAAAAGTCCTCAGTATTCAGTATCCAGTAAAAGTCCTCAGTATTCAGTATCCTCAGTATTTTGTTCCAATCACCTGGATTTGCTAATTAGCACAGTTTTTCCAGCCAGGAGATTAATTAGTGGAATCATCTGGCTGAGTTCATGGGTGGATATGGCAGGACTTTGACTTTCTGACCCCTGGACTTTACACCTCTGAAAGCAGATTATCAGATGATTATTATTGTTATGAAAAATAGTAAGATTTCAAACAACTGAAATTATTATAAATTGTTCAAAAATTTTCTTTGTAGAACTTGAAGCCAAAATGCTCACACTGGGCCTTGATGACTTTGGCCAGAGCATGAGCACCGCAGTAAAACACACGAACCTTTCCTTTCTTTTCCTCAGACAGTTTCTGGAAAACCTGAAAATGGACAAACATCATCAAGAAACAAAGATAGAAGAACAGAACAGAACACTGAACTTTTCATACCTTGGCCCAATCTGGCCTGCCTGGCTGGGTACGTGTGCGAAGCCCTGTGATGGAATCTCTCTTTTCTTTCTTGGCCAGCAGATCCAGAGCCATCTGCAGACCTATGGCCTTCATATCATTCTTACTGAGGGCTGATGTCATGTACATGTGCATCTCCAAAAAACGGCCTGAAAGCATAAAAAACAAACACGATTGGCCATTTCTGTGCCAAGCCCATCTCTCTCTCTCTCTCTTTTTTCTGTTCTCTCTTACCCTCTGGCTCTTCATCTGCCTGGTCCATCTCCAGCTTGGTCAAGAGACTCACAAACCATTCAAAGGATTTCTGATCTCGGTTGATCCAAATGAAGTCCACCTGCAGGAAATAAGATATTTAAAACCGCTTTTTTTTGTGTAAATTTCTATTTTTTTCTCCCCCAAACTTTGTAAATGTATATTTTTAAAAAGATGTTTAGCATAAATGCATTAAAAACTTTATACTGTCTTTCAGGAAAATGAGTGTAAATGAGTTTTTGCACAATCAAATGCTCTTTAGAATCAGAATGTAGCTAAACATAGCTTTGAAAAAGGTTTAAATCTTTTTTAAAGATTTTTCTTATCTTTAATTAAGAAAAAAAGGTTTAAATCTTTTTTGCCCCAATATTGTTTTTCTCCTACATCTATTCCAGTTTTCATTTGTCTGATTGCCCCTTTTACCTTCCTCAGCTTCATTTCATTGTCTTTGACGGTTTCACACCAGGAGTAGTTGCAACTAGGGCAGTTCTGCTTTCTCATGCGATAACTGAAGAAAAAAGAAGACAAAAAAATAAATTTTACATAAAAATGTAAACGTTTCTAAAGGGTTTCCATGTGGTATTTTTATGCAAAGATGTAAATGGAGATGTTGCATGTGTCTTACCGGCACATGATGCTCTGCAAAATGGATGCGAAGGGAGTGATGCCGATTCCAGCGCCGATAAGCACCGCATGCTCAGATGTAAAGATCTGTCGGGTCGGGGTGCCAAAAGGCCCATCCACATAGCACTAACACAAAAAAAGGCATCACCAAATGTGTACAGTTCCTTAGAAGTGATTACAAATCTAGTTCCAGGACCAAAGAGACATTAAACCTGTAACAAATGATGGCAACACTTTATTTTACAGTGACCTTGTAACACATGTTACATGTAGTTACTACAGTAATTACTACAAACTCTAAACCACAGCCTAACCCTAACCATATAGAAAGTACATGTAGTTAATTATTATTACTCAGTACTTAAATGTATAATTACACTGTAACACAGATGCCTTAAAATGAAGTGCAACCCAAACGACTTACCTTAATGTTACAGTATCTGTGATTTTCACTTAATTTTGCTGTCAGCTGGAAGACAACAGAAAATAAATCCGCCTGCTGTGTATCTCACATACAATAGAATATATATTCTGCTTTGTTCAGACAGAAACTCACTTCTCTGGTGACTGGAGTGGCGTCTCCCAGGTCTACCTGGGCTTCTGGGTCACTGACGGGCTTCTGGGAGCTTGTGCGGGTTACGCTTGACCGGTACAGGGTCAGTTCAACAGCATCATCCTTATTAGACGCCACAGTTCCGTTGTAGCTTGCCGACTTGAAAATGTCATCCTACACGGAGAACAAGAGTAAATGTCTATTGTGATTAACTTTTTTGGAGTTGATAGTTTGGTAAAACTTTACAATAAGGTTCGATTTTCAAACAATATTTAACATGAACTAACAAAGAAAAATACTTTGAAAGCATGTATTAATCTTAGTTAATAATTTCAACACTTACTAATACATTATTAAATCAAAAGTTGTAAATCAACAATGAACCACTGTATCTGTATTAACTAACATTAAAAAAGATGAATAAAAACCGTAACAAATCTATCACTCATTGTTAGTTGATATTAGAAAACTAACGTTAATTAATGGGATTGTAAAGTGTAAAGTGTTACACATAGTTTTTAATTTGCAATTTGAACTTGTCTTTCATTGCAATAAATGTCAATATTTGTTCCTGAAAATACTGGAGAGAAGCCAGTCGAGATGATAAAAGAAAATCAATAAGTATTGTTAATGCTATGATGTGATTACAAAATGACCCCGCCTATAAAGAATTGCATCAATAAAACAGTACCACAGTAATGAACTTCTATTGCTATGTGTTTAGATTCTGACACTCAGCCGAGACCTGTGCTTTGCTCTGGTGCCGTCTGTTCCTCAGGCTGGCGGTGAGCCTCTTGTTGCTGATGGTTTGACTCTCCGGCTGTCTAAAATACTCATACAGGCGGTTTGTCCACTGGCCCATCGAACGAATATGGAGCCACAGCACATCTGTGTGAAGAAATGAGATTGAGCAGGGAACCTTTAATCACTTCAAACAGTCATAAACAGTTTGTTTGTTTATTTAAAATAGTTGGTTTTGTTTTGTTTTGTTTGCAAGATTGTTTGAAGAATTTGTTTGTCTGAAAACAACTCAGATTTGTTTGAAAACATATTTTATTGTGTTAAACATTGCTTTTTTGGTGTAAGTATTTTGTTTTGTGTAAATTATTATTATTTTTGTTAGAAAAAAATGTTTTGGTATGAAAAATAAAGTGCCTCTCTTATACAATTTAAAGGTTCCTAATTTTGTTTTGGAGTCTCCTAGAAAAGTTTTACATGCATCCAACGACAAAAAATAATAATAATATACATATACACTGTATTTAACTTATATATATATATATATATATATATATACACACACATATATAATATACACTGAACAAAATTATAAACGCAACACTTTTGTTTTTGCCCTCATTTTTCATGAGCTGAACTCAAAGATCTAAGACTTTTTCTATTTACACAAAAGGCCTATTCCTCTCAAATATTGTTCACAAATCTGGCTAAATCTGTGTTAGTGAGCACTTCTCCTTCGCCGAGATAATCCATCCACCTCACAGGTGTGGCATATCAAGATGCTGATTAGTAGGGCTGGGACCATACACCTATCTCCCGATTCGATACTATCACGATACTTGGGTGCCGATACGATATGTATTGCGTTTTTTTAAAGAATTGTGATTCTACAAGTATTGCGATTTGATATTGCGATTAAAAAAGAAAAGAAATTAACACTAGGTGTCTATTCCGGAAACGGTGATGTCCATGCCAGAGACGGTAGTGTCCGCGCCGTGTTCGTGCCGGAGACGTTGATGTCCATGCCAGATACGGTGGTGTAAGTCCGTGCCGGAGACTTTGGTATCTTCCAAAGATTTCTGAATTTGGCTCAAAATACGCTCGATGTTACAGTCACTGCCCTTGCCGTCCAGAATAAAAGAGAACATCCCAATCGAGTGAAGGGATTTGTGGAAACTGTGGTTCCTAATTATTGTGAGCCGACATTTTCAGACTGAAAACACATCTATTTAGCCTCACATTCTACTGTAATGCAAGTTACATTATCAGATTGCTTTTGCAGTAACTAGTAAAATAATGCATTACTTTTAAATTTTACGACAAAATGCCTGAGTTACTTTTTCAAATAAGAAAAGTTAAATTAAATATGTTAAATAACACAAATATACTTTATGTATTTAATCTCAATTTATTAACTGATGTCAGATGACTGATGAACAGATTTGTTGATAACAAATGTTATTGTGTAAAACACATTTGCTTTTTGTCTAAATTAAATTTTCCCCTAAATTTTGTAAAAGTATCTTTTTAAAAAGATATTTTTACTGCAAAACAAGACAAAAACATTGACAAACATGAGTATGATTTTTCTCCAGTGCATTTAAATGCACTTAACTACTGAAATATAAACATATCAAGGCAATACATTACAATAACGCAAGACTAACTTAATTGTATACTTTCTATTTGTTTTACCTTGCTGCTCAGGAGCGCTGCTGATAGTAAACGGATGCCATTCATACTTGGCGATAGCAGGGATGTTTATAAACACATAATCTCCAGGTTTGAAGTGAAAGAATGGAGGCCTCTTGATTACCAAATGTGTTACCTTCAAAACACACACACACACACACACACACACACACACACACACACACACACACACACACACACACAAAGACAGAGGAGGTGAGGCTTAGCTAATGGATGACTAACTAAATGTTCCAGAAAACAAAATACACCAAAATATGTACATTGGCTTAGACTGTACCTTTGAGGGCAATAAGTTGACTTCAACTATGTACAGCCCACCCATACGGGACACGGCCATTCCAACAATTTTCTCAATTAGGAACATCACCCCCGGCACCACGAACCATTTCCAAAAGTTCGCACAGTGAACGACCAACAGGGCCCAAACCCAGATGTAGGAAAGATGAGACCAGTAGAACACCTACAGAAAAACAATACATTTCGTTGAACATATTATGCTTTGACCACACTTATTTAGGCATATGAGATGGTTTTTGTTTTTCGGTATGTCAGGCTGAAATAAGTTGCAAACACAGCTCTATTCACAACAGCGACCATGTGCAGATTGTTACTTCTCATGAATTCAATTGAAATAAGTTGCAAACACAGCTTTATTCACAACAGCGACCATGTGCAGATTGTTACTTCTCATGAATTCAATTATTCCAGGCATCACCTCAAGTGAAAGGCATCACCTCAAAATGTCCACTGCGTCTGACGAATGTGCTGGAACACACCACCATCAAGCAGATGAGAACCTGCAGAACAACACCCGTAATGGAGGCGGTGCCATTGACCCAGCCAATACCAGGACGGGTGGTGAAAAGATACTCCCACAGCTGGTACATGCCATCATTCTGAGACATTCGAGCTGTGAACAGAGAGAACGTATAAATTCATCAGTTATTTGGGATATTTTTTATGAATATTTTGCTTTTGTTATGTTCAGGGCCATTCTTAGGGCGGTGCAACAGGTTGTGACTATTAGCCCTGGTTATGTTACAATGTCATATACTTTATATACTCAATTTAAAGAGATAGTAGTCCCAAAAATGAAATGAAGATCATTTACTTTTTTGGTCATACGACAAACGTTAATGTTTACTGAACCCCACTGACTTTTCAAAATATATTATTTTGTGTTGTACAGAAAAATTCTAACAATGTGACGGTAAGTAAATGATTACAGATTTCTGAGTGAACTATCCCTTAAACCCTCATTCTTCCCTTGGGTCATTTTGACCCAGAAATCATTTTTGATTTTTTTTTTTAAATTGAGTGGTCATCGGAGGATTGCCACGAATGAGCCCCGAATACACACAATTTTTAATTAAAAAAAAGTAACAAATCCTTCCCTCGCGGGTCAATTTGACCCCCATAGGAATGAATGGTATGCGAGGAATGCTTCAGTACACATAGAAAAACCTAAAAATGCTCAAACTTTACCAAATTTTTTTTTTTAAATGTCTACATGTGCATCTGAATGCATACTGAAGCAAAACTGACTTTAGGACCCATCGGAACAGCTCATATAAATAGAGCTATAAGGCCATCTAGTGGCAAGAGTCATGAAATATCATGTAATAATATTTTTTTCCACAAGATGTCAGCAAAGACACCCAATGTAAGATATTTTGAGCTGAATTAAAAGGTTTACGCATGAAATTGTGAGTTATTTTGAATTTAAGTCAAATCTAGTAATTTAAAGGTAAATAGTAAATACAATAAAAAATAACAAAAAATCTCAAAATAACTTGCAATA
The DNA here is from genome assembly GCF_951802725.1 of Rutilus rutilus. Lineage (NCBI taxonomy): Eukaryota > Metazoa > Chordata > Actinopteri > Cypriniformes > Leuciscidae > Rutilus > Rutilus rutilus. The sequence goes on from NC_140233.1 coordinate 8,260,134, forward strand.
AAAAATAGAAAAAATATTATCAAAATGAAATAAAATAAGCGTTCTGGACAAAATAAAATTAAGTATAATTTTAGGGCGTCGGGTCATTTCATCATGTTTATAAAAAATTTATTACAGGTTACCAAGTACCATCTTTAGTTCAAGTTTACTTTCTTATCCATAGAATGAATGCCAGGGGAGTCCATTGTTGTTTGGATCCTCTGACTTTCAAAATATTCCTACAAAAATGAATTAGACTATTTTGAACTAGAATTATTGCAGGTTACCAAAGTTCAAGACGTGAGCGACAGTGTGCACAATGGAGAAGATCAGGATGGCGTAACCCACGATCTGATGCAGTAAAATGTTCTGGTCCAAAGGTAAGATCCTCACCACCCAGGTGGCACGTAGCCACGTCAGACTACGCCTTAGCATCAGCACCTGTGGATTTGGCCAAGACAAAACCTACTGTCACTACTGGAAACGATGTATTAGATGAATCCACGAGCCCAACTCACCATAACAAAAGTGCAGTTGAGGTTGAGACACTGTCCGCAGCCCCTAGCCACCATGTACCAGGGGCCTCCATGCGCATTCTTCAGTATCGCCATGATGAAGAGGAGCACGTTCAGGAGGGCGTACAGACACAGAAAGAACAGTTTGCGGCTGTTGTTGTGCCAGTATGCCCGCGTCAGGTATCGAGGAGTCTTACGTTTCTTCTGCTCCAGATCAGGAGGTTTCAGCCAGTTGGCGGCACTGGGCGAAAACACAAAAAGTGGAAATTTCAGCAAATAATCACTAAAAATGTTGGTCTGCTCACTCATCATTACACAAAGCTATCGCATATGGCTTCAGAAGACTAAGAATATAATGTACAAGTCATGGTGAATAACCTGTTTTTTGTTCATTTTTCCTAGCTTTTATTCATGTTCATACAATGGTTAGTTCTGGTCCCCATTTATGATTGGCTGATCAACGTTACTAAAGCACTGTTACAGATTGTAACAATTCTGACTTTTAACAGTTTCAACAAAAGCATATACCATCAATTAACAACCTTGTACCTCATGATAAGTGTATCTTCTCATAAATGTTTCTAAGTTATTGCTATCGTATTTTTTTTTTCATCCAGAACTTGACTGTTGCACTGTTGACTGTAGATATGCCAGTGACTGGTTACTGAGTGAGTCTTTGAATCACTTATTCAACCCATTTGTTCAAAAACACTGATTTCTTTTTAAACCAAAAAAGAACAACAACAACAACAATATTTGAAACCATCACAGAAATACGAATACTATTATACACCATTAGCTAATGAGATCTATTGTTTTGGGGGGTTTTCAGCAGGGGTTGTCTTTATGAGCGAGTCATTGATTCATTCGCTCAATTGATTCGTTAAAAAACAGTGATTCATTCAGGAACTAATCAAGCGACTGTCATTATGAGTCATTGATTTAATCAACTGCTTCGAAAATAATTTAGGAATATAACACTGCTAGCTACGGTGCGTAACCTCTTTGGTATTATTTTCTTTGTTGTAAAAAAATAATGGCAATATTGTGTCTAAATTATGAGTAGGCCTATAGCCTAACTCAATATAGGCCACTTCTTTCTCTCTTGCTTATTGAACTGTTGTATAAAAACTTCACACTCACTGTTGAATATCAGCACTCTTGTGATTAGCTTAATTATGTCCCACCTGATGGTGAGGTTCTCCATAACCTCAGGAAAGTTCTCCAGCTCTGCCTTCAGCTCTTCAAACGTGATGGAGCCGCTGTTATCTTTATCAGCAGATTCGAACAGCGCCAGCGTCAGGTCATCCAGCTTTTCCTCAGGGAGTGAGATCGCACTTTCACGCAGACAGGACTTCAGAACCGTACGTAACTCATCTGGGTCTATGGAACCACTGCCTACATGATTAGATTCAATTAAGAATAACGCATTTTACATGTTTCTGGATCAACATTCTTTGTTGTTCCTGGCACAACATTTCTATAGGCTTGTCATGACATGGTCCGTGTAATGTTGTCCCAGGAACAACAAGGGATAGCCTACAGGAACGGTACGTGTACGTTTTGACCATTTCATTTCCTATTTGGGAAAGAATAACGAAAAAGTCAAAGACTTTTTTATAGGCCTCTTACAATATTGCCAATTATAACCAAAAAAAGTAAATGACAAGAAAAATAAATACACAGTATACGTTATTTTAGACGTTTAACCAAAAACCCATTCAAAAACCCATTGACTTTTAGGATTTAAATGGACAATTCTTACTTCTTATTTTTATGGAATATTGCAATATTATTATTATATAATCAAAATAACATTCCCTCTCTTTAGCAGCATCATCTCTTCTTTTCTCTGATGATGTGTTTACTGGCGCGAGGGCGGGGCAACCTGTCACTCACATGAGATCGACCAATAGCAAATAGCAATTTTACCAACGCATTTAAGGCCTTCGGAAAATAAATTATGTTGTCTTTCCACACTTAGTAAAGACAGAAAATTAAATTATGGCATGGCAGTGATTCTCAACCTCCATTGTAACTCCATTGTCAATATTCTTTCTAGATTGTTTACATTTCTAAATCATTATTGAAATGATTTTAATTATTTTACTATAATGCCATTTATTTTAAATAATTTTAAAAACAAGAGGCCGCAACATGTTGAGAACCACTGAATTACAGAATTAAAGAGTAAAAGATGTGGGTATTGTATATCTCACCATCCACATCGTACACCTGGAATAGGAAGCGTAGCTTGTCTGTCTCATTGCCATGGATCAGAAGATCTAAAGCCTTGAGAAGTTCATCCAGACTGATGGAGCTGCTGCCATCAGAGTCAAACAGGGCGAAAAACCTCTCCGCAAAAAATGACTACAACAATAAGAGGAAAAAAAGGTAGCATATTGAGATCTTTTCAGACTTATGCTGGGTACACACCAAAAGATTTTTTACATCTTATAAGATTTTCAAAATGTGACAGACCACAAACATGAGGACAAAAAATCCTAGATTTAAGCGTTTTGCTCCTATAGTGTGTGGTATGCCATGATGTGACAAAGACAGCACACCACACACAAACAGATTTTCAACCAGAGTCTCGACTATGAACACAGGAAATCTCGCAAAATATCGTGAGACTTCAGAATAAGCATGACGGACGATATGCAGGAAGAAATTGCGATAGTGTTTGGAATGATTTTCACAGAAAATTCACGTGAAAAAACCATTGTACCTACCATTATAACCTTTTATACAGAAATATATTCATTCTTTATTTATTCTTTATTGGATTTATTGTCTCTTTAGAAAAAGTTATTTAATCCCTCTAGTCTATAGAACCTCACTGAACCCTTAACACTCAGCTTTTCTTTTCTTTTTTTATCTTTTTTTTTTATTGATTTTAAGAATTATACAATTACAGTCAGGGGGGTACAAAGAGTAAAGCTGATAAACAAACATAAAAAGACATATACATAAACAGTGACAAACTTAAAAGTTAAACAAAAATTTGAAAATGTTTACAGATTGAAACGCACTTTGCAGCTTTCTTATTTTTCAAACCCAATATTGTGTTTAGGTAGCCTATTGTAAAATTTCTGCTCTTAAAATGAAAAACAAAGGCTTGTTTCCTCGAAATTTACACTTATGAATACTAAATCTTAACATTAAGCTTCCTGCAAGTGTGTGTGTGTGTGTGTGTGTGAGAATGACTGTGTCTTCCATCATCTCGCTTTCTGATTGGATATTGTTTTGTTTCACGTGATAATCTCCAGAGCGTGCGCGCGTTTGTCCTCGGGGTTCCCCCCCACACATCAGGATTTCTGATCGTATAGGCCTATATTAAACATGTTTAATATTTACGATTCGCGATCGGAGCGGCTCCGACGATCTTCCGAGCAGGTTCGGACACTCTTAACACACCTCACACCAAGGGAAAATCTGATAAAATAATCTGTTAAACCATCAAGATAATCGGGACATAGCTAGGATTGTCGGAAGGGGGGAAATCGGCCCAAAATCAGCCCGATTATCTTTTGGTGTGTACCCAGCATAAGTTAATAAGCTGACTTTAAACTAATGTTCTCAAGAGTGGACAAATATGAATCTATCATCTCAGGGGGGATAATAAAAGGTTTCCATGATCAGTAAACTGACCTCCTTTACTTTCAGAGCCGTTTTAAACTCATCCAGGTCGATCTCTTTGTCGTCTCCTGCAATGCTCTCGAACTGCTTGGTGACCCATTCCAGCCAGCGCGCGTCTTCATCTAGACTCATGTCTCCGCTTCACACACATGTAGTAGCAATTTCATTAATGTGTCTCATTCTCCTGTCAGAATCACATTTAGTCTAGAACTACATAAACATCATTTTGCAGGAAACAAATTTAGACAGTTGTAATGTAAAGCATCAGGGTTGTGGCTGAACAAAAAAGTCTTACCGTTACCAATTAACTAATATTTGTTCTTACAGTGTGTGCCCACATTTTAAATCAATTATTAAATAGTGGAAAGCAATATTTATCTAGATCAAAGTAGTTCTGTAGATTAGTATATGTATTTATTTTTATCTTGATTTGTGTGATTTTAACATTTTTAACTTACATTACTCACATAATTAGTCATTTTTTAAATATGTTATATATTTTAAAATACATAAAGCATTAAAATAGAAAGTATTTTATATACCTCCATAAACAATTAACTCATACACACATTATATATATATATATATATATATATATATATAGAAAAACACACATTACCATATCTCAACTAGTCATTTTAAAATGCATAATTAATTTAATGCAATTAAAGAATTTTTTATCGATTTGAATATACATATATACATTATGTGTGCTCAAATACATTAACAATAACTGTTTCCTGGGTGTAACTACAAAGTTTACACAATTTTGCATTTAAAACAAGAGAAAACACCTTTAGGTGTATACAATATTTTGATATTATGTATGTTTTAAAACACATAAAGCATTAAAATACATATATATTTGTATATACCCTCATATACATAATTAATTCACACACGCACACACACACACATTCTTGTACATCTATCTTTATGAGGACATTCATTGACACAATGCAAACTCTAGCCGCTTACCCTAACCTTACCCATCACAACTAAGTGCCTAACCCGAACCCTTACCCTAAACCGACCCTTAACCTCATTATAACCATATCCGTAAAACCAAGTCTTGACCCTCAAACAGGCCTTTAAAGGGGTCTCAGAAAGCCAGGACCGGCCAAAATGTCCTCACTTTGTCCTCACTCCAGTGGTCTAAAACTCAAACTGGTCCTCACAAAGATAGTTGTACAAGTACACAGACACACACACACAGTATGGTAATGTATTACTCATAACTGTTGTTTCTCATAACTGCTTGTATACTTATTCTAATGGCTGGTGAGCCAAAGACAATTTTCCACCTCGGTGGACAATAAAGATATATTACTATTACTATTACCATAAATATATCTTACCATATCTCACATCTTACCAGTCATAAAGTATTATATTTTTTTATATAAATATATACAGTATATATGTGTTCAAAGACATTAACAATAACTTTTTCCTGGCTGTAACTACACAGCTGACACAATTTTGCATTTAAAACAAGAGAAAACTTTACCTTTATGTAAAAATCCTCTCAGTCTATTCCCTTTTGGCTTTTCATGAAAATGTTAGATAGGGAGAGATGTTATTGCAGTCCTAAGATGTTGCTGTTGCAGCTAATCTAGTTTAATCACCTTTCGGAGGAAAAGAGGAGAGCGAGAGAGAGAGAGAGAGAGAGGGAGGCTGGACAGTATTGTAATGGACATTGAATATCTCTAACACACAGCAGCAGCTGCCTCTGACATCCCTCAGTATAGACCCATCCTGCACTCTTCATCACAAAATCACCGCTAAACACTCATAATAAGCTTCAATCTGTCTATCATCTAATACACAACTACTCATTTGGATGGAAGAGCACTATAAAAGTGGTCCATATGACTTAAATCAAGAAGCAAAATGACAATCATTTAAAAAAAATCATCAAAATCAAGCGCGTTTATGCTTAAAACAAGAAAATATATCTGTTCATACGGTAAGAAAAAAAAAAAAAATTCAATAAAGTTAATTAGTCCTGTTTTAAGATTTTTTGGGGGGGATTTTTTTTCATTTGTATTATTTTTCTTACCCCATGGACAGATATTTTTTTCTTATTTCAAGCACAAACTCATTTGTTTTTGATGATTTAAAAAAAAAAATCTTAAGTCATTTTGCTCCTCAAGTAAATGTATTTAAGAATTTTTGGATATTTTTAATGAAAAGCAAAGCAAAAATACGAAGCAAGAAATTTTTTTGTAGTGAATGAACTTACAGCAACACTCATGTCATGTGTTTCCTATAGAGAACACAAAAAATAAGTAAAAGGGGAATTCACCACAAAAAGCAGTGTTAGATCTATTTCACATGGCGACGATGAGTCACAGAACAAAGACAACATCCCTCCATCTGTCAAAATACCTCTGTGTCATGAGTTCAAAGATACTTCCTTTAAGAGCAGACTGATGAAATCATACAATGGACATTTCAATATCCGAATGAAAACATGGCACAGCCTCTATCCTGCTGTCACTGTGGGATCCCTTCTGGGGAAGTTGAAGAAAAACAAAACAAACCTAAACAAATACTGGTATCACAAGACATTTATTCACCAAAACACTCAGAAACTGAAGAACTGCATAAGGACCAACAGATGGCAAGATACAGTAGAACCGTCCGGAACATTTCACATGTTATAATGAACTCCATTCAGAGAAAACAACAGTAAGAACAATGCTGACATATGAACACATTTTAAATGCTTGGTAATGTATTAAATGTGAGACTAGAGAACAGTATCAGCAGGATGCCATCTCTGTCACTCCAGCCTGACCCGTTTCCGTGGTGATGGGGGCGGGTCCAGAGCAAAGGCTGTGGGGGAAGAGGGGCGGGATTCTGGGATGATTTCCATACAATATTTCTCAATGTATGGCCCAGCAATGTCCCACACCTGAATGCAACAGGCAAGAAACAACAAGAATGTTATTAGTGCAAAATTCGTCATTGCAATGCTAGAAATTTGTGGGTGTCGCTAGAGTAGCTAAAGGTTTTGAGTAGTTTATAGTAGTGATGGGGACGAGACCGCCTATGCCGAGTCCGAGTCAAGACCGAGTCTTTGAAGGGTCGAGTCCGAGTCAAGACCGAGTCTTTGAGGAAGCAAGTCCGAGTCGAGACCGAGTCTTTAGGAGTCGAGACCAAGACCATAAAAACATGTCAGTTTTCATATTCATGATTTAATATCACCCCAGTTAATAATCAACAGTTAGGCCTACAGACTAAGCTAGATTGGGAATTGTTTAGAGGAGCAGTCTTAACGTCTTAATATGGACTATGCTTTTACTATCATTAAAAAAATCCCTACCACATGCATCATCTTCTGCCTATTTTTCTAAACTGCTTCAGCAGTGCTGCTCTGTCATCAACATGTTAAGCCCACCCTGACTTTTTTAATCATAGTTAGGACATGCAGAGCAAATTAACATGTTCTAGTGGTATGTATTCTAGTGGACTAGTGATGGGGACGAGACCGCCTATGCCGAGTCCGAGTCAAGACCGAGTCGAGTCCGAGAAAGCAGAAATCGGTCTCTAGACCGGACTCGAGTACTACATCACTAGTTTATAGCATGTGGTTGCTAGGTTTTTCTGGGATGTTTTGTGTTTCATGTCTATATGATGTTTTGGTCTGGATTTTTTCACCTGTTTTATGATCCACCAGACAAGTAATTGTAAGTCTGATTGTTTAGAAAAAAATAGCATAACTCTTCCCAACCAGAATCAACTTGTGAGCTACCATTCATGTCTGTGGCATAAAAGGTTAATAACTCGGAGTTTCGAGGTTGGTTTCAATAGTAATAGTGATGCCAAGAATAAGCAGCAGTGAGTCTTACCTTCTGGTCCACGAGAAGCCGATGTACTGCTTCAATGTCTGGAGCCATGAACCTGTCTTTCATCCAGGGCCTGAGGAAAAGAGAGGAAAAAAGACAAAGATAAGTAGGAAGAGACAGATGAAAGAAGGTTTGCCAATTATTAACCTGAAAGTTCAATATATTGGAGGTTTTGGGGTTCGTGTGTCATTGTTCAACCTACTTTACTGTAGCACGCACAAGGTCGTACACTTTCTCCAATGGGGTCGTTGTACGTAGGGGGCGTAGAAACTCAATACCCTGACAGGCAGCTAACAACTCAATGGCTAGCACTGTAAGGAAACATAAAACGGACATATCCAGGTTTAATTTCTCCCAAAATTACATATTCTGTTCTGTATTTGAAGATCAGTGGTCAGTAAACAAAAAGTAAAAAAATGACAAAAAAAAATTCATTTCAATTGGAATCTGTGGAATTTGGAGGTTTCGCGTTCATGCGTAAAAGTTTCGTTCATGTTCAAGTTGGTCATGCAAATTTACCACAGTGACCAACCGAAAGCTGCTTTGTACATAAATTATACGTAACTCTTTCCCCGCCATTGACGGAATTTTCTGGCTATCCATGTTTTCACTATTATGCGGTAGGGGGGCGCTATTACGCATCTTCTGAAAGAGTTCAGAGTCTTCAGATCAAAACACAGGTGAAGAAGAAGCAGAATCAAGCGACAGCTCATCTAAGCAGATGCATATGTAAAATAACACGATCATCGACATTAAACAACATATAAATAAAAACTGCCTAATGTTACAGAATAAAACTGTTACAGGACTGTGAAAACTTTGGGGGTGTTGATGGACTCAATGTACTCCATCTGTGTTTTGATCATCGTTCTGAATCCTTTTTTATGAAACTTATCCACATAATTTAAATAAATTAAATGTATGTAATAAAAAATGATTTTTTGGGGGGTTCAAAAGCAGAGGGTCTGTTCTTTCTTTTGATATATTGCATGTTTAGATATTCATGCAACAAAATATTTTAGGGGCCATGAAACTTTGGGTGAAAATTATCAAAAATGCTGGTGCTGGCTGGTGGGGAAAGAGTTAATACATCACGACGCTCTTTTTTTGTCTGCAATTTCACTGAAATATTGCTTATGTGACCGCACCTTTTAGCCACCAATTCACCAAAACATAAAATAGTTATGAACTGCAATGAGATTGTTTTGAAAATGTTAAAGTATTATTACAATTTGTGCTTTGGTGCTTCAGTAGGGGGCGCTATAATAGTAAACATTGTAGCTAAATTGATTAGTGGATGATGTCAGTGGGTAAACAGGAGGTTAATATCAGGTTTTGGACCTTGCTCGACGTGCTCGACCACTCTGAGGGCTTTGCGTGCAGCCCAGCCACCCATAGACACATGGTCCTCCGTGGCCGCGCTAGTGGACAGGGAGTCAATAGAGGAGGGGTGGCAAAGCACTTTGTTCTCTGACACTGCAAAAGGAAATGTATCTGTTTTAGTTAATGGTCAACATGACTTCAGTACAGTAGTCAAAATTAAACTTTCCACTATTTGGTAAAGGAGAGTTATAGTCTTCTGAACTTTGTGATGCTAACCGAGAGACGCGGCAGTGCAGTGCGCGATCATAAACCCAGAGTTCAGGCCTCCCTCATTGACCAGGAACGCAGGCAGTTCACTGAGAGAGGGATTGCAGAGACGTTCAATGCGCCTCTCGCTGATGGAGGCCAACTCATGCACTCCGATCGCCAAATAGTCAAGAGCCTAAGAATGGAAGAAGAGAATGTGCAGAAACGTCGTAGAGGCTCTTTGTTAAATAAATGTTACTGTGGTGAGATAAAATACCTTTGCTGGATACTCTCCATGGAAGTTTCCACCGGATATTGTCTCACCTCTCTCTGCAAACACCATCTAACTCAAAGTCAAGGGCAAATGTACATATCTGTGGAAGAGGCCGGTGTAGTTATGGCACTGACCAGCTAACCAGACAAACCTTAACACCAAAGTGATTCTCTTGGGAGAAGTGTCCGGAAAACATTTTCAGTAGGCGATTTGAAGAGACATGAGCAACGCTACAAGACGAGTGCCAGTGTCTTGTATATACAGATTAAAAAAGGATACAGGATTATCTGTGGCACTGTTGATTTCTGTGTTGATGATTTTCTTGACAAACTCAATTGTGTCATTGACGATTCCATGGACCTGCAAAATGTAAGGAACACTGAATAATATAGTTCAAGTGTGTCAACCAGTGTTATTTTAGGGGATTTTTACACGTCAGCGTTTTTAACTAAAATGGGAAAACTTTTAATGCGTTTTGGCCGTTCATTTACACGACAATATCGCTTTGGCGGCCTGAAAAAGCTACCTTTTTAAAATCGGGTATAAAAGTGAAAGTTTTTCAAAACTACGTTTTTTTCATAGTTAAAAAAAATATCACTTACAAAATGTATTTAGGGTGACCCAGAATGGGCTCTGTATGTTACCTGTGGACAACAGCGCATAGTGTAGGCATCTTGAACTCTGTCGCAAAACCGATGGCTCTCTGCAATTAGAAAAAAGCAAGACAGGTTACCACCAAATGGCTAAATATGAGCTTTAATGGAGCATATTAAAACGGCGGCATTCACCTGCAATTTCAGACGGGTGGTGATCAGAGTCTAACAGGGAACGGAAGCGCAGGGCCACTTCCTTCTGTCCCGGATGAGGTCGCAGTTCATGAATATCTGTAAGGAAATTGGTCTGTCGTTAAAATTGTTTATTACATCGCCATTGCATTGCATTACTTGCAATTGGAGGAGGGACCGTGCAAGGCAGTGATACACAAATATGTTTTGTCTCCCTAGTAATGTTTTGTCTGAGAAGTCTTGCAGTGTTTACAGCTTCCGTCTGCAGAACTGAGAATCAGTGTGTAAATATGTCTGTTTACACAACCCTTATTTTTGTCCTCACCACTATCAAAGGCTTTGGTGGTCCCCTTGAGGACTTCCAGGGTCAGGGCAGCTATGATGTCAGCCTGCCGGGCGATGGCCTCAGCTCTCTCCACGGCCTCTGCTCCCAAAGAAGTGATCATCTGTGTCCCATTGATCAGAGCCAGCCCCTGTGGACAGAGATAAACATTACACACACTCTTATCACAGAATAAAACTAGCACCTAGCAAACACTTCCGAACATCCTAGGAACTGCTGAGCAACCACACAGAATACTCTAGGAGCCACATAGCAATTGCCCTAGCAGACACATACTGTAAACGTTCAGTAGAAACTTCCCAGGACAATACAGAGTCCAACAGTGCCCGCCCACTTTTTCAGCGGCATTGTAAATACCATAGGGATTTAAAAGTCTTCGTTAAAGCATAATAAGCCATGAATCAAGCCAACCAGCTACAGTTTGTAAATCACAACATTACAAACTTTGATTTAAAGCAAAAAAGTATTTGAAAATTGGAGAAAAATACGAAGGTACAAGACTGTGTACATAACGGATTTAATGAGGGAAAGAACTACAATCCCATGAAGCACTGCGAACAGCGAATAATATATTTGAAGTTTATTGCAAAATATGCATACATTTACAAATATAAGAGAGCATATTTGAGAGCATATGTAGACTGACTTTATCACATCATCTGGAGTGCTTTCTGGGAGTAGGCGGAGCTAAAGAGCTCTTTCGGCGCATTTGCCTGTTGCGACTGATTGGTGGAATTTTTGTACAGCATCATGTGTAATATAGTTTTTACATAGTTTTATAGTGTAAACACGAATATTTGAAAACCAAGTTGAAATAATGCAGGCTAACGGCTTCAATAGAAGCTAATATCATCGACTAACACCCCCGTTGCTCACAGTTGGGCTGTCTTTAAAGGTTTAGAAGTTATTGTTAAAAATCAATTTCCTTATGGAGAAAATGAATGGAGTTTTTACCATAGATATGTATATGCAGATCTCACGTTCAACCTATCCAGACACCTTGGCGCGTCCGCCATCTTGGAACAGGTGACAAGACACTGTTCATCACTCACACTAACAAATCAATGAATTTTCATCAAAATTTTTAATTATCACCTTAATGATGAACTAAATGCTGTGAAAATCATCTGCTAATGTCTATTGTACATATACAGTACATCTGCAGTCAACTTGCTCTTAAGTGGTAATGGACTTGATTTGACTGTTCCAATATGGCGGATGGCTTACGTATAACAGCCCATAGAACAGACACTAATGAGGAATCTATGTATATATCTAATGGTTTTCACTCCATACTGTTGCACTCTATAGGAAAAACATAGCAATGCCCTAGAAACCACCCAGGAGGCTGAGAGGAGAGAATGAAGTATAGTATAGTAGTATAATAATAGTATAATATTACCTTGAGTATAAACTCCTGAGGGAGAAGTTCAAAGAAACGCTTTTAAAGATGCAGCAACTATAAACATTTTTATAAAAGTATTCTTTGAAATGGCACTCCATGTTTCATATGTTGTGCCGAAGAAACAAAAATACCCAACAATACTCTCTCCAGTTAAAACATGCTTGTGAAGCTACCACACACAAGCCTTCATGCTGCATCACTTTTAAAACATTTCTTTTGTAATTTGTATAATTGTTCCCTTTACAATGCAATGCAATGCAATGCAAAAAAAAAACTTGTGTCCAGACTTGTTTTGTTGAGTTCTGCCCCACAAAACAGCTCTAAGTCAACAGAGATAAACATGTTGACTGCACAATGGGGGATTAACAGTACCTCCTTTGGCTTCAGAGATATGGGCTTCAGACCATGTGCTTCCAATACCTGCAGGCAACACAAAGGTCAAATGTGACTTTAAAGGCTAAATGAAAAGTAAATATGTTTATGTCTCATTATCATTAGGACAAAGATTTGCAACCACAGCCTCTCCAAAGAAAATGTGCTCACGTATTTGGCATCCGCCCAGCCGCTCTTGGGTGACCACATCTTGCCTTCTCCCATCAGGCCGAGGGCGAGGTGAGAAAGAGGGGCGAGATCTCCACTCGCACCTACCGTACCCTTCTCCGGGACGTAGGATAAACAGGAGGCTGAGACGAGAGAAGAAAGAAAACGGTAAAAATATCAGCTCGAGTAAAAACTCCTGAGGGAGAAGTTCAAAGAAACTTTTTCAAAGACGCAGCACCTACCATGAAAGTATTCTTTGAAATAGCACACCATGTTTCATATGCTGTGCCAAAGAAACAAAAATACCCAACAATACTCTCTTCAGTTAAAATAATGAGGAATCCATTATGTACCATTGAAGGCCTGTATCATGCGGTGCAACGTCTCCGGTGAAACCCCGCTGTACCCTTTGGCCAAAACATTGATCCTCAGAGCCAGCAGCATTCGAGTTCGTTCAGGACTTAAAGGACTTCCCAGACCTATAATCAAAAATAATAATCATATAGTGGACAGAATGAAAGTTTCAATTCATGATGAATATTTATATGAGTACATATCGTCAAAATGTCATACAAAAACATATGCAGACATATGTTCGTACTTATATTTATTTCAACTAAAATATGTCACCTGATGAGTGTGAGCGCAGAAGGTTTTCCTGAAGCTCCCTGAAAGAGAGAAATATGTGAGTTGCTGGTAACACTTCACAATTAGTTTTCATTTGTTAATATACCATTAGTTAGCTAACCAACTAACAATAAACAATAATAGTTTTCAAATTTACTAACACATTATAAAAATAAAAAATTATATCTGTTAACATCAGTTAATGCACTTTGAACTAACATTAACAAAGACTAATAAATGCTGTCAAATATTTTGCTCATTGCTCAATATTTCATTTTAGCTATTGCATTTACAAATCAGTCATTTTTTAAATAAACTTAGTTAAATGCGAAAGAGTTCAAGAGTAAGAAAACATTTGGTTACACTTTATTTTGTTGTCCATGTCACAGTGCAATTATACATTAAAGTACTGAGTAATAATAATGAACTACATGTACCTACTATATGGTTAGGGTTAGGAATAGGGGTCGGTTTGGGGTTAGTTGCATATTATGCATAATTTATAGTTATTACTACAGTAACTACATGTACCTTGTAAAAAGAACACTGTAAAATAAAGAGTTACCAAACATTATATTAAAAAGAAAGAAGAAAAAAATGATTAATACTTGAGCTTGCTGACTGGGATGACAGTCCGAGCAAATTTACCAAACCCTGTCGTGATGCCATACACAACTAGAAAAGGAAAAAAGAAAATAAGAATGATCATGTCGAGTCATATTTATAAAAACCCCACTATTTCATATTAATGAGGATATTCGTGCTCTTGAAAATACCAGTAGAAAATACCATAGATACCAGTTTCCAGTTTTACAGGATGCTTATATATTTTACAACTTAAAACCGTACATTTCATTTCATTTCATATATAATGTTAATATACCTACTTTAACTACCAAAATCTATCTTTTTACCTTAAAATGTACCAATAACCACCATACAGTTAGTTGGCACAATAGAAAGCCACATGATGAAACAAGAGTTCATCGTAAGCGGCCTGTTCATAAAACATACATAGACGGTGCACGGGGTCATAGACATAAACACACAACGCCATCAGAGTAACATACACAACACTATAATAATGCAATAAACATTTACTAAATATCATAAAATGTAACATACTAATGCTAATGCACTGATAACACAAATAAGAAAGAATTATTTATAAAAATGCAATCATGCATGATGTGTAACGCAGAGAATTCTGGGAATACCTTTTTTTTAACCATTACATTTTATGGTAATTCAAAGATTTTACTTGCAAACACAATACATTTGATAGTATTTTACAGTAAAATCACATATAATGTGATATTAAGCCATTTACAGGTTTTCACCATATATGTTAAGCTTACTTATTCTTAAACAATTAACCTATTATTTTTATGTTTTTACTGTAGCATTTTTACTATATTTAAAAAAAAAAGTATATATATATAGGCTATATATATATATATATATATTTTTTTTTTTTTTTTTTACAGTGTACTAGTCCAAATCAAAATAACCAACTTGTAAGAATCTATGATATTCTGAATATGGTCTCTAGATATCGCTCAGGATTCAATGTATGTCTAAAAATGTTATTCTTAAAAAATTTTTTTTTTTTTTAAATGGATGATTCCATGAAGAACATTTAATATCCATGGAATGTTTCCACTGCACTAAAGGAATTTTAGATTATTAAATTGCTCTTCACACTAAGCAAAAATGTTTCTTTTAATATATATTCACAGAAAGGTTCTTTGGGGAACCCAAAATGCGAAAACACCCTATTGGAACCTTTATTTTTAAGAGAAGGTAAAAAAAGTTCTCACCTTTGTTTTCTTTCACAATGGTGTCCAGAAGCTCTCTCGATTGCTCAACTTTTAGCTCGGCCTCTGGGGTCAGCTGAGGGTCAGATAAAAGTTGCAATGCATTTCCATTGAGAAATATTGTTTGTAAATGTTCATTCTTAAATCACAAAACAATTGTAGACATCCAGCATAACCCACTCACCTTAATCTTATAGCGGCCTTTCCCTAAATTCACCAGATCAGTTGAGGTCAGGCTGTTCCCATCTAGAGAAATGTTCTGAAAACGGACAGCTGTCATTAATAGGACTGACTGATGATGGTAAAAGTGCTGGATTTGTTGTACTGATATTTCATACGTACTTGCTCTGGTTCTCGATACGGTCTTATTCTGTTTTTAACATCCATATTAAGGACATTTTCAGAGTTGTTCAAGTTTACTGAGTAGCTTTTGAGAGATTTTCCCAAAAGACAATCATTTACATGTAAGTCAGTATTTTGTGCAAAAATAAATGAATGATTCCAAATGTGGAGCAGGTGAAACATTACATAAGTTATAAGCAAAAGGTTTTAATATAAAACAACAACAAGCACTGTCAATTTAATGCATTCTTTTAGTGCTGTTACTTGAAAAATGCTATAAAACTGATCAAAATTAAGAATGCATTTAAAATTTCTTAAAATATATTAAATAAAACTCTGTAATGAGGGATTTCCTTCCCTTTACTGCAATTTAAGATTGCATATGCATTTAATGTCTTTGAATGATCCTAATTGGAGGCTTTTCTCAGCAAACAATGGTGTATATGATTAATTGTGATTCATTTGATTAAGTAATCAGCGTATCATAATTTATTTGATTAAAATTTGTAATTGACTGACAATATAAAGATACAGGTGTGACGTCCCAGGCTGACTTGGAATGAAATCTTGTGGCATCGTGTCTCCTTCAATAGCTGAAGATAACAGTAAAATAACACGTTATTAACTCATCTTGCAAAACAGGATTCAGTAATTGTGGTAAACAGCCTCAAAATAAGTCAGTCAAGACCTGAAGGCTTGAAGTTCAACCTCTCGACAAACACTGAACAAATAAGCCAAATTTGTAACATTACCAAGTTCAACAAAGTCATTGTCCTCAAGCACATCTTCTATGATATCGTCATTGTCCAGCAACCCCAATCCCTGACATCTTCTGACCATAAAACGCACATCTTTGATGTGCTGGATTCCTCCATTGTCAGGTTTGTTCTTGATGTAGCGCTTGAGAGCTTCGAAACCCAACCATTTGATGCTGCAGGTGGCATCTTTGCATGGGACGGTTAGCCACTCGTCCCGAACGTGGACCGTGAAGCGAGGCATCTCCAATGACAGAACAACACCACAGGCTGATACCTGAGGAGTGTGATCAGCAAATGCAAATCACTTCACTGGGTGGTGTACACAAATTGTAATGGGCCAATCAAAGGCTGTTCTGTGGACCCCTCCTTTAACCACAGAAGACAGAGTACATGGTGGTGTTTGACTATGTTATCTCTGCACCAAAGGTTCTGTGTTACGATACGCTGGTCAAAAAGACGAGAATCTATCAGTCAACAAACTGTTAGACTGAGTGATTTCCTTTGACTTTGTAGCTTGTACAATTTTGCCACCATCAGCAGAAATACACAGATTTTGATTAAAAAAGGTTAAGTCCACTCTGAGACTACTAACTGTGCAATTTTCTAATTTTATATTTTCCTTACAATTTACATCAGCATAAAAAGTTGAGTAAAAATAAATAAATAATTGAATTACAACAAATTTAGAGCGTTTCAGATGTTTGGACTGTACTTTCTGTAATTGTTATACTGATAATAATATAATTTGGAAAATATTTATATTAAATTAGAAGAATCTATCTTGTATTTTTCTCCTTTATAAATAAGATCCAATAAATAAATGCAATAGAACAATAGAAAGATAGAACTACAGAGTGATGGATTGATTACAGGGTTTGGTACTATTATCGCAAGTATGTGGTAAAACCTCACAACTGTTAGTACAAAACTCAAAAGCAGATCATTAAAAAGTCTGTTTTTTCAAACATGTAATCACATGTTCAATTGATTAAGTACAACGAACAAAATTACACATTCACTTTTTCACCACGCCTATGTAACCGTTGTGTTCCTGTTTAGTCTGTTTAGTCACGTCTTTTGTTTTCCTTCCACTTATCCGTTCCCATGTCTACCATCATTAGTTCATCATCATCACCTGTGTCTTGTCTATCACCTTCATCTGTGTCACCTGGTTTATGTTAATCAGTGTCTGTATTTAGTTCCCTCTGTTCAGTCAGTCTTGGTCCGTTCTCGTTTATGTAATGTTGTTACCAGTGTGTGTATCCAGCCTATTTGTATCGCCTAAGTTATATTTGTAAGTAAACACTTTGTATTGGAGCCTTCTGCCTTCCTTGTCTTCTTCTGCCTGCACACACCCTGACAGAACAAGGGACCAAATAACGGGACAAGATGGGCATACTCCTCACCCCTGCCAACTCCGCCAACGGTCTTCTGACCTGTTTCCAGGATGGCCGTCACCTAGAGGAATATGTCGCCGAGTTCCTGGAGATCTCGGACGGGGTTAGCTGGGCAGATGACGTCCAAAAGACTGTTTTGGTACAGGTTGAACGATCATCTGCACCAGCAAGCTCCAGCAGCAGCGATCCCGGGGACGTTCGTTCGTTATCTGGATTACGTGCTTTTGTTGAGCGGCTCAGCCTACACTGTGTCCTGAGTCTCATTTCACCGAGATTGCCCATCTCCTGTTCCTGTCCTCGTCCAGAGTCCGGACGAGAAGGACTTAATTTACCTTTTTTCCGAGCCAGCGCATCACGTCAGTCCCGCCGAGCCTGCACTTCACGTCAGTCCCGCCGAGCCTGCACTTCACGCCCATCCCGCCGAGCCTGCACTTCACGCCAGTCCCGCCGAGCCTGCACTTCACGCCAGTCCCCCCGAGCCTACGCATCACGTAATGTCCGCCGAGCCAGAGACTGTAGGCGTAATGCCCGTCGAGCCAGAAACTGTAAATGTCATGCCCGCCGAGCCTGAGACAGTTGACGTCATGCCCACTGAGCCTGCTTCACCGCTGGTCCCGTCCAGCCCAGATACTTTTTCATCGATGGTCCTGTCTAGCCCGGAGCCCGTCTTGACACCAGAGCCTAAATTCCCACCCAGCCTCCCTCTCCCACCTCAACCCTTCCACCACTGCCTGTCAGCCCCTCTGCTCCTCTCTCCATCTTCTGGGAGGTGGATTCACCGTGGGTCTGCCAGCCTACAGCTCCAGCCTGGTTGGTGGATCCCCGGTCTCCGCCTCTGACCTCCGTGACCAGAACTCCGCCTCAGCCCAACAGTCCATTGACGTCCCCTTGGCTCTTACCTCCTTCAACTCCACCGTGGCCCATCAGTGCACCAGCTCCGCCAGGCTCCCTCGTCCCCCCGGATCCACCTTGGTCACTCGTCCACCTTCCCTCACCTCTGGACTGCACTCCTCTGGCTTCGCCTTGTCCCTTCGTCCCCCCGGCTCAGTTTGACTCCTCACTCCCTTCAGTTCCTCCTTGGTCCTCACTCCCTCTGTCTTCACCGCGCCCTTCTGTGTCCCCGCCTGCACCTGGAGCACCTTGGAGCATTCTGCCTTTCTCGTCTTCTTCTGCCTGCACACACCCTGACAACCTAATCAGTGTGTCAAAGAAATACCTTTCATATGAAGTACGGTAATTGTCTTTCACAATGCAATGCTCACACTACTTTTGATATGTTTCTCATCTGATTTGCGTAAATACATTTGACCAACACTTAATCCAACTGATCTTAATGGTTAATCACTGAACCGTTTGGTAAACCTATAGATTTTCATTTCAGCAATATACAGTATATGGATTGAGAACTACAGAAATAAAATGTGTGTTTGTACGAACATATAAATTACGTGTAACCACACATGATGAATACTCGTTATTGCTAATTGATTTCACATAGTGGTAACCACAATTGGTCACTATATATAAAAGTGGGGGTGTAAACACTGGCAATTTCTTTCAACATGGAGCAGGATAGAAGAGCAAGGAATAGGAAGAGCTTGTGGACAAGGGATCCGTCAGAGAGGTGGGCATGTGCACCAACAGAGAGGTCAAAGAGGTGGGCATAGGGCCCGTCAAAGGGTTGGTCATCAGAGAGAGGGAGGCAGAACTGTTGTCTCTAATGAAGTCCGGGCCATCATCGTTGATCATGTGGTGAAAACTGTGTAATCTGTCTTTTATAGTACTGTAGCATATTAATTTTAGCACTTCTAAGGCCGATTTGAAACATGTATCTTGCATTGTTTGCTGTTGGATGAACTGATTGTTAAAAGTACTAAACTGAAAGATCACATTGTATTATGATTTGTATTGTATTGTCATATTTCTCATGCCCCGCCCACGACCAATGCATATTAGCATATTTCCGCCCTCAGCCATTTGTAAACTTTACTCGTCTTGTGTCGACACGCCCCATGGAAGAGATGCGTGGGGTGAGCAGTTGCTCATTATCATTTAAAGAGACATGCACTGAAACGGGTCGCTGTGAACAGAGCTGTTTTTGAGGAGGTAAAAAGTGTGTTGTTTTACACAACCATTGAGAAATTTTAACCAAAGTATGTTACAAACTTTACATGAAGACCCTAAAGAATCATACCAACTTGTGGATAATGGGCATCCGATGACCCCTTTAAATAAAGCGTCAGGTAAATCTAGACAGTTAGCGCTCCCTCCAGGACAGACAGTGAATGACTGTGTCGGTTGGTAACATTAGTCCTAAACAAATGTTATTTTCATTTTTCATAAAGTTGTTAAACATAACTTATGAAAACTCAAACATCTTTAAAGCTTATCCAGCAAAACTTTTGAGGGACAGAAAAAGGCAGCAATTCTGACATGTTTACAACTGTCCAGTGACAGTGAGGACTATTTTAAGCAGACATGTGCAACCTATTCTGGCAGCGGCTTCAAAACTTTTCTCTCTGTCATCCAGTCAAACCACATCCAAGTCTTTCCTTTACATATTCTCTCATCTCAGTTTCTCCGGGCCCCAAACTCTCAGAAAGAGGCCCTTACAATTTCATCATTCACTGCATCCTGCCATTGGCCAGACTCCAGCTAGAAAAAACCCCTAAGTAAACACAGAACCGCAGACATTCCTCCCGCCTGGGGCCTGAGGCACGAGAGGAGCCCCTTGTGTCGATCACACCCCTCAGGTGCAAAACACTCTCCATATTTTGGTACTCTAAGGGGCAGAAACATGTCCTGATGTCGGCAGAATATGTGGCATGTTAATTACTAAAATAATTAATTTCGTATTGTCCGTTCTTTTCTTTAAAGTCCCCCTGTGGTGAAAATCAAGCTTTTAATGTTGTTTATATGTCTATGTGCTTTAAGATAAACCATGTGCAAATTCATGTCAACATCATGCTGAGTCTTTTCTCCTTAAAACTGCGGTGAACCAAAGACAGTATCAAAAACGCGGTTTGAAATCGCTGGTGTTTCTGATGTCACAAACTACCTTGTAACCAATCAGATCAACGTGTGATCGTCAACAAGTGGATCTCTGAGCTGGAGTGAGTGAGTGGAGGCGGGGCTAATTTGCATATTCATAGAACCACATATACTAAATGAGGCAAGGGTGTAGAGTTACATACAATGTCAATGTCAAATGTCATTTTGGTGATCAAAGATGAGTTTTTTAAGGGATCAAATGATTGACTACAGGGGGACTTTAAAGCAAACCAGCTGATAGTCAGGCACATACAATGGAAGTGAATGAGGCTGATTATTTGTTTCAATACCACAGCCACAAAACCAAACAATATGTGTTAACATGATTTTAGTGTGAAAAATCACTTACAAACCTTTTCTATTAAATATTTTGTTAAAAGGGTCATGGTATGGTTGAAGGGTCATGGTATTGCTAAAAAATAATAATAATAAACACTTAGCCTACAATTTGAATACAGTTTTATGTGCAAAAAATAAATATAAATTTGGAAAAATGATTACTTTCAACTCTCATTCTGAAATGATCAATTTTTTAGGGGCGGCTCCTTAAGGCTTGTCAGTAAATGGTCCCTTTTATGATTGGCTAACGTCATTGCATAGGAAAAAGTATCAACACCTACTCGCTATTGCACGCGAGTAAGTGTTTTGAAAACATTATCCATCGTAATGCTGTCGATTAAGCTTAACTTGTATCAAATCTGGAACATTCCTTTACAATGCAGTGTTATTAATAAATTCCCAATGCAGAAATGCCTTGCTAAAAAAAAAAGACTGCACCATTCCCATGTCATTTGATCACTTCAAGCAAGATCCCGCAGAGCTTGATCCCTGCCAACGTCCCTTTCCGGTGCCACCCCTCACCCCAAAATCAACACATTCCCAAGGCTCCACCCCTCTTTCACCCTCCTGGTCAAATTCCATTCACTGCTCCCATGACCACAAGCCCAATCTCAGGCAAGACGTCCCTGAGAACATCAGCAGCTTTTACTTTGTTCTTGCTCAGCTAAACTTCAAAATGTCCTGGACGCAACCTGCTCTTCTCACCTGTCTCGTTGTTCTGTTCGCCATCACCTGTGAGTAACCGGACTGTGGTTGACCAAGGGAAGTGTTGATTTACTAATGTGGGGAACCACAGGTTCAACAGTACCTGGAAAGGGTGGCAAATCTTTTGGACTTACCTCAATCATTTCCCCTTTGTTACAGTGTTCCACGGAGCCGACAGCGCCGCTGTGTCAGATAGGAGGGATGCAAAGGCAGCCAATCCTCAAGGTGACCAAAAAAACCCACAATGTTTCCATAGATCTTTCCAACGAGTTCTTCCCCCTCATCAATGTTCTTCTTCACTGAAGGTGCACTGAGGATGATCTTCATGCCAGAGTCAGATGCCTCCAGCTTTTTTAAACGGCGAGGCAGGAGGTCTGTGAAAACTCAGGATGAGATAAACGGTGAGGCTATTTGTGCTTATTTGAAAACTCTTGCAACCCCTTGAGCAGCTGTCAACTACAATGGAAAATATATATTTTATACACATATACATACTGCAAAGATGCATTCAATTGATCAAAAGTGACAGTAAAGATTTGTAATGTTACAAAAGATATATATTTCAAATAAATGACTGACCGCAAACCTTTGAACAATAGTGTATAAAAAAAATCACAATCTGAAGTCTTGTAAAGTGAATGAGCATCAATCACATCACTGTTGTGGCTTCTAGAACCTTTTAGTCAGGCTTGCTATTGTTAAACAGTAATAAAGAGCCCTTTTAGTAGCTGCTTGCACTGGCCACACAGGTGCTGCGTTTTGAGCCAGCTGAGGAATGCAAGGACGGAAAACCACAGCAAATAGCAGGAACCACAGGGCAGGCTGGAGAAACCAGCTTTCAGTCTTCAGCTCCTGCCAACGGAGGAGGGGCTCTGCTGCTTTTTCATGCTTTTATTTGGCTTTGACCTGGTCTGTGTTTGTTCATGGTTATGGGCTCACCAAAAACTATGTTTGACTGACTTGTGGGAAATCATTACTATGTATTCAGAAAGTGAGGTAAGGACAAGAGGTTGGAACATCCCAAGTGGAATTAATTGGTATGTGTGGTTATGGTATAACTCGGTGGTGCTGCCTGCCACACTAAATCAGATGATACTATTGTGCAATACAATGAAATCCAACCAAAAGCATTTGCATAATTGTAGTTAGAATATGTTATAATAATAGAAAACTGGTCTGTCTATGGAAGCCCATTTCCATAAATCATATGACATATTTAAAATCGAAATTATGACTATAATTGTGATTTACCAAAGCATGATTTACTTTCGTATGTGGCTGAACTGGGTTTTTCATAGTTTACTGTGTTAAGTTTGATCATTTGTGAACATCATACCTCAGGCTATTTCTTAATGTCTGAGCATATTTCTGTTTTTATTTCATTCTCTCTTTCTTCCTCTCTCATGTTGTTGTCTTATTAGCTGAACAGAGACAGAGGCTGGCCGCGGATGAGAGAAGGAGGGAGTATCATGAGGAACAGAGGAATCAGTTTGAGAATCACGCTGAGGAAGAGGATGACGGTGAGTAAAAAAAAAAAAAGTCAGATCAAATCACTCACCTGGCGGCCATATTGGATCAGACAATAGCGTTGATTCAACACTGATGCAAACAACATGAACTCAGATGAACCTTGTGTTTTACAAAACAGATTTACCAAATCTAAAAATCAATTTTTGACAATTTATTTTTAATTATATTTACTCACTAATAATTTCTAGTGCTATCGGAATTGTCACGGTTACTCAAATTTGGTACTTTAAGCTTATATAATCACCTGAATGAACACACAGTCAAAGTTAACATTCCTTCGTTTTTACTCTCGTCCAGAGCAAGACGAGCGCACCAGAGCGCAGACAGAGCAGTGGAGAGAGTTTCACCACGACGGCCTCGACCCATCTTACGAGTACAACCGACACACGAACTGAAACCGTGGATAACTACAGGGATACGGGTGGAGAGCTTTACAGTACTACTTTACATCATATTTCTGTAAAGGCTTTTTGGCACAACGCGTGCCATAAACACGTAGGCTACACTATAGCGCGAAAGATTCATGCATGTATGCGACGTATTTTATCATGTATTATAGTTATTTACAAAGATGTATGTATTCCTATGCAGGCTATTCATAACCCTTAACTGTACGACTAATAACTCGCCAGTTTTTGTTTTATTTTTTATGGCTAGTTTAAATGGTACATTTCCCCCGCATGACAAAATTCTTTGCACAAGTTAGCTATAGGAAATTTTTTTATAACTTCTTAATTTAAAAGTATCCAGATTTTATTCATTTGTGCTGGGATAATGTAAAGTGTATAATTACATAAATATTTGCAGTCTGAGCAAGATGTTGTAGGCTTAAATCTTTGTAACCGTTCATTTTGGTAGAATAAAAGCTATCCAAATAAGTCTGAACAACAATAAAACTGTTTTAACTTTGCATTTAATGGAAAATTGAAATCAAATCACCACACACTCATACACCAAAAACACTCATCACAGAACAAATCTACTGAAGTGAAAACACTGCTTACATCATTTCTGCGACCTGAATGAAAGAACCAGCATGTAGCTGCTAAATTCAGAGGGCTGGTATGAAGACCATGCTGACATGCAAGATTCAGAGCAGAAACTGTTTGAATCTCTCACGGTCATATATCAGTGGGCACATCATATCAAAACAGCTTTGGACGGTGTGTGAAATTTTAGGCATTTTCGCTCCACTGAAACACAAGATCAGCAAATACAAATGTCAGTGACTGAAGCTGGTAGTTTTCATATAGATCTGAGACAAAACAAACACATTGTGGGTCAAGCGTTCTTCAGTTTCCTCAGGCTTAGTCACAATTAAAAGAATAAAATTATGACAACAGCTTACATTACAGTGGCTATATTACAATTAATAATCATTTAAGTGGTAATAACAACAAATACTTCAATTTCCACAAAATATTACTACGTGACAATCACTGCAATATAAAGTGTGGACAAAATTATACTGTAAATGCCAAAAAGTCATTAAAAAAAAGCAAAGCTTACAAAATAAATCCAAAACATACACAAAAAACTCTTTAAAAAGTGCTTATTACCACCATTTCATACCTTCAAAAAAACTGACAGACACACACATCACTTCAGAATCTTTTCTTGATATTAACAAAGTGTTGATAAAACCATTAAACTGCACATTTCCATTTTTTTTAATACATATTAATACCCTTCATTCACTTGCACCATACATGCATCCAGAACCGATTTTCAAGATTATACATACTGGATGGCAATAATTGTGGCTATTGGTTTAAAGCCTCTATTAACTACATCAGCTTCTCTAGACATTCTGTAAATCTCACATCCTTTATCGTTTGGTCCTTCAAAACAGCAGCGGGTTGAAACACAGCAGCAAAAAGTTACAACAACTGTTTAATGAATGAAAACTGTTTTATCTGCACAACTTCTAAGAACTATTACGACCCAAAGCAGATGTGCTTCAACTCGAGGTTCGTAATCTCCATTCAACAGCCACATTAACGTTCAAGTCATGAGCTTTACTCGGTAAAACAGTCACCTTAAATACACAGGCCGCTCTTTTTGAGACAGTCTCAAGGTATAGCGCGCCATTGGCTTTCCAGAGAGGAAAACGTGTTCGACTGTGGACAATGGAAGTTACCGTTAAATAGAAGAAAACACGATTTTCCACAAAGTGCAATAGTCAAGTCAGCGGTCTCACAAGAAGTGATGTCATTTTGAGCCGGTGATGATGGTGGTGACCGTGGATGCCCGCGCTTTCCGCTCGGGCGTTCCCGTCTTCGAGGAAGAGTTTGCCGCTTGCACGGACGAACCTAGACAAAGATAACACCCTCTTCAAGGGCTGTTTGACAACACGACATAATACAACACAAAACACATCACTGGTGATGAGCAACTTTTATATGTCGAGTCAAAAACAACTATTGTGAGTTTCAGCTCAAGAAATATAAAGGCCCAGATATACTTCAAGCAAAATCGAAGAACGAACTGGTGTGACGTCCAGTGTTGCCAATGATTTTCAATGGAAAGTCGCAACAAGTAGCTAGATGGCGTCATGCGCCAATTGTCATTTGTTTTCTCACATACTGTATTTTAATATACACTGCCCGCCAAAAAATACGCTGTTTGGATTTAAATAGGCAAATCCTTAAGAGCCTATGATTGGATAATTATTGCAGTGATTATGTTTCTAGCATGTATATATGTTTCTTCTAACCCTAATTGATGGAGAGTGTAGCTTTTGATTTCTTAAACATCCATGTAGGAAGACACAACATGGCCATATTTCAGGATGACAAAGATCTTGAACAAAAAGCATGCACCTCTTGATGGAAATAACATCACAACATTTATTTCCATCAAGAGGTGCATCCATTTTTGGTCAAGATCTTGTATTGACAATGCAAGAGTCCAGCACTCTGTAAAGTCTCCTCCAGCACATCCCAAAGACTTTCAGTGAATTAAGATCTGGACTCAGAGGAGACGATTCATGTGTGAAAATGATTCTTCATGATCCTCACAACCATTCTTTCACAGTTTGAGCCTGATGACTCTTGACATTGTCGTCCTGGAATATGATCATGATGTGTCTTCCTACATGGTTGTTTATGAAATGAAAAGCTACACACTCCATCAATTATGGTTTGAAGAACTGTTGCCAAACATATAACATGCTAGAAACATCATAATCACTGCAATAATGGTCCAATCATAGACTCTTAAACATTTGCCAAATTCGAACAGTGACTTTTTTTTTTTGGCCGGGCAGTGTAATATATAGCTGGATGTCAAATAAAGCTGTTCTCGTTTACATATTTCCTGTCAGACAATGGAACAAGTATGATATAGTGTCAAACTACATGTTAACCAGAAGTCGCAGGTATGAAAAGGCGATAAATCTAGCGATAAAGCCGATAAGTTGACGTAATTTTGAACAAAGGCCAAATTTTTGGCCAAAACAAAGGTAGTTTTGAGTTCAAAACAGCTTGTCAAAGCAAATATCTCAATAAAGTTCGCTCCGGTTGGTAAACACCTTCAAACTACCATTGGTCCGTGGCGATTAAGTAATAGGTAGGCGTGGCTCTGAGGCTCCGCCTTCTTTGGCGTGGATCTTCTCTGGTTAATTTCTTCTGTTCAGTCCGTCGAGGCCAGACGCATAAAAACATGAAAACACTGGAGAGCTGCTTTATAGTAATAGAAATATAAGTTGTAATTCTAATTTAAAAGTGACTTTTCATGTTTAATACTGTAAAAGCTGCTTGCTTTCAAGCAATCTATTGTATAAATTGCTATTTAAATAGTCGTGACTTGATTGGAGTGCCAAATTGCAGAGCTCTTGCAAACATCCAAATCGATATGATGCTGTTTTCGCACCACTGGCATTTTTGTTGTGTGTTTATTTTGTTATTGAGAGGAAAGCGCTCAGCACATATTCACATCTAAATGTGTGGGCGGAGTCTGATGTTCGCTAACAGTATATCGCTGCAAGGCTATTTCGGACTTCTTTTTACCCTTAAGCGAAGAATGAAAAGAATTTTGCTTTGAGTATATCGGGGCCTTAAAGCACTGTGGTAACAACTTACAGTCGTTGCGGTGGACCGAAGACACATCAACAGACTGACTCTTCCCTGGCATTGATGTTGGATTCTGCTTCCTGTGTTGAGAGGAATCCATACTGCTGCCAAGCTGAAGACGCCTCATATGTCGGATCACTGCAGTGGCATTAAACGCTTGCTGTGAGGAGAGAAGAGTTCAGAGAACACACATTTAAATCACATGTTAAATAAAATACTGGTCAATCAATACAGGTTTTTCAATTAATGATTCCAAAGGGGGAAAGAAAAATTCCGTGGAAAGGACGTGGTCACTTACTCGCCATTTTGCTTTCGCAAAGTTTTTCTTCATCTGTCGGCTGACTGATTCGTGGATGTTCTTACAGAGCGCGGTATCACCAGCTATCCTGAAATCAGAGGAGAGTTGGACTTCTTGCAGTATCATCTGGCATCCATGAGGGGGCAGAGTCTTATTATATGTGACCATATGTGTGTATAAACATAACTATATAATGTAAAAACAAAGATTTGTGCTCAATAACATCCAAAGGTGAATGTAGTTACGGTTACGATTACTGCAAGCAAGGTAGCGTTGTGTTGATATTAATCAAAGACTTCATTTGAACTTTGTATAATATAGGCTAATATAATATAATATGATATATGTAATAAAATATATACACTGCAATTCAAAGGTTTGGGGTTTGTCATTTTTTATGTTTTTGAAACAAGTCTCTCATGCTGCATTTATTTGATCTAAAATACAGTAAAAACAGTAATATTGAAATATTATTACAATATCAAATAAATGTATATATATATATATATATATATATATATATATATATACACATACACATACCGGTATATAGAAAAATCATAAAAGCCTATACTATTATATTATTATTACATGTTTTTGCATTGTGACATTATTTTCATGACAATTAAGCATATTTTCCCCAGTTCTCATTACTGTAATGCATTATATGTATTATATTTACATCATGGTGTAAATTTTCTTCTGATTGTATTGAGATTAATGCGAATTTCAAACTTAAAAGTAAAAAATTGAACACATTATTGGGCATTACGAAGGCAGGGAAATATGCTTCATGTTATTGATAGACTGTGTGTTATCTTAAACCTGCAGCAACTAATATAACATCAGAACGGCAGTGAACACAATCCTGGTCGCTCACCATGGATGCAGAAGAGCCTCATCACAAGTTAACCTCTTTTCTGGATCTTTCTGCATCAGGTTACTAATGAAGTCTTTAGCTATAAAACAACACAAGAAAAAAACTCCCTGAATCAGGAACACAAGGGCGCAGTTCTAATTGTGAAAAGATGACACCCTCCTACACTTCCCCAGACACCAGGGAACAGCTTGTGCTGTGGGTGTCGACTTGTTATTTTCAAACGAAGCTGAATCGCCTAGCGCCAGATAATGCTTTTCAACTGCTGACTTATATCTGGCTGCAATACCTGTATTACTTTCGAAAAACCTATATTAAAGTGTTGCTCATGGGAAAAAAAATGAAGTCGTGACTGTCAGTGACAAGTAAACACAAGTAACTCAAGTCTTACTCAATGATAGCGTGTTTCAGTGGGTGGAAGAGACAAAAGGAGGTGAAGAAGGGTGTCATTTTCTCCCATTCTAAGAACACAACAAAAGCTTGAACCTGATATATAAAGAGTTTATGTCATTAACTATAATACATGATCTAATTCACACTTACCCGAATCAGAAATGTCGTCCCAGTACGGGGAATCAAACTCGTATTCTGCCCTCAGTATTTGCTCGAACAGTTTGGAGTCATTCTCGTCGTAAAACGGAGGGTATCCACACAACCTGAGGAGGCAGAGGATTCAAAAGTGGTCAGTGTTTTAACCTAAAGACCTCTTTTTAAAAGAATGAATGTAGCAATGGTTGGGAAAGCAGCAGTACATTTCATATGGGGGAAAAAAACTACTCACAAGATGTAAGCAATAACTCCGATAGACCAGCAGTCCACGGCTTTGCTGTAAGGCTTCTGTGCTAATACCTCTGGAGCTATTGAACATATTAAACAACAGAGAAAGTGAATGAAATGATACATTTACTAAAAATTTGTGCTGTCAAATCGATTAATCGCGATTAATCACATCTAACATAAACGTTTCTGTTTATATAATATATGTGTGCGTATATGTGTATGTATATATATATATATATATATATATATATATATATATATATATATACACACAAACACATATAGTATATACTATATATACAGTATAAATTTAATAACATATACATACACACATATATTATATAAACAAAAACTTTTGTTAGATGTGATGAATCACGATTAATCGATTTGACAGCACTAATAAAAAAGTTTTTAAACGATAGTTCTCCCAAAACCAAATTTGATCATCATTTACTCACTGTCATGTAATTCCAAAACTGTATGTTTTCTAATGTGCTGTTTTTTTACCACTTTTATTGTGTGTTTTTTTTTGTTGACTTTTTTTTGGATTCGACAGACCATCACTATGTACAATTTGCATCGATATTGTTCAAAATGTCTTCTTTGTATTTCACGAGAAAAAATGGATATGAAAAGTATGAATATGGAAAACAACAGCATATGGATTTGAAACAAATTAAGGTGAGTAAATAATGGCGGAATTTTATTTTTGGAAGTACACTGTAAAAAAAATTCTGTGAAATTTATGGTAGCTGTGGTTGTCAGAACTGTGCTACTGCAAAATGTATGGTAGTAACATTTTAAGTTTTATAGATTGAATTTAAATTTACAGTAAACATTTTTTATTAACTAATGATGTTAATACATCAATTTACTAAGTCATTTTCATAACACACTGACAACCACCTTAAAAACATAAGAGGTAAAGAGAAAATCATATGATGAATCAAAGTTCATCAAAAAGAGCTTTTCCACACACTGAGGTAAATATTAATAGATGGTGTCATATACAAAACACCATCATGGTAACATATGATATGACACTATAATAATGCAATAAACATTAATTTAAAAACACAAGATGTAACATAAACCCTAATGTACATAACAAATAAGAACAAAACTAAGAAAAAAAAACTTATTAAAAAAAATAATAATAATCAAATGAGAAGTGTCACGCAGGAGGAACTTAAAAGAAGACTTTTTACACTTCCAAAAACTCAAATTCTACTGTAAAATTACATGAAACAGTTTTCCCTGTACATACAGTAGTAAGAGAACTTATTGTTAACCAATCAACAGGCGTTAAAATTACCATCATTTTTTTAATATTCAGATTCACACTGATATTTAGTGGACTGACAGCCCTACCCACATATCCCGGCGTCCCGCAGGCTGTGGACATGATGTCATTGGTGGCGTCCTCCATCTTGGACAGCCCAAAATCACTTATCATAATCTTGGATTCTTCATTCGGGTTAAAATAGAGCAGATTCTCCGGCTGTCAGGAGATGAGAGAGAGAGAGAGAGAGAGAGAGAGAGAGAGAGAGAGAGAGAGAGAGAGAGAGAGAGAGAGAGAGAGAGAGAGAGAGAGAGAGAGAGAGAGAGAGAGAGAGAGAGAGAGGAGAGAGAGAGAGAGAGAGAGGAGAGAGAGAGAGAGAGAGAGAGAGAGAGAGAGAGAGAGAGAGAGAGAGAGAGAGAGAGAGAGAGAGAGAGAGAGAGAGAGAGAGAGAGAGAGAGAGAGAGAGAGAGGGTGATTAGGTTAAAAAGGTCACAGAGTTATTTACGCTGTACGTCTTGTTTCCACTGAAGTGCGGTGACCTTTCAAGTCTTCCCGTCCCTGTGTACTATAATGAAACTGTACGTCTATGCATATCGATTTGTTTTGGTGTGAAGGAAATCAGTCAAGGGAAATCATCACCTTCAGGTCTCGGTGGACTATCCCCAGTGAATGCAGGTAGTTAACTGCATCCAGAACCTGTTTGATTAGTGCGCTGGCGTCCTGCTCCGTGTAGAAACCCCTCTCCACAATCCGATCGAACAACTCCCCACCGGACACACTGAAAAACACAAGAAATCTGCTTTTTAATGTTTATAGTTATTCAGAACTGTCAAACTTACATACAGGTGTCTACAATAAACAATATATAGGGATGCATGATATATCGGCCACCATATCGGTATCCCCTTAAAGGGCACCTATTATGAAAAATTCACTTTAACATGGTGTTTGAACATAAATGTGTGTTGGCAGTGTGTGTACACAACCACCCTATAATGATAAAAATCCGTTTTTTATCCGAATTGGTTCGGTTCTGATTAATTCGTTTCGGGAGTATAGATAAAAGCCCGCCCGCACTGACAATTGATTGGTTGGGTCGACACACGCACACTAGCACACACACGCAAGGTCTCTCGCTCCCTCTCTCTGCCGTGCGCGCGCTACGCATGCGCGCTCTTGCTCGCTCGCTCTAGATTCCGGGAGATTTTAACTAATTTGCGGGCATCAGGGAGCAGCGATCAACATGCGGGAGACTCCCGCAACTTCCGGGAGACTTGGGATGTCTGGTTTTGTGTACTTCGCTGTGTATGTTGTTGATAATGAAAGGGAGAGAGAGAGAGTTTATGGATAAGACTTTGCTCACTTCTTATACTGTGTTTATTCAGCTCTTACTGTGATTCTCTGGAGTAAAACTAACGCTTCATCTTTTGTGTGATGTACAATAAACTTCACTGAACTCATCAGTATATTTTGGTCATCATTCGGACAGGGTCTGCTACAGCAGGCTTGTATTAATAGTAGATAAAAGCAGATGACAAATAAGTTATAACCATAATTAAACTAAACTATACCTGTTCTATCTCCATACAGCATATATTCTTCGGCTCTGTGGGCATTATTGTCCGACTCTGAGTCGAAATGAACACCGCAACTGAGAGTTTCTGTTCTGATATTATCAGATGAGATTGTCCTGGCTCTGAGCGCGAGCTCGTGAGGCTCCGCCCCCTGTGTCGGCAGCAGCAGTTCATTTGCATTTAAAGGGATACACACTAAAACAGCACGTTTTTCTGAGCCCCCCAAAAATGACTGTAAAAAAATGCTGTAAAAAATGATCTGTTGGGTATTTTGAGCTAAAACTTCACATACACACTCTGGGGACATCAGAGACTTATTTTACATCTTGTGATAAGAGTCATAATAGGTGCCCTTTAATATATGTTTATTTTTAATGTTATCGTCATAGACCCGATAAGAAAATGTGGACGATAAATAATGGATTATTTCCCACTGTCAGTTAGATGTGCACTGCTCGCCATGATGTTTTTTAATTGCTTGAATATAATTGGAATCACTTAAGTAACAAAATACAGTTAAGTGCAACACATATTTACAGTTTAAGTGCAAGTCTGTCATATAGGCTACATATAACTACATATAATTATAATGAGAACATTGTAATTGTGTGCTTGGGACATGGCTTTTAATGGTGAGACTTTTGTTTTTGTAATCAGGCCAAATTCTATAACATTTCTGATTTATTTAGATTTTTCGGTTATCGGCTTTCAAATACAAAAAATTATCGGTTATCGGTATCGGCCAAAATGTTCATATCGGTTCATCCCTACATTATTCACTGCTGTTTAAAGGTTTGGGGTTGGTAAGAGTTTTTAATGTTTTTGAAAGTCTCGCCAAGGCTACATTTATTTGATCAAAAATACAGTAAAAGCAGTAATATTGTGTAAAATTCTTACAATTTAAATAACTGTTTTCTATTTTAATATCTTTTCAAATGTAATTTATTCCTGTGATGCAAAGCAGAATTTTCATGATCCTTCAGAAATCAGTCTAATATGCTGATTTGCTGCTCAAGAAACATTTCTGATTATCATCAATGTTGAAAACAGTTGTGCTGCTTATTATTGTTTGTGGAAACCATGATAAAGTTTTTTTCAGGATTCTTTGATGAATAGAAAGTTCAAAAGAACAGCATCTATTTGAAATAGAAACCTTTTGTAACACTATAAATGTATTTACTGTTACTTTTGATCAATTTAATGCATCCTTGTTGAATAAAATTATTAATTTCTTTCAACAACAAAAAACAAAACATCATCTCACTGACCCCAAACACTTGAAAGGTAGTGTATGTTTAAAAATACAATAAATAAAATAAAATAAAAACTCAAATATGGGTTTAACATGTTTCACATTAAGCTATAGATTGAGACTGCGTTAATCATCTGTTGTTCAGATCACTAAAATGATTTCGAGCAGCAGCAGGAGGCTTGGACAACATTCAGAATAAGAATTGGCTCCTTTTCAAGTCATGAGTTTAAAGCGCCACAGGATGTTGAATTGGAATGTGAATTGGAAAGACAGAAAGAGAATGTTTTGGATTGCAATTAAAAGAAATGTATCAGTCAGTCACACATCATATATAGGCAAGAACAGATTACTTCTTAGGTTTTTTAAGTTTTCCACATTGCAAACTTGCTTCACATTGTTTGGCTCCATTTCAAAGAATTGGAGACTTAGAGCATTGATTAAGCACAAATTGAAGTAGCGAAGAGATTTTACTCACAGTTGCATAATAAGATATAAATGACTGGGGCTCTCGTAAATGTCTTCTAGAGCCACAATGTTCTCATGCTTGACCCTGAAAAGAACAGACAAAATATTTGGTCAATTACAATGAACCAGAGGCGCAGTTGAGTGGATTATGAAGGCTTTGTTTTGGATGGCTGATGTTGGTTCCCATTACATGCTCCCGTACACCATAGCATATGAGTTGGGCTGATAGTTTGAGCTTTTTTGTTCATGCAGACAATGAAAATAAATAAAAAACTCTAGAGATTCTCAAATGTAAGTTGCTAAACAACTGAAGGGCAATGCATTCATAATTTATTTCTGTGATGGCAAAGCTGAATTCACTATCATAAAATTTAAAATTTAAACAAATCTTTTGACAAAGGGACAATAAAATAATCAAATTAAAAAATAAAATAAAATATGTAGTGCTTTTGACAGAGGGACACACAAAGGGACAGTAAAATAAAATAAAATAAAATGTATAGTGCATTTAACAAAGGGACTCACAAAGGTACAATAATGGTTTTTTTTTAATAATAATAAAATAAAATAAGATTTAAAAAAAATTGCTTTTGACAAAGGGGCATAAAATACAAATGGACAAAAGCATAAAATAAAATCCTTCAGAAATCATCCTAATATGATGCTTTTTTGTGGAAACTGATCTTTTTTTTTTTTATGAGCAAAGTTTAAAAGTAGGCCTACTCCTGCATTTAGGAATCTTATAGGAATCTTTTCTGACGTCTTTATTGTCACTTTTGATCAACCGAATGCATCCTTGCCGAATAGTTACATTCCAGTCACTCGAATCATTCTGACCATGCACAGCATCTCCAATCCAGCTGCAAAGCTGCAGCGTTTCTCGCGTTTTGCCTTGCCTCCTTTGCCAGAACGCCTTTTTACCATGACAACCGCGGACCTGCGCTCGGCCTCAACGTGCGGTGAATAGCGAGGTCTGCGGCGGAGGCCACATGAATCATTTCTTGCGATGCTTTTGAAAAGGACAGGTAGGAGTCAGTAAAGGTAGGAGGCTGTGAGGGGCGTGTCAAAGCCTGAGTCATCTCCCGCTCAAACTCACACTAACAGCTTCCTTTCAACTGCAGCTTTTTTCCTCAGTAGCAAGAGGAACTTGCGTGAAGCATGTAATGGGTGTTGGGTTTGTTATTTTAAGCCTTTTCTGGTGGCTTTTAGGAATACTTACTTCCTCAGCACTGCAATCTCGTTTTCTATTCCGCTCTCTTTTCCTCTTAGTGCTTTTTTCGGGATGCATTTCACGGCGTACATGTCTCCCGTGGCCTTCTCTTGGGCCAGGACCACCTCGGAAAACGCCCCACTGGAAAAAGCAAAAAAGAGAGGCGAAATATAAAATAGTGGCTGGAAATGTTTGGGAGACAAATGTTTTAGTGAGCTCAAGTGAAAGAGGACAGAGAAAAAATATGGTGCTTGAAAAAATATAGTGGGGTCCAATAGTTTGAAAAAATAAATAAAATAAAAATAATAATAAAAAAAAAAAAAAAAAAATTTTTTTTTTAAATAAATAAATAAATAAATTAAAATAAAATTATACAAATAGCGCTGCTTAAGACAGCCTACAAAGGGACAGAATAATAAATAAATTAATATAATATAAAATAAATAAAAAATAGTAGTGCTTTAGACAAACTACAAAGGGACAGAAAAATAAAATAATTAAATTAAATTAAATTAAAATAGTAGTGCTTTAGTACTGCAAAGGGACAGAATATAAAATAATAAAATAAGATACAATAATAAAAATAGCACTGCTTTAGACAGCCTACAAAGGGACAGAATAATAAAATAAATTAATATAAAATAAAACAAAAATAGAAGTGACAAGCTACAAAAGGCCAAAGTATAATATAAAATGAAGAAAAACAACAACAATATAGTAGTACTTTTGACAGCCTACAGGGACAAACGCGTCAAATAAAATACTGAAGAAAAACTTGACTTGGTTGTCAAATAGTAAGGACTACTTTCAAATGTTTCACTATATTTGTACATTTTCATAAATGTGATGCTCAAAAGCATTCACGTCTCCTCTGATTCTTCAGGGATGTTGTATCATATGCACTGTGTAATCAGTTGGCCATTGTGGCTTGTAGCTAAGCCTTTATTGGTCACTGAAAATCCGCTCTAATCCTTCAGCACACACACACAGTAATTTACGAATACCGGCACGAGCACTTGCGGCAATTCGGAAAGCTTGGAACAAAAGGCTGTTCCTGAATCGTTTGATCAAAATATAGGGTTTGGTGCTTTGCCAAAACAAAGCATTTGTCATCTATTTCTTAAACTGTAAAATTCAACTCTCATCTGCGATTGAAACGCAAGCCCTTTAGGAGGCTAGAAATGGAGCGACTCATTGGCCGAGCGCCCAGCAGGTTGAGTACTTTTTAAGCTATGTGTTCACATGAGCGTGTGAGATTGCAGTGGGCGCAGCATTCATCTCTTCAAAGGATTAAACTAGAAGAAAAACAACAGTGTGCGCATGGATAGAGTGCATTAAACAGATCAGATTTATCACGTGTAATTCAGACACCTTTTAAACATTAATGGTGTTTTCCAGTGCAAAAGTCACTGACGTGGTGCTAGAGTTTTATGGATGGTTGCCAGAACGTTGATAGGCGGTTGTAAAGATGGTCAGAGTGCTCGTAACTAAGGAGTTATGAGTGGTTGCTAGGTGCTTGCTTACTGGGCCAAGTCAGAACATAGCAAATTTGACAGTTTAGGAAAGTAATCAACACTGCTAAACACCTCAACTCAAGCAGCACAAACAAAAAACAAGACTAAACTAAAATAAAAAATAAAAAAAATGTAGGTGATTCAACAAACAGCAAAAAATAATAATAAATAAAGTAATTTTTTTTAAAAAAAATAGTGATTTAGGACTACGAAGGGGAAAAAAGCATAAAATAAATGAATAAATAAAAATAGTAGTGGTTCAGACAGCCTACAAAGGGAAAAAAGCATAAAATAAAAAATAAATAAAAAATAAAATAAAATAAATAAAAATAGTAGTGGTTCAGACAGCCTACAAAGGGAAAAAAGCATAAAATAAAAAATAAATAAAAAATAAAATAAATAAAAATAGTAGTGGTTCAGACAGCCTACAAAGGGAAAAAAGCATAAAATAAAAAATAAAATAAATAAAAATAGTAGTGGTTCAGACAGCCTACAAAGGGAAAAAAGCATAAAATAAAAAATAAATAAAAAATAAAATAAATAAAAATAGTAGTGGTTCAGACAGCCTACAAAGGGAAAAAAGCATAAAATAAAAAATAAATAAAAAATAAAATAAATAAAAATAGTAGTGGTTCAGACAGCCTACAAAGGGAAAAAAGCATAAAATAAAAAATAAATAAAAAATAAAATAAATAAAAATAGTAGTGGTTCAGACAGCCTACAAAGGGAAAAAAGCATAAAATAAAAAATAAATAGAAAATAAAAAATAAAAATAGTAGTGGTTCAGACAGCCTACAAAGGGAAAAAAAGCATAAAATAAAAAATAACATAAATAAAAATAGTAGTGGTTCAGACAGCCTACAAAGGGAAAAAAACCTAAAATAAATAAAAATAGTAGTGGTTCAGACAGCCTACAAAGGGAAAAAAGCATAAAATAAAAAATAAATAAAAAATAAAATAAATAAAAATAATAGTGGTTCAGACAGCCTACAAAGGGAAAAAAGCATAAAATAAAAAATAAATAAAAATAATAGTGGTTCAGACAGCCTACAAAGGGAAAAAAAGCATAAAATAAAAAATAAAATAAATAAAAATAGTAGTGGTTCAGACAGCCTACAAAGGGAAAAAAACATAAAAAAAATAAAAATAGTAGTGGTTTAGATAGCCTACAAAGGGAAAAAAAACTAAAATAAATAAAAATAGTAGTGGTTCAGACAGCCTACAAAGGGAAAAAAGCATAAAATAAAAAATAAATAAAAAATAAAATAAATAAAAATAGTAGTGGTTCAGACAGCCTACAAAGGGAAAAAAGCATAAAATAAAAAATAAATAAAAAATAAAATAAATAAAAATAGTAGTGGTTCAGACAGCCTACAAAGGGAAAAAAGCATAAAATAAAAAATAAATAGAAAATAAAAAATAAAAATAGTAGTGGTTCAGACAGCCTACAAAGGGAAAAAAAGCATAAAATAAAAAATAACATAAATAAAAATAGTAGTGGTTCAGACAGCCTACAAAGGGAAAAAAACCTAAAATAAATAAAAATAGTAGTGGTTCAGACAGCCTACAAAGGGAAAAAAGCATAAAATAAAAAATAAATAAAAAATAAAATAAATAAAAATAATAGTGGTTCAGACAGCCTACAAAGGGAAAAAAGCATAAAATAAAAAATAAATAAAAATAATAGTGGTTCAGACAGCCTACAAAGGGAAAAAAAGCATAAAATAAAAAATAAAATAAATAAAAATAGTAGTGGTTCAGACAGCCTACAAAGGGAAAAAAACATAAAAAAAATAAAAATAGTAGTGGTTTAGATAGCCTACAAAGGGAAAAAAAACTAAAATAAATAAAAATAGTAGTGGTTCAGACAGCCTACAAAGGGAAAAAAGCATAAAATAAAAAATAAATAAAAAATAAAATAAATAAAAATAATAGTGGTTCAGACAGCCTACAAAGGGAATAAAAGCATAAAATAAAAAATAAAATAAATAAAAATAGTAGTGGTTTAGACAGCCTACAAAGGGAAAAAAACCTAAAATAAATAAAAATAGTAGTGGTTTAAAAAGCCTACAAAGGGAAAAAAAAACCTAAAATAAAATAAATAAAAATAGTAGTGGTTTAGACAGCCTACAAAGGGAAAAAAACCTAAAATAAATAAAAATAGTAGTGGTTTAGACAGCCTACAAAGGGAAAAAAAAACCTAAAATAAAATAAATAAAAATAGTAGTGGTTTAGACAGCCTACAAAGGGAAAAAAACCTAAAATAAATAAAAATAGTAGTGGTTTAGACAGCCTACAAAGGGAAAAAAAACCCTAAAATAAAATAAATAAAAATAGTAGTGGTTTAGACAGCCTACAAAAGGGCCAAAGCAAAAATATATATATAAAAAATAATAATAATAATTTTGACAGCCTAAAAAGGGACAAAAGCATCAAATCAAATAATACACTATTGAAGAAAATTTTGACTTGGCCATTTTATGAGCATTTCAAATAGTAAGAACCACTTCAAATGTTTTTTTCACTTCATAAGTCAGGTGATTCAATTCAACAAATAGTACAAAAAATATATATATAAACCAAAATAAATTAAAGATGCAGTGTGTAATTTTTAGCGGCATCTAGTGGTGAGATTTGCGAATTGCAAACAGCCAGTCACTCACGGCCTATCCCTCCCTTTGCAAACTCGAAGGAGAAGTTACGGTGGCCGACGTAGGATCGGAAGATGTCGTCGTCTGAGTCTGAGTCAGCAGAGAGTGGCAAGTCAAGCAATGAGGTTTCTTTATATTATATTTTATATTAAATTATATTTACTTAATTATTCAGTAAAACCACATGTTATTGCGATTGTTATTTTTACTTGTTCATCATTGTGTTAGTCTTTTATTCACTGACTTTTCAGCTTGTTTCCATGCTAGTTAGTATAAGATAAGAGCATCAAAGCAGCTAGGTAAGGGGAAATAGCTAACGTTACGATGTCCGAGGCGTTGTTCAGACAGCATGTTTTTCTCCAGGGACAACCCGAGTATTCTTCTGCGTCTTTTTCTGCTGCTTCTCATTCGAGTTAGTGACGAAACGCGCTCTGTAGCACTGTTTGTTTGCTGTCGGCTACGGTAGAAACATGACGTCACAATATGTCGACCTTCATAGAAGGGGGGGGGGGGGCCCGCGGTTATGTAGATATAAATGACTCATTCTAAGGTAATAAAAACATGAATAACGGTTCATTAAGTAAGCTCTTTATACACCACTGAAAACATAGTTATGGATCTTATATTGCATTTCTGTCAATAGATCCTCAGAAATATTACACATTGCACCTTTAAATAAAATCTAAATCCATAATTCAGGAGATTCAACTCAACAAGCAGCATGTCAAATATATATATACACAGTACAACCATTATTCAGGTGATCAATATCCATCTAACTGATGGAGAGTGTATCAATCTACAGAGAAGCAGATGTCAGTTCACCAACCGACAGAGGAAACATCACAGTTGCAGGAAGTGTCACGTGCCACACCTTGAGGTAAACACCAAGAAAGCATGACCGTTAACCCACATCCACTGACCTTTATGTGCTTTTTGTTCCTTGTTGTGCACCTGTAAAATACATTTAGCAACAAAGCTTGCCAGAGTCAAAGCTAACTTATGCAGTTATTCTCTGAAAAGCATGTATTTGTGTATCCGTTACACACCTAACTTGCATAGCATGAGGTCAACAAAGACCTAGTGATCATATATCATGACTCTGTGGTCCATGACCTCAATGCTTTGCAGTAAAGCTGAACTTCTCATGCAAATGTCAGAGTTTCATAAGCCTATATGCATTATATGGAATGTGGGTGTAGTCACATATGAGCTTGAGTCTGAAAAAGCCTTTTCAGATATTACCGTTCATGTAGTGTGTAATATAGCTGTTTGTGAATGTGAAATGTCTGGAAAGTTTCAAAGATTAAATTGCATGATAAATAGAGTTACTCTCTGTGCTTCCATCCAAAGATGATAATTTAACTCATGCGCAACTTATTGCGTAAAAGGCTCATGAATTTTCTGTAAAGCCGCTTTGAAACGATATGTATTGAGAAACGCGCTATACAATTGAATGTGAATTAAATAGAATTTTAACAATGACATACTGAACCACCTCAGGTGAATTCAGGAAAACTGACACCTCCACTCGGAAGGTAACAGGATTAAGATGGGATTAATCTAAAATTAACGGATTAACTAACACTTACACTGATTGTATTTTCTCATTTAGAAATGGTAAAAGTGGTACAGGTGGAGTTTGAACAATAGGTAGATTGCAGTATGTTTGGAGGTGGAGATTGTGGAGGTTGAATCATTATACTATTTCTGACAATGCTGCATTGTGCATCCACAACTGAATCTAATATCAGCATGCTTAATGCTGTGTTCAGTGCGGTGCCTTTGAAAGCTGAGTATTGTGTAAGGAGTATTATGGAATCTGTTATGTCATCTTCAGGATGGCAAATCCTAGAAAGATAATCCTACCTGGATTAAACATGTTCTAGATTTATGCCTGTTCATCGCAACAGCTTTAAACAGAATTATTTTTATATATATTATATATACACACTAGTGTTTAAAAAGTTGTGGTTTGGTAAGATATCTAATGTTTCTGAACAAATTCTCTCATGCTCACCAAGGCTGCATTTATTTGATCTAAACTACAGTAATAATAAATAAAATAAAAACGATTATATTGTGACAATATAGAACTATTCTGTTATATTTTAAAATATAATTTATTCCTGTGATGCAAAGCTGAATTTTCAGCATCATTACTCCAGTCTTCAGTGTCACATGATCCTTCAGAAATCATTGAATAAAAATTTAAGATTTTTTTTTTAAATAACAAATGTAATTTTAGTTTAAGAAATGTATACAATGACACAAAACAAATTTTATGCATTTATGCATAAACTTCACATAAAAATGTTTTTAAGATCGTGAGAATTTTTTTTACTAAAGTGTGTCCAAATTTTTGGTACCATAATTCAGGAATCTTCAACCGTACTACTGGAGACCCACTGTCCTTCAACAATGTAATAAAAACTGAAAAGAGTTTTGAAAAAGCGTTTTTGAAAAGTTTCACGTACAGATGACAACGTTGTCAAAATGATCCCAGTTCAAAACGACTAAAAATCCTGTATTAAGCTGCCTGGCCAGTAGTTGGCGATGTCACCATGTAAAGAAACACAAATCACACATGCGACACAAATTTGCGTTCTTGTAGTTTACTCTAAAATGATAACAATATTGTTTTCAATATGTGCACTTTGAAACCAGTTTTCAAAAAGTAGCATTTTCAGGCCCCCAAAAACATGAATGCCAAAACGTATAAAAAGTTCTCAGGTTTTAGTTAATAAAAACTACTAAAAACTTCCGAAACATCCGCTTCAAATTTTGAAGTGATCCTGAATACGTTGATTAGAAGGTTCAGGTGTGTTAGATTAAGGGTATGTTTGCACAACATCGTTCTAAAAAAAGAAAAATGTTCTCTTGTGTTTTTCATGTACAGACGACAGTGTTGCCAAAACAATCCCAGTTCACAAAGATCCGTGAAAATGACTTAAAAACCCTGTATTATTCATGCCAGGCCAGTAGATGGCGATGTCACTCAGAAACACTACGTGCCTATAAACTGAACACATGATACGCATGACGTCACCGTGTTCACAAATGTGCAATTTTGTCGTTTTAGATAACTGTATCGGTTTCAAAAACCCAATTTCAAAAGCTTGCGTTAATACGCAGTTGTCGTGTGAATGAACGGTCAAAACGCATAAAACGTTTTCAGTTTTTAGTTGAAAACGGTGTCGTGTAAACGGCCCCTAAAATTGGAGCTGAACTCTGCAGTAAGTGGATCTCTCCAGGAGCAGATTTGAAGATCCTCGGTATAATTCATGCTGTTGATGATGAATTATGGTCATAACATCATCATCATCACCATCATCTTTAAAATGAGAAGAGCACAAGGCACTGCAACAATGAAAAAAATGACATCATCCACGCAACATTTAAAAGCTCTTCTGCCATGGTGTGTGAACAACACAATAAAAACAATCATAATCTGGACACGCAAAGAGCGAGCGAGAGAGAGAGAGACTTGAGAAACAGAAAGAGAGGAAAGCCTGGATACAGGATAATCTGAGTCTTTCCCTTCTTCTGCATATAATCCACAGTCAACAGTTCAAAGCGTTGGGGGCGGAGTGCTGAACCTCGAACGACATGCAGTCAAACAGTCAGATTAAAACAATCATCACACATGTGCAAACACCACTGTGATTCCTGCTGATGGACCGCTGAGATCTAACAGAGTTTCACATGGAGGCTTCGCTTTGAACTGTAAAACCACTGTAACTGGCAGGACTATTGGAGATTCTTTACAAATGAAACATTTACAGGTCGGGATCGGCCTGTTTCCAATAAAGCCTCTAGTTAATCCTTATGTAAG
Source organism: Rutilus rutilus (assembly GCF_951802725.1). Classification (NCBI taxonomy): domain Eukaryota; kingdom Metazoa; phylum Chordata; class Actinopteri; order Cypriniformes; family Leuciscidae; genus Rutilus; species Rutilus rutilus. Next base: position 8,303,417 of record NC_140233.1, read on the forward strand.
AGTCTTTTGGTGAGCTATGGTTAAAATCTTATGTAATACATATCTCTCCACCGTTGGTGACCTGACCAACCTCAGCTGACTTATACACACACATGTACTAAATATAATACACACACTTCAGCTGTTTGGAAAAAGGCAATGAAATAAAATAATAATAATAATAATAATAAAATAAAAATGAACAAAATATAATAAAACACATTAAATTAAAACAAAATATTTGAGTTATTTATGTCTGACCTGACCAACCTCATCTCCGTTATAAACATATTATCTTTGTAAAAGGCACTGAAAAATAAATTAATAAATAATAATAATAATAATAAAAATAAAATAAAATAAAATAAATAAAAGAGAATTATATATATATATATATATTTTTTTTTTTTATAAAATAAAAAGTCATTTAAATATCTGGCCTGACCAAGCTCATATGCCTTATACCCTCTATCTTCAGATTTTAAGATCTACATTGTTCCAACGCAAAACTCATTTTGCTAAACAAAACGCAAGAATGGCAAAAGACTATGATACAGCACTATGATACTGCAGTCGATTTCTGAAAAAAGTGTTTCAGAAATTACAATGGTGGTGAACGTGTCAGCTAAGGGTCTAATCACAGATTACAGGACTAATTAAAATAACAAATAACCCCCCCCCATAAATGGTGAAATCTCTCTAAGGGGACATAAAAATACCTGTCCTGTTTTCGGTCCCTGCGCACCATATAAATAGACTTACAGACATCATCTGGGCTATTTCAAGGCATTACTGGGGAAAACCCAGTGAACCTGTACTTCAATGCTGCTACAACAGAAGAGGAATTTGGAAACAGTTGTTAAAGACAACAGAAAGCCATGGTGCCGGGTGTGAGATATTAAAACTGCGGTCTGCACATTATAACCTGCTATTCCAAGTGGGTTAAGTATGGATTTAAAGTGCATATTATGCACTGACACAGACCAAAACATCCTATTCTACATCTGATTGAATGTGCAACTGTGAGGAAATATTGGCATTCGCGTCTGTCTTTGTGACAGGGTTGACAGTTTTATAGTTCATTTAGTCTTGCTTTCAAGGTCATTATAAAGAGCTTATTAGAAAAAGAATTGAATGCTGATGTTTCTAATAAATCATGGTGACAGGGCTGACTGAAAAACCCTACAAAATGTAAGACAGTGATAAAATAGTACTTTTCCCCCCCAAAAATTGATTTCATGACTTTATTTATTTACTGAATTACATTTCATTTTAATAATGATTTACAATGGTAACAGGGTTGACTAATGACGGGAAGCAAATTCAAGTCTTACGTTGTACATGGTATAATGACAATAAAGGCTTTTCTATTCTAATTTATTAATAAAACCTTTCTGAACAATACAAGTATAGCCTATAAATGGAAATACTAGCTTTTATTACCATATATTTACATTTATGCAAATTGGTGTCCTGTAGTTTACACATCGAGGGACAATAAAAGAAAATAAATGTATTCTTGAGCCAGAAGAACAAGCTTTCACTTTTTAACCCTTTATAAAACAGTAAATATGTCTAATGGAATGGTAAAGTAAATCCCCTGTATGTAACATCAGAATATTCTTACATATCAAACTTTGAAGACCAAAACTGGAGGACATTGACTCTCTGATATGCAGATTTCAAAATCCTCCGTTCACAATGTCAAAGCATCATTCATACTCACGTCCCGAGGATTTCCTTCAACTCGAATATCTTCCTGATGTCATCCACTTGCTTTTTCCACGATCCATTCCCAGATTCCTCGCTTCCCCTGGCCATGGTGTTTCCAGGGTGAGCGCTGCCTCCGAATAACCTTTTTAACGCGTCAATCTTTCCAGCCTTACAGGAAACACAAAACACAGGTAAAGACCCGGACGCGGGTATCGGTCTCTGTGACTGTCTGACAGAATTTAAACGTCTCTTGCATTCCGTTCCATGCCGCCCGGTACCGTCAACAGAGCGAGGACTGACTGACGCACAGCGCGCGAACTCACCGCGGATCCTGACTGACTCACCGCAACGCGCGACGAGCTCAACCAACAGAACGCGTAGCGCGCGCGCGCAAATGCGTTAGTCCCTATTCTTGAGGAATTGCAAAGTAAGGCTGTTGTAACGCACCGGTTGATAAATGATGCAACTGTTGCCCGGTAAATAACCGGCGAGCGCGTGTGAGGGATGACAACAGACTGCGTCAGGAACGGTACACCTTCTGCATGAAGAGCAAATACTGCATTCATTATGAGCCATCTAAACTCAGTGTAGTGAGGAGGAAGACACTTTACTAACTAAAAACGCCCTATTGACACAAAGACACTATAAAAGAGGTAATTAAGGTCATTTTAATTTAGCTACACTGAAAAAATAAAGGTTCCAATAAGGGGTTTTCGTAGTAATGCCAAAGGAGAAAAAAAAAAAAAAAAACATCTACTTTTTTCAAAGAACCATTTTTCTTAGTGTGAATATTTCCACTATAACATTAACACATTATGTAATTAAATATGCACTAGTTTGCTTACATTTTCAGAAAAGAAACCTGAACATTGGTTAAAGCCAGGTTCAGAATGGTTTAATATTGTTTTGCTTGTAGTGTCTTGCTTTAATTAATATTTGTAACTTAATATTTTATGTATGTGTACATAGTATATAAAAGATGTGGAGGCAAAGAAAAAAATGAAATAATATATATATATATATATATATTTATATATATATATATATATATATATATATGTGTGTGTGTGTGTGTGTGTTGCAGTAATAATCACTTACCTTTGCTTTTTGAAATAAACTTTTCCATGTTACAATTTCTTCACGAAGGACTAAAGGAAACATGGACATTTTTCAGAATACATTCAATGTAATTCATTTGAATTGTTTGATTAGGGGTGAATGTGAATCCTAAAGACCGACAAACAGGTTTAATTATTAATATCTTTACCTTATGAAAATATATGAAGACATGTTAATGGTCAATGGTTATTTTTTTCCTTTTCTTTTTTTAATCTCAAGAATAAGCATTTAAGTACAAATTCAGTACACAACATCATCATTGAAAACAACGCATATAATTTAACATTATCAAACTGAGAGTTTGGATGGGTATGTTAAAAAACATTGATACCAATCAGCAACTTTGCAAAGAAAGTTTGATCTCATTGTCTCCAGCTCTGTGAGATTTTTGAAAGGTATCATTTAACGATTAATAATTTCATGTAAACATACATCAATAGATTCTGTTATTTCGCACAGGTTCTACATTCATCTGGTAATAATACATTTCCCAAGCAGCCCTTGATTCACATGCACACAACATTGAATGAGCCAATGTTTTGATCGTGAGCCACTACCAGTTCACATTGCAATTTACATTTTAATGCTACAACGACTATTTGTCTTCTGACTCTGGTAAGTATATTAAATTAAATTTAAAATAACTATACACAACACTAATGTATGCTTTGTCAGTTTTGTACATTTCCTCGATACAATTACAAACTTCCTGTGCCAACAGAGAGGAAATATCACTTCTGAAATATTAATGATACTTTCAAAAGGTGTAGAAATGATAAACCGATTTGGAAGTCAACAGATGTTCCTTTATACCCAAGTAAGGGGATCAATTAGTCAAACCTGCAATATGCCCGTTTAGCGCTCAGGCTACAAACAGAGCTTGGCGTTTGTTGTCAGTGCACCAGTCACAGCTTGTTCGCTGTAATAACAGATGCTCAGCATGTTTATAGTTCTGTGGTTTCAGGAGAAAGACGCGGTCAGGATGGCTTCTTGCTGCTGATGGTGGAGAGTACTGATGCCCACAGCTGGAGCGGGTAATGCAGGTCTGCCCACTAACCTCAACTGAGGGAACAATGGGATCAACATTAATCATCTTGCAATAAATCTGTGTAAATCAGATGAACTTAAGCTACATGCAGCCTAAGAGGCGATCAAGGGATTAGCTAAGAGGCCATCTATTAGCGTGAAGTGGTGAATCTGACCTTGCAGGCTAACTGTTTTTCAAATCTCGGTGATACAAATGACCAGCAGCCCATGTTCTGCGGCTCCTCTTGACTCCAGATAAACTCTGTAATGGAAGAGGAAGTAATATGAAAGAAGCTTGCCATGTTTTGTGTATAAATACATTGGGTTCCAATAGAGTTTGATGTTATATGCATTAAGTACACACTAATGCTCAAAAGTTTGGGGTCAGCAAGATTAAAAATAAATACATTTCAACTTTTATTTAGCAAGGATGCATTAAATTGATCAAGAGTGACAGTAAAGACATTTATGATGTAACAAAAGATTATTTCAAATAAATGCTGTTTTTATGAACTTTCAAAAGAAAACAATGTATCAGTTTCCACAAAAAATATAAAGCAGCACAACTGTTTTCAACATGATAATGATAAGAAATGTTTCTTGAGCAGAAAATCAGCATATTAGCATGATCTCTGAAGGATCATGTGACACTGAAGACTGAAAATGCAGCTTTGCACCACAGGAATATATTACATTTCAAAATATATTAAAACAGAAAACCATTGTTTTAAATTGTAAAAATATTTCACAATATTACTATATTTTACAGCATTTTTGATCAAATAATGTAAGCCTTGGTGAGCATAAGAGACTTTAAAAAAAAAATATCTTACCAATTGAATCAGATTCAACTATTTATATATATATATATATATATATATATATATATATATATATGTGTATGTATGTGTATATATATATATATATATATATATATATATATATATATATATGTGTGTGTGTGTGTATGTATGTCATTCATAACAAAAAGCAAGTATAATCTCGTATTTATTTTTTCATGGAGCTTTGTGTAGTGCATTCTGGGAATGCCAAAATGAGGCTTCTTAGGAACATCAACATTTTGCAATGGGAATATCTATGATCCCTTATGAAGGCCAGTCACGGAGCGATTGCCCCAATACCAAAGAAAAAAATACTAATTAACACAATGAATAAAAGATGCATATGAGCAACCTCACCTTTGGCGTTTGTGTATTTATTTAGTTCCTGTTGTAGGGCTTCCGTGGGGAAAGGACACAGTTCCTCGACCCGGATCAGCGCTGTGTTTTTTAACGCCTCTGGTAACGTCTCTCTATGTTTCAGCAGGGCGTAGTAATGTTTACCTGAGCAAAACAGAACACGCTGCACACTGCAGGAAAGGAGCAGAAGATGCATTTTTAATGTATATGAATGTCCATTTTGTATATGAATAGTCAAAAGTTTGAGGTCAGAAGAAAAAAAGAAACACTTTTAGTCAGCAAGGATGCATTAAATTGATCAAAAGTGCAGCAGAGACTTTTACATAACAATATTTTTATTTCAAATATTTTTTTTTTTTTTTTTTTTTTTTACTTTCCATTTACCAAAGAATCCTGAAAATTCAGCTTTGATCGCAGGAATAAATTACATTTTAAACCATATTACAGTTATTTTAAATTGTAATATTTCACAATATTACTGTAGTTTTAATCAAATAAATACAGTCTTGGGGAGCATAAGAGACTTCTTTATAAACATTTAAAAATCTAACAGATAGTATATGTAATGAACTTTGAACAATGTGTTTAAAAAAAGCAACTGAATGAAGATACCTTGCAGGGTTTACAGAAGCATCACCAATGACAGTTTTAAAAGAAGTTCCTGGTCCCATATCAGCCAAGCTTGACACTGCCCCCTAGTGCCAAACAGAGGTGAATGTTCTTTAATAAACAACAATAAAACAAAAAGCAATTCATGTAAACAACATTCATATCTCTAACGCACCGAAAAGCGCAGCAGAGTTTTAGGAGAAGCCACGATCAATGGTTTCCGGAAGTTTCTAATCATTTGTCTCCTCAAAAGGTGGAAGTACTGAGCTGGTAGGGTTGGATTCACCACTCCCATGTTCACCGTGTCCCCGTCCACACCTTCCTCTTTACTGTCGCAGAGCTGCAGGAGGAAGAAAGAGCAGTTATTTAAATTATGCTGGAACATTTAGTCCGTACTACTCCTGTGATTGAGCATGCTTGCACTTTACCTGTAAGAAACGCTCGATTCGGCATGACGAATGCTCCGGTCCGGCTCCATCGTACCCGTGTGGCAGTAAGATGACCAATCCACTCTGCAGGAGCCATTTAGCCTCACCTTAAAAAAAAAAAATTCAGAAATGCCACAAACCAGGATTTAGGCTCTAAAGATACATATTCAGGGTGTCTGCAGTTTTATTATCAAATGTAAGGCTTTAAGACATTAAAGACCTGCACAAATAAAATGAAATCCATATGGACTGGCTTCCGTAGTAACATCCAAACCATAAAATGACTGTAAAGACGACAATTTAAACAACTTTACAGTTCAAACAATAGATTTTGACAAAAAAGGTTTTATTAAACCTCACATTTTAAGTGTTTAATATTCACATTTAGCCATATTGTGATTGTTGGTTTTCTATCCTCAAATTTAAGACCCCTTGAATGGATAAATTATGCTTTTTTAACATTTCACGATTTCAATTCTTGTGATCTGATTTAATATTGACTCATTTGGATAAATAATAGGTTCACAAGATAGGCGTTAAACATACAGAGAGCCCTATCAGCTGGCAGTATTATTTAAGGTTAAAAATAACTCAAATTAAATATAATGCGTTTTTTATTTAATGATACAAGTAAAAATATAATAAATATATAATATAGTACACATATTTAGCAAAATACTCTCTATAGTTCTTTTTTTCTAGCCAACTAACGTGCTATTGCCTATTATGGTCATTAAATGGCTTTCCTGAGGTAAATGTTATGTGACAATTGTTCTCCAGCGGTTTTATTGACCCCTTTCCGCGGTTGAAAAACACTGATTGATCGATATTATGAATGAGGAATATACATTTCGGTAAGTTGTACTGTTTCTTTCAACATTGTTCATTCGTGTTTATTTACTATTAGCTAGTAGAGATGATCGGTTCACGTGCCGCTAGGGATCTGTCACGTCACATTTACAAGTGCCAAAACGGTATTTATTGTTTGAATTTCGTAATAAAATTGACAGAATCTGAGAGCTGAGAATCTGTGTGGCGTGAGAGCGTGTGAAAAGTGTCAACTGCGTGAGTCTCACGGTGAATGCGTGAGAGTTGGCAGCTCTGCTATACAGTATCAGCAAGCACTGTTTGTGAACTCCCTGAAACGCCTTGATTGACATGATTTAGTTTTTTTACCTCCAGAGAGGAAAGTGTCAAATATGATCTGGGCGCCGTTGAAGAAATCTCCAAACTGAGCCTCCCAGATGGGCAGCAGTCTAGGTTGAGCAATACTCATTCCATACTCAAAACCCAGAACAGCTTCTTCAGAAAGAGCACTGTTGCACACCTGCGAGAGAACACACACACACGTCAAACATAATTATGCTTTCAAATGTTCTGAAGGGCAAACCACCCTACTCAGGAATCAAGAGCAGTTGGCATATTGAGTTACAAGTAGAAAGCTAATCCTGTACACGCCATTAAAGGAGAACTCCGGTCAATTTTAACATTGAGCTCATTTTTTTGTACATTTGGAGTGCTGTCAGTACAGAGAACAACGACAAAAATCGGTGCTGCCTACACTTGTTATCCTCGTTTTAAAATTTGCACCCTGTTGACTTCAATGGGGCAAGTTTTAAACCTGCTTTTAGCCTCTTAACATCATTGATGTGTCATTACAAGTGCACAGGTCATGTGAGTGATTCCTTCGGAGTGAACGCGGGTGAATCTGACTGCAGTAGATGTGAAAGAAATATATAAAAAATTATGTTTATTCAGCCAGCGCACATACCTGTATTTACATCCTGTTTTCGGTCGAAGTCCACAGTAATCGATTGTCGAGTTCACGCGCCTAGGTTTAGTACCTATGATCACGCGCGTGAACTCGACAATCGACTACTGTGGACTTCGACCGAAAACAGGAAGTAAATACAGGTATGTGCGCTGGCTGAATTAACATCATTTTTATTAATATCTTTCACATCTACTGCAGTCAGATTAACCTGCGTTCACTCCGAAGGAATCACTCACATGACCTGTGCACTTGTAATGACACATCAAGGATGTTAAGAGGCTAAAAGCAGGTTTAAAACTTGCCCCATTGAAGTCAACAGGGTGCAAATTTTAAAACGAGGATAACACGGTGTAGGCAACACCGATTTTTATCGTTGTTCTCTGTACTGACAGCACTCCAAATGTACAAAAAAATGAGCTCAATGTTAAAATTGACCGGAGTTCTCCTTTAAGTATAATGAAATAATTTTAAAAAGAGATAAATGATTGCAGTAGGCATCGTAATTTATAAATAAATACATTTAATTTACTTACCTCTATGTGGGCTTTCTGTTCGGAGCTGATGTGATTGAGGGGGATATACATGTCGTTGGACTCCTGACACACAACCATAGCGTGACGCTGACTGAACGTACCACGGCCAACATCTTGACCGCTGATACGGATATGGAATCCTGCATTAAATAGATAAATATATACAAATGAGTTTTGATGCTAATATACACAGCTTTGGGGTCAATAAGATTTTTTTAAATATTTTATTTAGCAAATTGATCAAAAGTGGCAGTAAAGATTTTTTTAAAAATGCTGAAAAGAATCCTGAAAAAAATGTCACGATTTCCACAAAAATATTAAGCAGCATGACCGGTTTCAATATTGATAATAATCAGAAATGTTTCTTCAAATCAGCATATTAGAATGATTTCTGAAGGATCATGTGACACTGAAGCCTGGAGTAATGATGCTGAAAATTCAGCTTTGATCACAGGAATAAATTACATTGACAACAACAGGAATCTTAAATTTGAATTGCATTTAAAAAAAAAAAATCAAATAAATGGTCTTAGCGAGCAGAAGAGAGTTATTAAAAAAAAAAAAATTATGATGTGCATAAAAACTCATTTCTACTGTGTAAAAATGTATTAGCTTTTATATTATCATAAAGAAATTATTAAAATATTATTTGGAAAATATTTAGCTAGTATAAACTTAGAGAATAAATACTGTTATATGGAGAATATAAATACTTTTCAGTGAATATTGCCCAAAATTCTCTTACAAACACTAGTGAAAAACCTAAAGGCAACATCAATTAGGAGAAAATCCCATATAAAGATACAAACAAAAGCACAAATTATTTTTAAAATGCTTTTACAGAGCAAGGAAGAAGAGATGAACACATTACCCTGGCAGAGCATTGTGCCAAACGCTAGGGCTTCTGCGGTGGACCAGTCCAATTTGATGCCCTCTTCCAGCTTCTGCAGTCGAGCCTGCGACAGATCAAGACGTTCACTCAGACATGTTCAAATCAAAGTCCATCAGTTCTTTACTGACTCTAAAGAGCCGTTCACACAGACTGCAGTTTAATAGATCATTGAAGTAGACGTTCATACTGTTGCAAAATGTACGCATAAAGTTCAACTTTTCTCAACTTTGTTACCTTGCTTATTTACAAAATGAGGTCAAAGATCAAGCTTTACCTGCACATGTGTCTTTCTCAGGTGACTGTGCACTTGAATCTCCTCAGGTATGTCCACTGATTTGGCGCCTACGAACTGCAGCAGAGGCAGCGCTACACCAGTGTCCCACAACGAGACTCTGCTCTGGGGCTCCACCAGGTCTCCCCAGCGCCCCTGGAGGTTAGTGGGCGGGGGGCTGTAGAGGGTCATGTTGTTCAGCCGGTCGTTGAGCATAGAATAGCAGGTGGTCTTGATCTGACCGCGCTCTTCCTCTGTCATCAGGCCCTCCGAGACTAGCTGGTCGGCATATGAATCTGGGATACTTTTTCTCGACCTAAAATGGCAGCGTAAAGGAAAATTAAACCAGTAGAACCTAACATTTTAGCAATAGGCTATTAAAAAAACCCTAACTGGCAGAGGTACCCACCGAATAATTTTATACATTGCGGGGTTCGTGAAGAAGGGCTCGTCCAGCTCATTGTGCCCCCACTGACGGTAACAAAGAAGGTCCACAATAACGTCTTTTCTGAAGCGTCGCTGGTACTCCACGGCCAGCCGGGTCGCTCTGAGGACCTCCTCGGCATCATCGCCATTCACATGGATTATAGCACAATCCACTATTTTACCTAAACGGCACCAAGTGGAATGGCAAAAGTGTTAGATAATGAAAGGTTTAATGGCGTCTGTGTGCAGAACAGGGTAGTTTACCAAAACTAAAACCATTTAAAAAAAACATTTTTGTTACGTACAAAATTAAATAAATGGTAAAGTGTTAGTTCACCCAAAAATGAAAATTATCCCAAACATTTTTTCACCCTGAAGCTATCCTAGGTGTATATGACTTTCTTCTTTCAGCCAAACACAATTGGAGTAATATTAAATGATACCCTGGCTCTTCCAAGCTTTATAATGGGAGTGAATGGTAACTTAGCCCAAAAAAGCACAACTATCCATAATAAAAGTAATCCATACGACTCCAGGGGGTTAATAAAGGCCTTCTGAAGCGGAACGATGTAAGAAAAATATCCATATTTATAACTTTATAAACTAGAATCACTGGCTTCCGGTAATGGCCGTACGCTAATTCCTTCACGAACCCCAAGGGAACCCCTGATGTAAAGTATTTAATGTAATGTTGATAAAGAATGGAATATATTTTCTTTCTCCTTGAATTTTTTTATCAATATGGTACAATATTATTCTATTCAAATCAATGTAATAAACGAGTTAGGTCAAAAGTAATCTAAAAGGAATCAGGACTACACTTTGTAAGTAATCTACCCAGCACAGGTCATACAGTACATGTCAGTTTGGAAAATATAGAAATCCTTATAATTACAGACCAAAAATAATTACATTTACAATTACATACCAACATCACTGCAGTACAGAGATGATCGCCCCCTCTCAGAGGGAGTGGTGTAGCCCACTTGATTGTTCACGATGAGGTGGATGCTTCCACCTACTCTAAAATGGGGGAGATTTGATAGGGTGAAGGTCTCTGTTACTATGCCTTGGCCTGAAAACGAAGCATCTCCATGAACCTGTTAAGAACAGATAAAGAGCTATTAGATTATAACATACACAACTACCATGTATTAGTATGGTTTATGTTTTAGATAGTGAACTTTAAAAAAACAAAACAAAAAAAAAACATCTTTTCTCAGGACCTGCAGGCAGATGACTTTGTCTCCTGGCCGAGAATGAGGGTCAGTGGAGTAATCGCCGTCCTGTTTGACTTGCTGACGGCCACGAGTCTTTCCTTGCGTCACGGGGTTGATGGCCTCTAGGTGAGAGGGGTTGGGCAGCATAGTGACATGGAGAGGTTGTCCCGCCCCAAAGTCCAGCTCCACTGAGGAGGTTAAATGGGACAGGACATCTCCAATAGACGGAGAGTTCTCCGGAAACTCGCTGAGACCCCTCATCTTACGGAACATGAGCTGAGAGCGAGAAAGAATGACGTATTTGGTTAGTCAAAGCTTAATAATGGCTGCAGGCAATGAAACAATTATAATATTCCCCCAAAACTTGGCGGGACAAAATAAACTGTCACTGCCCGGAGAACAAGTTTATTCATGTAGAATGAAGAGGTGGAGATTGTGACTCAGAGGAATAGGTGTTTAGAGGAAATAATGGTGGAGAAATTAAACCAAGATGGCATTATATATACAGTATATATATATATATATATACACTGTATTCACAATGAAGAAAAACAAGGAATCAATTCCAAGGTGAAGCTGAGCACACAAAAATGTTAATTCTGTCACAAATTTCTCATGTCGTTCCAAGCCTGTATGACTTTCTTTCTACAGTGCAACATAAAAGTAGATATTTCGAGAAATATCTCAAGTGTTTTTTGTCCATGCAATGGAAGTCAGTTCTTCAAAATGTCTTTTTTATGTTCAACAGAAGTTTTAAGGGTGAGCAAATGATGATAATTTTTGCATGAACAATCCCTTTAAGACCCATCACTTACAACAAATTATCAAATAACAAAACACAGACATATACAAGTCTGAGATAACTAACAAAAAATTTCGATTTTGCATTTTCAAATTTGATACAAAATGTTCCCATTGCAAATATATAATATCCGATTTTGTTTTTACATGAATTATCATAGTATTTGATATGTGCCAAAATGTGTGATTTGTAACTTAAAGTATATTAAGTTACGATTTTCAACCCGCTTAGTATTGTTACAATGTCAGTAGTATTATGAACAATGTTAACTTCAATCTTCGTGTTACCTGGGCCGAGAAACTCACGTTTACTTGTTAGAAAAAGTCCGGCAGTCGACGCAAAAAGTGTCTTTTGTCAGCTCCAGGGCTTTCATGAAAACTACAGATTATACTTCCGCATATAGACAGTCGGATTGACAAAGAGTTAACAGAACAGTTGTTGTAAGGGTAGGTTTTTCACTGAAATTCACATTGTATTTTGTCTAGTCTTTAAACAGCATTATGGTAATAATGAAACACTATGGCAACAGCTTTCTCACTTGTACACGATGGCATTTAGCTTTGTCGGAACAGACAACATTTTTCCTTTCTGTTTAACCTAAAACAGTGTTTGTGGTCATCCAGTTTGAAATGTTGACTACAAATACGGAGGCATTCACAATTCTCTGCAGCCTTTAGCCGCTGGAAAAAAGTAACTCACTCCCGCTAAACGTTAACTCTTTGTTTGAATTCTTATATTGTTCCAATTATCCATTGTTCTTATATTGGTGCAAGTCCACACCATTATAACTAAAAGTTTGCTAAGAAGTATTTCCTTCTAAAGCAAGGCGGTATTTGACTCTGGTCAAGCATATCTATAGCAGACTCTTGGGACTGGCCTTGGACGGCATACGTTGTTGTACATTTTATTCCTTTTTCTTTATTATTCCTTTTAAGTCTTATGTAAAGTACCTTGAAAAGCAACCTTTGAAGGAGCTATATAAAAACATATGATTTACTCATTTACAGCACGGCTTTTTTTTTGTATAAAATTCTTCAATATCCTTAAACTGTTCATTTCCAGGTTTAAATTCAAACAAGTATCCCAAATTTTCAACGTGGTCTCATTGTGTGGAGCCCACTGTACAGTCAGTATACGTTACAGAATCCTGTCTAGACAAACTGTACATTAAGTCTAGTTTGCTACCTATATAAATTATGAATTAACCTCTGGGGGGAACTGCAGCAGTCCGGTGAGCAGGTTGAGACGTCCACGGTGAGGCATTCCCATGACCACGTCTGTCACTCCGCTGTACGCCGCAGAGCGGAATAGCTCGTAGAAAAAGCCCATCATGCTCTCTGCTCCCTCACCTCCATATCGTTTCACAGTGGCAAACTTAGTGCCTAAAAAGTGGTCAAATTCCTTTGAAAAGAGAACAGAGGAGATGTAGAATTGCTGATGCCACTGAAATAAAGTAGGCTATGCAATGATTAACAGATGTCATGGGGCATGCCAAGCACAATAAAAGTGACTAAATGTAAATGGTTGTTTTACCTGTGATTCAAGCATCAGTTTAGCCAGCTGTCTCCTCTCCTCCGGCGAAAACACCTCTTTCTTGAGCTCTTCAAATCGGTCAGCGAACCATTCTCTTTCCTGTAAGCTCTGGAGCTGAGCGGTTTCCACTGAGATTCCCCCGCAGTACGTTCTCTCCAGGTAGGCCATGACCTCTTCAGCCGTCGCCTCGGCTTTCCCAAAATGCCGCAATCCTGGAATTTTTGTAAAAACACAAAATAATGAAAAATCATTATAATATTTTAAGTAAAAAATACTGAAATCCCTTTTTTTTTTTATTAAAGGAAATGTGGAAATTATTTATTTTTAATATAGGCCATTTATGAAGTAGGCTATAAAGACCTTTCACAGAGCTTAAAGGGTTAGTTCACCCACAAATGAAAATTTGGACTAAACCGCTCAATTCTTATGGATTAGTTTTACGATCTCTTTATTAACTTTTCGAAGCGTCAAAGTGGTAGTTGCATAGCTGTCAATGGAGGGACAGAATTTAAATCTTTAAGATTTCAACAAAAATATCTTCTTTTTTTCCAAAGATTAACGAAATTACGGGTTTGGGATGACATGAGGGTGAATCATTATGACAGAATTTTCATTTCTGGGTGAACTATACCTTTAACGGAGATTGAACCCGGAACATTCCTTTAATAAGACGTAATGAAAGTAGTTTACTATCAATTTCAAAACTATGTACCAGGAAACAACCAGAAACTAACCAGTAGTGTTGAGGACTCCATGAACAGCTCCATTCAGCAGGCTGATCTCCGGCACGCTGTCCAGCACAGGAGTTTGGGGAAGTAAGGGGTTAATTTTAGCTACTTTGTGCCCATGTGCTCGATAGGCCTCCACCAATCTCGCCAGTCCGTGGTCTGTTTACAAAAGACAGCCAGAGAATAAATCAACAGGCTCCATACATTAAAGTATTGCAGATCTTGCTATACATCTCTAATCTTTCTGTAGGTTTACGTATGCAACGTTAAGAAGAAGTAAGCTGCTACCAAAGCTGAAAGCATAACCATATACAGACATCAACTGCAGTTTACAATCTGTAAACAAGTCAACCTTGGTTAAGCGCTGAGATCTGCGGAAACCCATCGTCTCTCTCCGGAGTCTCTCTCGGTCTGAAACCGTACACTCCCCGATGAGTGTGGTATAAACTCGCTAAGAACGGCCGTCTGGCACCGAAAGAACGGTGCAAAAGTCGATGGAGGTTTATAAGCATAATACCCGCTGAAATGGTGAAAATAAATAAAATAGACTCCGTTAACGGACGATACAAAGTTTCCCCAATGAGCCACGCATCCTAGAGCGCGGCCATAATAGCGGTGTCCAATTCGTGAATGAATCATTTTTGAGAGTCGAATCTTCGCAATGAATCAGTCTAGTCTGAACGACTCGTTTACGAAACGGATCGAATCTGTCTGAGCGGTTTTCGAGTCAACAGCAACAAAGTAGCGTTTACATGGTTTACATGCACTCTCAGACTTTATCACGTTTTAATAACGAAAAGTGTGAATGTAAGTCACGAAAAACGGCCTAAATGGTTATTGTATCGGGTAACGTAAAGCTCACGCTTAATGCAAATCCCGATTTTTGTGTAAATTACACTGATTTTCGCTCTTAACTGAGATCTCGCGTGCCTGAGGCACGTCTACTGACTTAAAAACCTGTCAAAACCTTATTTATTTCAAATATCATGTAAATCTGATTTTTCTTTGATTAATTATTATTAGCTGTTTTTTATTGTCATATTAAACGGTAGCATATAGCCATATGTTGCATGTAGGCCTAAACGCACTCACTCAAACCGCAAACTGTATAATATTTTTAATATATATATAGCCTATATATATAGTTTTAGTATTGTCTAATGTAAATTCACATAGAGGCCTATATGTTGTAAATAACTCTGTTCTATGAGCTGAGTCATGAACACATTGAATTACAATAAACGCCTTGATAAAATGTAGCCTAATATATAAAAACTAATGAACTGTGATATGCGCCTAAAGGTTATATGACTTTGATGTTCAGAGCATGTGTAAATGCCACGCCATCATGTCAGGATTCCTGACATGATGGCGTGGCATTTATACAGGATTCACTTGATGAAGTACTTGCGTAAGAGAGTTGATTAAATGATTTTTTGAACAGGTTCTTTAAAATGAACTGTTCGAAAGAACCGATTCTCAACAATGAGTCGGACTGAGCATCACTAATGCACAGTGGCAGGTGGGAGGTGATGATTTACTCGTCGTCTATTGGCTGGAATTGATGCTTTGGTTTGTAAGAGGGTACGGATAGGTCAACTGGTTTATGCCTTTGCAGAATGTGCGTAGTATGTTAGAAACTTCCAGACAGGTGTGTGTGTGTGAAAGAGAGATAAATTAGAGATGTTTCCAAGAAGTTGAGGACACTTACAGTATGACAAAGATAGCTTGTTTATTGTGGATGTTGACTTTCATAACGAGAACTGCACAAACATAAAACGTTGCAAAAGGCGAAATGGTGTCTATTGTGAAACTGTGTATTATGAAATTTCTACTGGAACATACAGTAACATGGAAGATTTGTTACAAATTAACCTTTAAAATGACAAGAACATATACCATATGAATTTGTATGTATGGCTATTAGAATTCAAATAATAGAGTTTTTCTTCTAATTAATGCGTATAATGTTTTAATATCTCCCACTAATATGAACTTTTACCTCAAGCTCAGCAGCCTGGTCACATGGTGCCATGTTACTTTTGGATTAAGATGGTGAGTAAACATTTTTCAACAAGTCACATGACCCGAGTTATTTGCAGGGGACCCCTTTTCAATATTCTCAAGAATTAGGCTTTTCACTCACTGTCCCTCATCTCCAGTCTCTGTATTCTCCTGGATACATCAGCAATTTAATAATAACAGTTAAAAAGGAAAATAAAGTAAACATTTTACATGATAAATATCCTGACAAAACGGTATTATTTTGCATTAGCAGTTGAACATTCTTGTGACTTAAATTTATTAGAGGAAGTTTATTGTTGCATATTTAATCAATAATGGTCTTAATATTGATGTTTTTTAGACTATTCTAAAGACAATATAGACAATGAGGACGTTTACATGTTAAAAGTTATATTTGCTTTCTTATTTTTTAGGCACAGTCTTTTTTTAAATGTAAAATTGGGCCAAGATGAATATTGAATAAAAGTTATCTTTGCTTTTTTATGTGTCTAGATATTTAATTAGAATATAACTGTAAAATATTATTTGATATTTTGTGTAGTCTACAATAAAATTACAAACACTTTGGTTCCACCTATAGGCAGACAGGAAGCATTGCAGTCTGTCACAGCTCAGAGATATACCAGTACAGAAAAAAAGATTTACACTTATACATTAGTCAATTTAGATCTGTATCAACATCTTAAAATCTATTTTAATGACATTTCTACTTCTACTTGCTGTGGCTCCACTTGAGGGACGGCGTATCTGGTCCCAGATCAGCCTATAGCTTCTCTAATGGAAACATAAAAGCTTTTCTCATTAATTTATGAATTCAGAGTTGCCAATAAGGCACAGTGAGATTGCAGCGTACAAAATTTTGTCCCCGAAATTGAACAAACTACCCCCTCCCCAGTCATCTCTCCTCACGCACATGGTCATACATGCCTCCCAGGCAAATGTGCTCTGATTTTAGTCGTGCCGGAGCAGTTCACAAGCTGAGCTCCAGCATAAACAGAAGGTCACCTGCTGCTCATACAAATAGGACACAGTGTGCATGACAAGCTGTTTTAACATTAATGCTTTAAAACTGTCTATTGTTATGTTACTAGTACAATTTTTTTAACTTCTATGAAGTTACTCTTTTTCAATTTATTAAGTAGGCTACTAGATATTCATCACATACAGTAACTGTTTATTGGAGATCTGCTGTTCAAATATTAACATTCACTTCAGACTTGGTATGTATTCCCAGTGCACTGAAAAATATGTTTTAGAAACCATTTTCATTCAGAAATTGCTAGAAAATTTCACAAATGATTACAAAGAAACAGCAACATGAAATTTTGATGTTAAAACACTGAAATAGTATTTTGTTGTTAAACATAATCCCACTAAACTCAACTCTACTTTTCTACTTAGACTGTAAACCATATAAATATTGTAATCTGATTGGGACACCTTTTCTCAGTCATCTCAATGATAAAGTGTCCCAATCAACCTGAATTCACCCCTATAATCCGATTCAAGTGTGAACATCTCCATGTGGATCATACCGGCTGTTGTAAAACTCCTTGCGCATCCAAAAATCTCACTGGATTATTACAATTAATGGCAAGAGGAATGTTTGGAAATGTAAACTGATATTTCCTACTGACACACTATGGCTTAAAACCATTTTTTGTCTAAAATATGAATGTTCCTACGACTTTTGCACAGTACTATACACACTTTTTTCTTAGATGCAATTAAACGATTTGACAGCACTACTAGTAAATTATAGTTGTTGAATATAACTATGTTTAAACATGTTTTGAAGGTCAAAGAATGCATTGCACAGTGATATAGCTCTAGCAACACAACAATGAATACTAGATTGTTTTAAGGACTATATATGTTAAAACGGCTTGCCATACACAGTGTAATCCACCCCGAGAACGTGTTGCGTTTTTGTTCTCGTAGAAACACATTTTAGATTGAGCTCTGTATTGTGAATGAAAGACCCTCCCTTGTTGCTGCGCCGCCTGTTTCTTCCAACGCCGTCATCTCAAGCGATCTGCCTCAATGAGAGCACCATCGATTCTGCATATCTTTTGGAAAGCCACTAGAATTGCTGGAGGTGAGATCTGATGCTGGTGGTGTGTCTGATTGTTCTGAAAGAACACGGACGTGGGGAAGCTTTGACACAATAGGAACACTGGAGTTATGAAGGCTCGACGGATGAGTGGCGCTGTCCGATCAGCACCAGTTCGCGCTCAATGACACCATTAAAAAAACCTGTCTAACACCCTCAAACCCGAGCCGGGGGTCAGGATATTGGGTTATTTGAAGGAAAACGCGTTCGCATCTGTCCTTAGAAGTCATTCAAGTGCACGAAGGGTGTTTGGATTCCCATTGTTGATCTGACGGTGGCATGGACACTTTGACGCGCACCTGGCACGATCGTAAACATATTTGAATTTTCCGAACATGGGTCCCAGCGGTATGATGACGATCCGTGGGCTGGAGATATGACTAGAGAGGGACGCGATGGCCCAAGGGGACGACAAGGATCGCATCGTGATCAACGTCGGAGGAATCAAGCACCAGACGTACCGCAGCACCCTGCGCACCTTGCCCGGCACTCGGCTTTCCTGGCTGGCGGACCCCGACGCGCCTAACAACTTCGATTATGATGCGAACATCGGAGAGTTTTTCTTTGACCGTCACCCGGGCGTTTTCGCACACATCCTTAACTATTACCGCACTGGCAAGCTGCATTGCCCGGCGGACGTGTGCGGACCCCTGTATGAGGAGGAGCTGGCGTTTTGGGGGATCGACGAGACGGATGTGGAACCGTGTTGTTGGATGACCTACCGGCAGCATCGAGAGGCGGAGGAGGCTTTGGACAGCTTCGCCGGGGGTGCTCTCGACCTCGGCCATGAAGACCCGGAGCCTGAGGGGGTCGTTGAGGCAGCCGAAGGGGATGAGGGTGTTGAGATGACCCGGAGACTGGCGCAAGGCGACTCGCCCGATAACAGGTCCGGGCGCTGGAGCAGGTGGCAGAAGAAGGCGTGGGCGCTCTTCGAAGACCCGTATTCCTCAAAATACGCACGGGTGAGTTCATTGAGAAGTGCTATTATATGCTTTCTGAAAAATATAAGCTGAAAACCAGCTGAAATCCCCCTTTAAAATCAGCCTACAGACCAGCAAACCAGCTTAAGCACATTTTGCAGACCATTGAGGGTCAAATGATCCTAATGAGCCCATCAGTGAGTCTTGAGTCTGATTGATCGTTTGTGAAATCAGTGATATGTCAACTGGGTCATTCCACAAAACGGGTCTTTGCCATTTAAAAAGGAGATTTTTGGTAAATAAATAAATGAGTAAACTAGTATATTATGCAAAGTCAATTTCTGCAAGATTTTAAACATTCAGTCAAAGGAAAATGTCTCTAGGTGTTAAAAAATTGTGTTGTGCCATCTCAAGCTAAATGCAATCATTTTTTAATAATTGTAAATAAAATATAATTAATTTTCCCCTATATATATATTGGGATTTGGCCAAAACACATCCTCACAGAGAAGGGAAGAGGAAAAGAAATTCATTAATTCATTAATTACATAAATGAAAATAAATGTAATGTACTGTATTATTAAAAAAAAAAAAAATTTGTAGTTGTGCAAAATCCATAGCAAAAGATGGTGTCAGTTTTTACAAGTCATTGTTTACTCGTCTCATATCGATCTTGAGATTCTCTTTTTGTGAAATGGCCCAATTCCCGAATTGTGGTGAGATACTGAGACTCTAGGTGATCACATCCCTTGAGCACATCCCGCATCTCTGGGTGACCTTGAAATAATACCCACCTTCTCTTTTGTGAGATAAAACCAGCCGTGAGATGGGACCATAAATTATGTCATGCATTACCATAGTTTCTGGTATATAATAACTCCGTTTGCTTGTGATTCTTTACCACAGTGCAGCTTAGTTTGGTTCCTCCGCCTGATGAAAGTTATCAAGCGTCTGTGATCTGCTGACTGACTTTGGGGTTGGAAATAAAGACTGCTCACATCCTTGCTTGTCTATACAGATCATGTTTTGTCACTAACGGCAGCCCGACTGTTTTGATGCGTGACAAGCAGCCACCTCACCCCTAGAGACAAATGTAAGCACAGACACGCATACACACAACCCCAAGGCACGCAAACACCAAAGATGCATGCACATAAAGTATTTAAGGGCACTTGTGCTGTAAAAGACACACTCCCCCTTGAGATTTGATGGCCATTTCATTAGCTCATTTCAAAAGTCAGCTCTTTGCCCTCACCACTGTCCCTTCACCGCTCTCAGCAGGAACCCTATAAGCTCTTAATCGGAGATGAGCGCCATCCCAGCATTTCCTCGAGTTTTGGCAGCCAGGTTAATATGGGTCAGCTCTACTGACTACTGACGGAGCAGGGCATGGACGTCCTCCAAGATCTAAGTGGGCAGACTGTGGAATGAACCTGGACGTAGAATAGTTTCGGGTATTTTGAATGCAGACAATGCTTTTTAAACAAGCAAAAGTGTAGGTCAGACTGGTTTTTTAGAAGGAAATGTATTATTCATTTGGCTCTGGGCCGCTCTGCCAGGAGCCAGGCTGTCCGACCCTGTCTGCCGAAGCGGAGAGCTGCTGGAGTTGAGGAAAAGTGCCCCGGCTCCTGGCAGCACCACTGAGAAACATGAACCATGCTGGCTCATAGCAAATCAAGCAGTAATGGGATGATGAATCTGCTTATGGAGATAGTCTGCTGCCAGGATCTATGATTTACACAACTGATCAAAACTTTGAAATAATTAATGCTTTTGAAATCAGCCTCTTCTCCAAAGCCTTCAGGATCATTACTCCAGTCTTCTGTGTCACATGATCCTTAAGAAAATGTACTGATATGCAGATCTGGTGCTTAATGCTCAATTATTAATAATGTTAATAACAGTTTTTGCTGCTTAATTTGTTTGTGGATTTTTTATATATATATATTTTTGAATTCTTTGACGAATGTAAATCATTTATTCGAAACATAAACCTTTTGTAACATTATAAATGCCTTTAATGCACTTTCAATTTAATGCATCCTTTCTGAATAAAATTATTTGAAATATTATTATAAATTTCTTTTTTAAACTGAATGAACCCATCCCAAACTTTTGAATGACATCACAGTTTCCACAAAAAAACAACAACTTTGATTTAAGGAGTGTTTCTTGAGCAGCAAATGAGCATATTATGAAGGGTCATGTGACACTGAAGACTGGAGTAATGACGCTGAAAATTCAGGAATAAATTACATTTTAAAGCATATTCAAATCGACAACAGTTCTTTTAAATTGTAATAATCTTTCACATTTATTACTGTATTAATGATCAAATAAATGCAGCCTTGGTGAGCATAAGAGACTTCTTTCAAAACCATACAAAATTCCAAGCCTTTGCACAGTGTAGATAATCTGCAAGAGTTACTGATGCATGATGGGAAAGTTGGGTTTCTGCATCAAATATGCATTTCTGTCAACGGTGCTGGAGTATTTTTACCACGTTTTCCAAATGCAGCGCCTCTCTGCGTCTCAAGTGGAGGCGGCTGGAGAGCACACAGCACGTTTCAGATGAATGAATTGGGATGTTGGAGTCATGGCTAGACTGCGTGTGCAGAGGTGGTGCGGTCAACCGTGCGAACTGCATTGCATGTGGTGTTTCCTCACTAGATTCTCTGGGGCAAGTCATGTCAATTGTATTGAGTTATTTTTAGGTCGTCTCCGTCAGGAAGAATATCTTAATTACATTACAACTCAGTTACGTGCTGTGATCACAGCTGACATCCTTCTTTATCTTTGTCTAAACTAAAAGCACAGAAGCCTGGGAAGGATGAAGCATGTTTTACATAAGAAAATGTTTAGACTTCTTAGAGTTAGAAATGGACAATCAAGGGCAAGTTTGCTTGATGTTTTGTTCATTTTTTAAATAAAATAAATGCTTCTTTTTTTAAAATAATGCTTATGCAGTTTTTTTAATTTATTTTTTATAAATGCATCTGACAAATATGCATTTATTTTATTTAAAAAAAACAACAATACCTCAAGCATTCTTGTCTTTGATTGTAGAAGCGTGGTTATGATGTGGTTAGCTGGCACCATTGCATTGTTTTATGAACTCTGTTGGCAGATATTGAGTCAGATCATTTTGTGAAAACACATGTTTTCTGTTTGTTTGTACTGAAACAGATAGATGAAATGCTACTTGTGAAAACTGTTGCAAACCTGGTGTTGGACCTCTCTTAAAATGGGAGCATGTCTATGTTCCCACAGCCCTAACCCTAACCCTAACCCTAACATACCTAAACCTACCCCTCACAGGAGGGAGACTTGTCTGGGATGTTATTGGGCTATCCCTATACCAGCACAAGCACTAAAACCTACCCTTCATAGGGGACATAGTTAAATGAGAGAACATAGGACTGTGGGAACATATTGTTGTGGGAACATAGGGCTGTGGGAACATAGGGCCTAATTTGCAAAATTTTCAGTAAAAAAAAAATTCTTAGAAATGTGGGAACATAGGGCCGTGGGAACATAGGACTGTGGGAACATAGGGCTGACCCCCTTAAGGGGTGATGATGCTACAGAACCGTACCTCAATGCGGGATCAGGTGAAAGGTAGATTCTGTCTTAGTTGCATGTTTTTTTTTAAAATATAATAGGAAATAGGATCATTTTGTTTTCAGAAGTTTGTTAATTTGTACTTTGCCTTACAAACAACAGATGCCACTCTGGGTCATATTTATATGATATATATATATATATATATATATATATATATATATATATACAGACCCTTTCCAAAAAATTTGAATATCATGGAAAAGTTTATTTATTTCCATAATTCCATTCAAAACGTTAAACTTCCATAGATTATAGATTCAGGGCCCACAACTTAAACGATTTCAAGTATTTAGTTGTTTATTTGTACATAATTTGGGCTTCCAGCTCATAAAACCCACGAAAACAGGATTTCAAAAATTTTGAATATTACATGAAATCACACGGTAATTACACAGTGATACCATGGTCATTGAACCAGGTTTTGGTTCTTTTGGCAGTGTGGGCAGGTGCAAATCCTGCTGGAAAATGAAGGAAGCATGAAGTGCTCTGAAAATGTCCTGGTAGACGGCTGCGTTGAGTGGACAGCACAGTGGACCAACACCAGCCGATGACCAACACAGACTGTGGAAACTTCACACTGGACTTCAAGCATCTTGGATTGTGTGCCTCTCCGTTCTTCCTCCAGACTCTGGGACCTTGGTTTCCAAATGAGATGCAAAATTGACTCTCATCAGAAAAGAGGACTTTGGTCCACTGTGCTTTATTAAATCCAGAGTCAACGCAGCCGTCTACCAGGACATTTTCAGAGCACTTCATGCTTCCTTCATTTTCCAGCAGGATTTACACCTGCCCACACTGCCAAAATAACCCAAACCTGGTTAAGTGACCATGGTATCACTGTGTAATTACTGTGTGATTTCATGTAATATTCAAATTTTTTGAAATCCTGTTTTTGTGGGTTTTATGAGCTGGAAGCCCAAATTATGTACAAATAAACAACTAAATACTTGAAATCGTTTAAGTTGTGGGCCCTGAATCTATAATCTATGGAAGTTTAACGTTTTGAATGGAATTATGGAAATAAATAAACTTTTCCATGATATTCAAATTTTTTGGAAAGGGTCTGTATATATATATATATATTTTTTTTTTATATATATATATATATATATTTTTTATATATATATCCTACTCAGACAGTATTTCAGATTCAGCAAGAGTCTTAAGGCTATGTTTATGCAACTGGCCCCTGGACATGTTTTTCTGAGACTTAAGGGAAAGTAAGTTCTTGCCCAGGTCAAAATAATATTTTATTTTGCAACATGAGTCTAAAGCCCAGTCATTGTCTATACCCCATGTTTAGAACCCAAGACTCTTTCGTGAAGTGGAATACTGTATAAGTGCCAACTGTACGGAGTACTTTGCAGTAAATACGAGCGAGCGAACAGGAAGTGAACAGACGAGGCTTATTTGGTTCAGGCTCTGTCCGTAATATAGACTTATCCAGACTCATCCTCACAGTAATGATCAAGCCACGAGTCACTCATTCATTAGTCTGCGTGGTTGGGGTGTGTGTGAGTGTGTTTAATGAGAACTTCTCATATCTCAGCTGTATTAGCATCACAGCAACACATCGGTTCATACACACATGCACTCACAGAGTGAATCAGCGCCGGGCCGCCCACCGACTAATTCAGTTACCAGCACTTTAAGTGAGTTTCAACATTCCCAGTTCTGCAGCTCGCACGTTTTTTCATTGGCTGAAAAATGAAAATGGGCTCTTAAGCTCATACTAAATGACTGCAAATGACGACGCTTTGGAGCGACCATCAATATGACTTCAGTCAACGTCCCTGTGGATGTGTTAAAGATTCACTGAATGATAGAGTGACTCTGAAGCTCTGTTAAAGGGATAGTTCACCCAAATTTTTTTTATCTGTCATCATTTACTCACCCTCATGTTGTTCCAAAACCCGTAAGACTTTTGTTCATCTTTGGAGCTCAAATTTAGATATTTTTAATAAAATAAAAGCAGCATATAACTTGCGCACATTTAATCATATTATAGCTGATGTTTTACCAGTATTTTGTGGAGGGAAGAAACATAAAATGGACTGTTACCTCAAGTCATCAATGTGTGATGAGAGGGCAGAGGGGGAGAAGCGGATCATGTTGTGTCCCCCGAGATCAAGAGGATCAAGCTGTTCTTGTGCTTATCTTGATCAATGGGAGAGTGAGGATAAAACGTTCTCATGGATCAGACCTTTGCCCTCTGGGATTTGCAAGGTCGTGTGAATGTGCTTTCGCCCTCAGTTTGAGGAGAGCAAAAGTGATTCAGCAATTAAATGAGAGGTTTTTTTATACAAATATTTGGGATGATATATGTCACATTTGTTTATTTTACAAAAAAATATGTAATCCATGTCTTACCTTGATGAATTATTAAAGGGGTGGTTGATTATGATTTCACTTTTCTAACTTTAGTTAGTGTGTAATGTTGCTGTTTGAGCATAAACAACATCTGCAAAGTTACAATGCTCAAAGTAAAAAGCAAAGAGAGATATTTTCTTTAAAATAAATCGCTTTTTAAGAACTACAACAAACGGCTGGTAGGACTACACAACATTCCTCCCGGGTTAGTGACATCACTAACCCTAAAATTTACATAAACCCCGCCCCCAGGACACGATTTATAGATTATCATGACAGAATATGCTAATCAATGACTAGAAGATAACTACACATAAGCTACATAAATTCATCAACTAACAATTCAGAAACGTCCTGTTGCTTCTATATGTTGTCACTTCTTCTTGAGTCTCTCTATCTTTGTCTGAGTCCAGTTTGAACATAAAAGGCTAAAAGTTTTTGAAATTTTCAGTGCGTATCTGTGTGAGGTAAAAGGACACAAGCTCTTGAAGCTCCGCCCCCTGTGCTGAGAGCAGCAGCTCATTTGCATTTAAAGGGACACACACAAAATGAGGCGTTTTTGCTCACCCTCAAAAAGTGACAATTTTAACATGCTATATAAAAATATCTGTAGGGTATTTTGAGCTAAAACTTCACATACACACTCTGGGGACATCAGAGACTTATTTTACATCTTGTGAAAAGGGCATTATACCTCCCCTTTAACTGATTTTTACGGCCCCAGTCCATTCACTGACCGTATCATACATATTGCATACAAAACTGGAAAGCCCAAGTTCCAGGTGCTCATCTGGCACTCATCTATAAGATGATAAGTGTTCACTTTTGAGCAAATAAAAGGCATTGAATGCACAGATAGGTGTGTAAAATTGGACGTGCATCAATGGAGAAATATGCTTTTTGCTCCATTTCCTCCATTTCTATAACTCAACATCCTTTTCTACAGGTCAAATTGATCTGATCTGGCTGGCGAAAAGCCCTTATGTATATGCGTTTTTGTGTATATGTGCTCGTAGGCTTCCTCAGACAAAACGTTTCTCCTCCCCACAAACACAGGAAATGAAGCACATCTAGGGAATAGTGTCTGTTAGACTAAGCACTGGCTGACCCAGTTATAGACTGCCTGTGGAAGAAGAATTTGTGTGATAGAATGAACCAAAGAACTGAAAGGTGTTGCCAGCCGCCAAAACCAGAGGCAGATCAGGGCACAGAAGGTGTATTTATGCTTTGAAACTTCATGAAAACATGGTATATGAGCAATTGTTATTTGATACTAGCAGCTTGCATGTTGTAAATGCATATACTTGTAGCATAAATTTAAAATAGTTTGTAATTAATTTCAGTTATGATCCTTTACTAAATGATGCAATGAAATTTGGTCATGAGTTAGCGCATGAGTCCAATTGTTTGTAATCGATTGAGTGAATAATTTACAAAAATGCTACTTTAACCCCAGAATCTAATGGTAGATTCTTAAAATTGAAAATCGGACAAGAATTGTATAGTTTTGGTCAGAAATGAGCATGTAATGCATTTGGTAGTGCTGTTTACTAAGGCATTGTTCATATTTGGAGTTAGTGATTTTAACAAGCTCTTAACTATAAGCATTAAACTTTGGCTTGTGACTTGTACTGTTTGTGCAAATGGCATGAATAATTCCTAAAATCATGCAGATTATTAAGGTGAATAATGCTATTACTCCTCTAAGTGATCTGATTCACGATTCTAGCCTGGTAGAAGATAAAATGGGTGAGAAAATCCCATCCATTAAAGGTGCATTAAGCGATTTCTGAGAATCATTGTTGAACACTGTTGATATTTGAAATCAACCCTAACAAACACACCCCTCCCTTAATTGCACCACCCCCAAAATGCACGAACACGCAATGCAAGAGTGGATGAGTGCAGTGCTGGAAATCCTAAAGCTCTTGCCTGATCACAATCCTTATTTTTTTCCATTGATATTCCTCTGACCTTTTCTCTTTTGTAATGTCTCTCAGCCATCTCTCTTTCAGCAATCTTTCTTTAAATCTCCCTCTTGATCATTCTCTCTCCTCCCCCATCATGAGTGGACACGCCTCCTACTGCTAATTGGCTAGTTTGTTGTGGTGCTCAGACCAATCCACTTTCAACAGCGTTTCTCAGAAATCACTTACTGCACCTTTAAAGGGGGGCAACAGAAACTTGGTAAGCAACCAATCAAAATACCCTAGCATTGTGGTAGTGACTTTTGCACTGGCAAGTACCAATCAACCAACACATTTTTTTTTTTTCAGAAAATATAGTAGTAGGGATTATGATGAATTCAATTCCAAGAATACACTGAATTCTTATTTGTTGCATGAATGCATTATTCCACCCCTATTATATGCTGATGGATGATTTGTCATTGAGATTCATAGTCTTAACTATTTTATTTCAGCAAAGTAATCAATATACATAATGGCTGGTGCCTTTCGCAGTTGCCAGAAGATCCCACGCTAGGGAAAACATGGCCAACTAGCACTTATGTAATTCCACCATTCCGCCAGTATTCCGTCATCCTGTGGTGGGGCTCCCCTAGTGAAATCCAGTTCCATCTGTCCATGCTTGTTGTTCTCTCTTACAGTAAGCTGCAGTGTTAATGGTGAAGCTTCCCCCATTCTCTTTCAAAACACTCGAGGGACCATCTCACCAAATCTGTGTGGTAACCTTGCCAGAGGCTGACCAGAAATCCCTGGTGAGGGGATCTATGGCTAAATTTATCCCAGAGTGATGGAGGGCAGCTATGTCGGTGCCTTTCTGTCATTCTATGCTGTCCTTGAGAGCGCACAATGACCTTGAGTTTCAGCACTGTACTTCTATTAAGCCTGAGTTGATGTGGCACTTCTCAGTAACACGTTGAGAAACTCAAGATGTGACATTATCCAAGTGCACTTCCTCTAAATTCTGCTGAAATGGGCGTTTATGAGCAATTAGTGTTTTCATGGTGTTGTAATTGGATTTATTTTGGGGAAGTTGGGAAAACCTATTTATAGCACACATAAGCTGTTACAGCTGTTTTTTTGAGGAATTCACTGAACAAGCATTTAAGGAATTCTATCACTTACTCACCCTAGCATTGGTCCTGCATAACCCTTTTCTTTGGTGGAACACAAAAGGAGGATTTTGAAGTATTGTATTGATCGCTCTTTGCTCCATGCAGTTACAATGAATAGGGAATGAGGTTTAAAGCACCATACAAATATCAAAGTATCAAGTATTCTATTAAAGCTATCAGAATAGACATTAGACAACAGACCAGTTCATTCCTCCAAAATTTCCCCTGTGGTGTTCCACGGATGAAAGAGTCATACAGGTTTGGAACGACATTAGGATGATTAAATATTGAAAGAATTGTCATTTTTGGATAAACTATTTCTTTAAGGTCTTACATAATCTCTCTCTCTTTTTTTTCTCTCACAGTGGGTAGCATTTGCATCTTTGTTCTTCATTTTGGTATCCATTACCACATTCTGTTTGGAGACTCATGAGGCCTTCAACCCCATCGTCAACCAGACATATATCTATATGGACGGCAATGAAACTCGGGAGCATGTCATCACTGAGACGAAGACCATGGTGCAGTTAACCTACGTTGAGGGTGTCTGCGTTGTGTGGTTCACTTTTGAGTTTCTGATCCGAGTGACTACCTGTCCTGACAAATTAAAGTTTGTCAGAAACACCCTCAACATCATTGACTTTGTGGCCATCCTCCCCTTCTACCTGGAGGTGGGGCTGAGCGGACTCCCCTCCAAAGCAGCGAAAGACGTGTTGGGTTTCCTCCGTGTGGTGCGATTCGTTCGAATTCTGCGTATCTTCAAGTTGACACGACACTTTGTGGGTTTGCGAGTACTAGGGCACACACTCCGTGCCAGTACCAATGAATTTATCCTCCTCATCATTTTTCTGGCACTCGGAGTCTTGATCTTTGCTACTATGATCTACTATGCTGAACGTATCGGACGAAACCCCAATGATCCCAGCGCTAGTAACGACACACACTTCAAGAACATCCCCATTGGCTTCTGGTGGGCTGTGGTAACAATGACAACCCTCGGCTATGGCGACATGTACCCTCAGACGACGTCTGGTATGCTGGTGGGCGCACTGTGCGCCCTTTCAGGTGTGCTGACGATTGCCATGCCTGTCCCTGTAATTGTCAACAACTTCGGCATGTACTACTCCCTAGCCATGGCGAAACAAAAACTACCAAAGAAAAAAAATAAGCATATCCCGCGGGCACCTCAACTGGGGTCTCCTAACTACTGCAAGTCAGCCATTAACTCCCCACGACCCAGCACGCACAGCGAAGCATGCCCCCTGGCACAGGAAGAGGTTTCCGAGATCAGATACCAAGGTAGGAACTAATGTTTTAGAATCTGTTTGTTAACCTTAAAGGAGTCATAACATAAATTAGTTTTCCCAGAGCGTCACTGATTTGGTTTTTACCATAATATAACCTATTTCTGGCCCTTATCCTGCTACCGTACCTTTAAAGGCCGGGACACACCACGCCGATGGTCGGATGTCTGCAATGTCGGGCCATTGTAGTGTCGGTTGGCTTAGTTTTTCCGGTGTGTTGGCTCTAGTCAGACGCTGTCTGGGTTTTTTGGGCCGATTCAGTATGTTGAATTGGCGTCGGGGCGTTGGTGAGAGAGATAACTCTGATTGGCTGTTCAGCTTAGAGTCAGTGCTTGAGAATAAAAGCAAAAGTGATGAAAGCAAGCTAAGAAGTCAAGACGGTAAAGACAGATGTCTGTTATAATTTTACGTCATCTTAACTGAGCATTCGAATGCACTAATATTGTCATAATAACATAAGAAGATCGGATTGAAGGAAGTGATCAGCGTGATTGATATTCAAAATGGTAAGCAAGCGCTGCTTTGTTTACGGTTTGTATTCGGTTTCCCTTTTTTGAATGACGAAAATAGACTATTGATACCTGCTGAAATAGACAGATATTTAGTTACACGCAGGTGCAGAACGCACATGCTAGCTGGCAGTCGCCTTTAGTCTAATTGGTGTGTTCAAGCGCAGCTTTTTGGTCAAGGCGCAGCCGACAATAGACGACAACATAGTTCGGTTTGGTGTGTCCCGGTCTTAAGACTTACAAACAATCCCTTTAGCACTTCCTTGTTCCTTAGCCACAAGTTACTTTGCTGAACTCGGATGAGTTAATGTAGGTGGTCATGTTTTTGCGAAGCGTTTTTGCAGTTTAGTTTCAATAGATGGACTTTTTGGACAAGGAGACAAAGTGTTTTAGTTCAGTTCTATGTTTACTGAGACTGAATTGCAATTGAGTTGGATGCATCTGAATAATGCTTCTACTGTTAGGTTTGATTTTAAACAAGAAACATGTGATCAAGATTTATTCTTGTTTGTTTACACTGACATGAAAGGGCATGGTATCTATTAAGGATGCAAAGGGGAAAGGGTTTGTGAATGACGCTAAATTGTTTGAAAAATGACTTTTGCTGCAATGCACTTTGATGAAGACATCCATTGACTAAAGAGAATTTCAGAGAGACAAGTCCAGGTCTACTTTCGGGCATCCAGATTGATGTATTCCTAATTGGGAAACCGTCTAATGCAGAAATACAACAGAAGTCAAATTTCTTACACCTACGCCAGGGGTATTTATTTCTGCTCCTAGTTAAGGTTCAACCCTGCTCCAACAATGTTCAAATAATACTGAAAATTATTAGCTGGTTCAAGTGTGTTTGATTAAGGTTGGAGCTAAACTCAAAAGGGGAATGGGTCTCCAGGAGCAGGGTTGATTACCTCTGATCTAGGTCATGATATTGCAGAAAAATATGGTTTCCTAGTGTTTGTAAATGAAAGATCAAATCCATTTGACTAGGTATAAAATCATGCATGGTAGAAAAAGCATCAGTCTTTCTCGCAGAAATGTCATTTAAATATCATCAGGTCTGAACTTTGTGAGTGGTTTGGCTTTCAGGATGTATCGGCGTGTTGATAGCGTGAAATAAATCCTGCATGTCACCTTGCATCAATCTGTAATGAGTCATCTCTCTTTGCCTGTGACTGGAGATTTTAAAGTGAACGGGGAACCATCTAAAGCTGCCCTGGCCAATGAGGATTGTCCTCACATCGACCAGGCGGTGTCGCCAGAGGAAGTCTTCAGCCCCGTGGACCGTGAGAGACCCTGCTTCCTGCTCACTTCCGGAGGAGAACGAGCCAATCACACGGGGGGGAGAGTCAGGAAGGGTACGTAACCAGCCAATCACTGCTACCAGTCAGAGCACTGCCAGTGCTGTGTCTTAAAGTGGAGCAGCTGTCAATCAAAGATGCTCTTTCGGTGCAAATCGACCGACTGTCACTCAGCCTTCTTTCTCGCAGTCTGATAGCTCCTCAGGTCTGCCGTTACCCCAAGGTTGACAGGAAAAGCTGCGATAGAAATAACATATCCAAGTGAGCCGTCAACGGGCCTCTTTATTTTTAGCACAGTCAGAACAAGATCTTTGAGAAGAACATGCAGTGGCAGTTTTTCTTAATGTGTTCATGCGAATGCAGTATGCTTCATTTATTTATTTCAGGCAGATCCAGGGGACTGTTATGTAAGGGTCCAATTTTAAATGAAAAAGTAAATGATGGGGGAAAAAAAGATGGTTTTACACAGTAAATGAAATAAGCTTCAGTATATTGCCTAGCGGTGTGCTTGTTTGCATGCAGATTCACAATGGCGGGTGGTCCTGGTGATGGTGAATCTCACAAGAGATGAAGCATGGGATATGGGGCATGTGGTCACATGACAAGAACTCAGCCAGTCAGAAGCTCTCGATCGTAATTTAGAACAATGACAGCAAACAGGTGCCATTAGCAAGTCCATGCTACCCTACTGAAAAGACCAGCTCTCCAGCATAAATTCCCATGCTCATCCAGGCTGGTTAGGTGCTGGATGATTGAGGAAGACTTGCTGGGTAGGCTAGTTAAGAAGTTTTGTTGGGACTAGTATGCGTAATACAAACAACAATACTGGTCTTTTCAACAGGGTGGTCAAGATAAGACTTGGCCAGGGCTATTAAGAATCAAACTCTTTCCTTAACTCTTATAATGTAGGTAAGACCTTGAGCAATACTTTAGGATAAGAAAGAATTAAGATACAAATGAAATACTTCTGTTAGCCCTGTAGTTTGCCCCATATTTAACAGAACTAGCATTATCTTGTAACAGACAGTTACCAAGTATACAAGTATGGTTGTCGCTTGTCGGGCTGACGAGTCTGGCTGAGTTCTTTGATGTCTCTCTGAACCTGTGTTGTGCTGTAAAGCACTGTGAAACCACTCCATGCATGCAGTAGACAGTTTGAAGCATAGAACGCATGGAGGATGATGCAGTTGACTTGGCAACGAGTCAACGTCAACTGGCTAATCATGAACATGAGTACATGACAGGGCAACACTAACCAAATCTAATCTGTGCAAACACCACACACTGTACACACACCTCAGCTTATCTGTCCAATTACCATATTTATTCACAAGCAAGCCTTGGAGGAGAGTCTTTGTCTGAAGTTGAAGGCTGCTCTGAGGTTTTACTGAAAGCCCTTTTTCTCTTCAAATGAAGGTTATGAAAAGCCATGGAGCCACAGCAGCATGTCTGGAGGCGTGGCCTCAGTGTCGGCCCTGCCCTGCAGCCCGTCCTGTCTCATGCAGCAGGTCCACTCTCCCATCCCATCCATCCTGTAGCATGGACAACAAAACTAACCAATCAGAGGCCCTCGCTCCGCAGTGCTGCGCTGGGACGCCTGCTCACACTGTGTACCATCCATCCGTCTCTCATTAAACTCTCCTTCATTTCAATCTTCTCTTCTCTTCTCTTCTCTTCTCTTCTCTTCTCTTCTCTTCTCTTCTCTTCTCTTCTCTTCTCTTCTCTTCTTTCCTAATTCTCAACCCTTCTCTTTTCTTCTCTTTCCTAATTCT
Organism: Rutilus rutilus; assembly: GCF_951802725.1. Taxonomy (NCBI): domain Eukaryota; kingdom Metazoa; phylum Chordata; class Actinopteri; order Cypriniformes; family Leuciscidae; genus Rutilus; species Rutilus rutilus. The sequence continues at coordinate 8,336,686 of NC_140233.1, forward strand.
CAAACCTTCTCTTTTCTCTTCCCCCTCTGCTCTTATCCCTAATCTTCACCAACCTCTTTGCTTCTGTTTCTGCTTCTCCTCCCTTCTTTTATGTTTTCTTATTCCCCTCCCCATTTTACTTAATTTGAAACTTCTCCTCTCTTTCCTTTTGATTCCTTCCCCACTTCCTCTTCCACTCCTTATTCCCTTCTCCTTCCTCTTTTGCTCTTCTCCTTTATCTTCTTCTTAATTACCTCTCCTTCCTCCACCTCTATATTCTCCTTTCTCCTATGTAATCTTTTGTTTTCCTTCTTTCACAATTTTCCTTCCTCTTCCTCTTCCTCCCCCTTTTCCTCTTTCCCTGCCCTTCCCTTTATCTTCTTAGTTGCCTCTCCTTCCCCCTTCTCTTTCTTCTCTCTTATCTACACTATTTTTTTCTGGTTTTCCTCCTTCTTCCACTATTCTCCTTCCTCTTCCTCCCCCTTTTCCTCATCCCTTCTCTTGTCGGTTCTTTCCTCTTTCTCTATCTTTAACTCTTCCTCTGCCCTTCTCCTTCCTTTTCTCTTCCTCTTCTTTTTCTCTTCTCTTCTCTTCTCTTCTCTTCTCTTCTCTTCTCTTCTCTTCTCTTCTCTTCTCTTCTCTTCTCTTCTTCTATGCAGTCTCTTCTCTTCTTCTATGCAGTGGTGCCATCTACATTCCCTTCTCTTTGCAGTCTCATTTCTTTCCTCACTTTCAAATTTCTACACTTTCATTCTTCCTTATCTCTCCTTCATTGCTCCTTTTTCCTAAACCCTGAGTGTTTTAAGCTGTGGTTTTCATTAGGTGCTTATGGACACCATTTAAAAGGAAAACAAATGAGACAATGGCTATTTCATATATAAGATAAACTTAGTTTGAAGAAACACCAAACAATCATGATTCTGCACACATCACCAAACATAGAAAGTTGACTGGAAAAACCTCATTTGCATTTGCATGCCTTGCATGGGAAACTATCTGAGAAAACAATGTAAGCTTTTTGAAAATATGTAAGAAAAAAAAAGTTTTTTCACCCAGAGCTTCTTTAAACATATCTGATGCAGAGTATGATATCATTTATGATGACATACAATATATGTAGCAACTGTTATTTCTTTTCCTGACATTTTTTTTTTTGCCTTTCCCCAAACTATGATCGCTTGTGGTGTTTTTAAACACCCTGTATCTGTTAGTAGCAGCAATCGAGTTGACCATCTGACTTTTTGACAAATGTATTAAGATGCAAATAGTGAAAAAAAATGCACTTTAACTTTTTTTTTTCTCAACCAGAACAGGCAAATTTAAATAGCAGAATTTCAATTACAATACCAGCTATTATATAAAGAAGCTTTATTTTCACAAAACCCATATTTTTCATAAACTCAGCTTCAAATGTGATTAATCTGGAGTAAATACATGTGTATATCACATTTGTAAACATTTAACACTGTAGCAAATCACACGCAATCACAGAAAATATACAATATAGATGTATCGTGCAGTCAACAGAAAAAAAAGCGTCTTTTAAAAAGAAAATAATCAATGTACTTTTGGGATTACTTGGGGAGAGGTAAATGCATGGACTTTTATGCAAAACTACATATGCGAATGACAAAACTGTAAATATGAACCTTGCATGAAATAAATTTTGTATCCAATCTGTATATAGACTCTGGTTTTCTTTGACAGAACATGCATACATAACTCCCCGGTTGCTTGGCAATAAGCTGTGCCTGTATTGTAATGTCTCTTTGATCTTTCACCCCGTCTTTATCACCAAGCTGTTTTTCCGTCAGCTATTTTTGGACTTTACAGTCCGTATTTAAAAAAAAAAAAATGTTGCAATCATGCACCAGTGTTACTAGCTCATGATTCAGTCCTGTTAAAAGGACGCACAAGCACACTTGGATCGTGAAAGGTGGGAAAGGTCAAAGAGAAAGTGTGTGACCTCCTGCTAAAGCAGGGGATTGAAACAGGAGAGCCGAGGCAGGACTAGCGGTGACCGTGCCCTGTTTCGCACACCGGTAGCATGCCACAAGTCATTAACCAAGCATGTCACACCATCCCACTGCGTACAAACCCAAACACAGCATGACCTGAGTTGTTCATATTAAAGGAATAGTTCACCTAAAATGATTTTTTTTGGATTATTTACTCATCCCAAGCCATTATGACTTTCTTTCCTCAGCCGAAGAGAAATTAAGGTTTTGGAGGAAAACATTCCAGTATTTTTTTTCCATCTAATGGAAGTGAATGGTGCCCAATGTAGACCATTTTTGATGGTCCAAAAATCCATATTTAGGCAAATTCAAAGGGCTCCAAGGGTCTTCTCTCGCAAACCGATCAGTCATTTTCGCACAAAAAAAAAAAAGTTTTAACTGCAAACGCTCATCTTGATCCAGCTCATAGAGTGTAAAAAAAAGATGGACGACACATCTCCGCTTCCTTACACTGTAGAAAAATGAAGCCAAAATATTCCAGAAATGATGTCATTTAGAGCCCAGGTCTGCACAGTAGTGATCTTGAGGTGGAACCGCGGTATCAAAAAGTGAAAGTGAAGGCCAAGTACGGTAACCCATACTCAGAATATGTCCTCTGCATTTAACCCCTCCAAGTTAGTGCACACACATTAGGAGTAACGAGTAGTGAACACACACACCCGGAGCAGTGGGAAGCCATTTTTGCTGTGGCACCCGGGGAGCAATTGGGGGTTTGGTGCCTTACTCATTTTCTGCCGGTATTGAGAATTGAACCCACAACCAGTCTGACTCTCAAACCATTAGGCCACGACTGCCCCTCAAAGTCAAACAACTAACTAAAACCAAACGCACTGGAAAAACAAACACTTTGGTTTATGACCTATACTGCAGCCAGCCACCAGGGGGCGATGTTTTGGCTCCACTTTTCAGGTTGTGTGCGGCACACTTGGTCCAACCAAAGCTCTTTGAAGGCAAGCCGGAAACTTTAGCCGGAAAAAACGTAATGCCTGCTAACGCTGCGGTATGAAAGCAAGGAGACGAGGCGTTTATTTAATGGATGTCAATGGAGGTGAGGCTTCACTACGCTGAATAAACCGCGTTTGTGAGGAAATAGCTTATGATTTGATGAATCAACAGCCCATCGGCTAATCTTCAACTGTATCTTCGTTTACGGCACTTCTCATTCATTTCTATGGTATCCACAAACAGTGATTGACTCTCGCACAACTCTGAACGAAATTCAATGACATCAAGGCTGCAATGTGATTGGTTATCAAGGTTAGCGTTGCGCTTTCTTCAATGGTAGTCACGGACCCTCGTATCTCCCAATAATTAGACCATCTCTGATCCATCTCTTCGAAGCGCATTCATGAGACAGTTCATGTTCTCATGCGACGCATGAACGTTGAGTAGGTCATGTGTGACGTAGGCGATAAGATATTGTTTACACATGTGGAGAAGTGTGAAGAACAAATGGCCGTTGCCGTATATTAGTATTTGTCTCAGTATGTGTGTATCATTGATGTAAACTCTTCTTGTAAACAATGGGGCGGTTCTTGCCGCCTACATCATGCGTAACCTTTCCAACGTGCAAGAGGTCGTGAACTCAACCGTCTCATGAACGTGCTTCGCAGAGCTGGACCAAGGCAAAAAATGTGTAGATAAAAGAATATAACTTGATTATTTTGTTAGAGAAGACCCTTATTTGTCGGCTGGGGTCATGTGGAGAACTTTTAAGCTGCCAAAACGTCAAATATGGTCTACGCTGGGCACCATTCAGCTGCATTATCAGATGGAGAAAAATCCTGGAATGTTTTCCTCCAAAACCTTCATTTCTCTTCGGCTGCGGAAAGAAAGTCATTCACATCTTGGATGGCACTGGGGTGATAAAATAATCAGGAAATTTTCATTTTTTGGGTGAACTGTTCCTTTAACAATAAACTGTAGACTTACACTGGATCTGAATGAATGCAGTTTGGAGCATGGGAGAGCGCATGGTAAAAGCCCAAGTTTACCATGAGCCTGTAAAGGAGGTCATAGCCACCCGCTTGACGAGTGTCGCTCTGTTTGCTTGCACGGTTCGAGGGACAACAATCCCGCCAGCCTTCTCCATCCGCCCCACCCCCCTCCCCCATGTTTCTGTGCCGTCCGTTTGGTGTATTAATATGATTTTCCTTGTTGTTTGTTGTTGTTGTTTTCTCTTCGTGTTTTTTTAGAGACCCGGCGTGCCAACCGAAGCAGACAACCAACCGAGTCAGTGTGTGTAATGAACCATGGTGTACCAACCACTATGTGTGTCAACCATAAAGCCACATCCCCCACCTGATAGTACAGTATTTTGCGTTTGTGTGTGTGTGTGTGTGTGAGAGAGAGAGAGAGAGCGTGCTGTGTGTTTGTTGTAGATTAGCACTTTGAGTTGTGACTGAGAATAATTCAGCGTAGATGTAGCACAGAAGCTAGTTGATCAGCCGTATGTAGCGCTGTTTCGTTTGTGGTTTATCGTGCTGTGCGAAGTGCCTGTTGTTTTTCCGTTCGTGAGTGTCAGTGTTGTACACGGTGCTTGTATGTGCTGGTGTCGAGTAAATCTTTCTTTTATCTCATTGAAGTGTTTGTTTTTGGTGGTATAAATGTTGTAAAAATGTTACTCCAGTCGCTAATCATTTCAGTGAAAAAAAAAACAAAAAAAACATGTGCTCTGTGATCATGTGTGAGTAGGGAGAAAAAAAAAAAGCAATAGTTTTCTTGTATTTTGTACTACTGTAGTTACCATGTAGAAATGCCTTTTGCACTGTTTGCACCGTTCACTTTTACATTCCTTTCTGTAAAACAAACGACAGATTTGATATATTTTGTAGCTCACATGTTTGGCTGGTAACTTTCGAGATGCACCGTGTCCTAATCAGGCGTGATGTGACATGCTGGGAAGCTCCGCCCACAATTGAATCTTAATTGGTCCAAAATTTCACTCATATTTGATGTTTAATATACATCGTTAATGGCTGTGATTGGCGTGTTGCATAGCATTTTCACTTAGAGCGTAAAAAAAAATTGAGTGTCGCGCCTGGTTAGAATGTGGTGTTGGATTTGAAGGTAAAATACCAAGGCTTGTAAGCGCATCATTGGGACCAAACTCACAATTTTTGAAGGAATGACACCATCATTGAGTTTGATGAGGAATATGTTTAATAAACGCTTAGTTTGCATTTGAAAATTCAATGTGAATATACAAGCTATTTTGGAAGCCACATTATTATAGCGGTTTTCATAAAAACCATCACAAGAGACAATCCTGCACTGTACAACAACACGACTCTTTATAGAGAACAAGAACATACAGGGTTTATGATGGAATATATGAAAAGAACCGATACTGTTAAGTTTGTTTCGACGTTTATTTTTCATTGTTGTGAAAATGTTAAGTAAACCCAATTCTTTGGGACCAAACTAGCGCACTGCCAGTTGCATCACAGGAATGTCAACATTGGGTCGTTTCCTTACAATATGCTGGACTGTTCAAAGACCCAACCACATCAGAACACAAACATCAATGAGTGATAAATATATATTATACATATAAATAAAACTCAAGAGGTGTACAGTCTTTGGGACTGAATCGTTTTTGCACAGTGAATATCGAACCTCCAGGCAAAATGAGGCATCTCAAACGTTTGTGCCGTTTTGTGAGACGTTCCTTGTGTTTTTCAGCTCACTGCAGTGCATAGTATGGATAGTTATTTAAAACCAGGTGGTGTTTTCATTGATGGTTTGAGTTGACATATTGTTAAGGCAATTTTGTGTCTTTTTCTGAAGAGAGAAAAAAAAAAGCAATGAAAAAACAAAAAAACAAAATGATAATAAAAAGCACTAAAACAGATTTTATGTGTTGTGTGGGTTTTTCAGGCTTTGTTGAGTATCTTTAGTAGATTATCACTCCATCATTGGGTATTCTGTGAGATTGATTGTTTTCAGACAGGCCATTTCTTAGCAGTAAATCGGTTTTACTGCGGATTTACGGTGAAGGTTATTTAAGAGTTTTCTCTGTCCCTGAGGTGAAAGGTCAGATGAAATGATCCTTGACCGTCGATCACAGCAAAGGAAGCTTGAATGGCCATTTCAGTGCTGACAAAAATCCATCACAAAAATGAGTGTCTTATTGAATTTTTCTCCTCATTGAATTTCAGTCTTTCTGAATGGTTGTGAAGGCACTAGAACAGTATATACATCAGTGAATGCATATGGATTTACTTTTTTTTGGTATTTAATTGGAGAAAAAAAAAAAGCCATATATTTGTCATTATAATTTTAAAAACAAAACCAATGAAGGGCCTCTCCTTTAAGCTATGAATATTTGCATGAATGGGCCTAGTGTTCTTGTTTCTGTTTATTTTGGGTCATTTCCTGATGTCATAAGCATAATGTGGTCATCCGTAGGTAGTATTTGCATCTCTGAGACTTTGATCTAAAATCTGTCCTTTAAAGGCTTAACATGTCTTTCTGAATAATTCATTAAAACATAACGAAAGCAAACAGAGAGAGAGAGCCAAACGCTGAGACCTTTTCAGCTTGCAGAATCCTTGTTGCTCTTCAAACTGCATAGTGCCATTGAATGTCCTGCTCCGCAGCCAATCAGAAGAGCCGTAGCGTCTGTGAGACCAGGGACTGGTTGTGGTTGCGTGATGTCACAAAGGGAACCGTCTCCACACATTCCGTGTTCGTTCCAGCCCCAGGAGAAGATCCGACCCCCTGAAGAGAGACAGGGAAATATATTCCATGACAATGTTGCTACAATAATAGATAGATAGATAGATAGATACACAGGCAGACAGGTAGACAGACAGATAGACAGGCAGACAGATAGGTAGACAGACAGACAGATAAACAGATATACAGGTATATAGATAGGCAGACAGACAGATAGACAGGCAGACAGATAGATAGACAGGCTGACAGACTATCAAGCTTGCAACACCAAAGGTTCGATTCACAGCGAACATACATACTGAAATGTTTAAGTAATTTTGGTAAAAGTGTTTAGAAAATGAATAATAAAAAATAAAAATAAAACGTCACTGGGATGTTAAAAATGATTCTGAATGAAAAAAAGCCCCATGCAGCAGGTTTCTTGTGCACACATCACACTTGTGAATCATTCAGACCCTCTTTGAACACCTCGAACACGTCCAGCTGGTGGGTGTGGTCGAACCCGCATCGCCATGGAAGCACGTGCCACGGCAACATGGTTACATAAGTCCCGTCGCCACGGCAACCAGGAGCGAGGATGCTTTCTCAAGGGTAACTCGTTTTGTCGTCTCCCACACTACCCCTATACACTAACAAGTCTTTGTAAATTCATTGTTTTCTTCTCTGTAAGTAGGCTACAATTATGCAGAATTATAAATAAAAAAATAAAAGTATGACACTTGTGCATGACAATACCAAATTTGTGAACATAAAAACCAAATCGTTGTCTTTGAGTGTGGATGACGTGTAATACACAAAACAAGAGCTCTAGTGCTCAGTCACTGATGCACAGCTAAACTGTTCCCATAGCAACACGCGTACAAACCATAGAAACATATAGAACAGCATACTAATCCAGACAAGAGAAAAAAAAAAGAAAAAAAAAAGACGTGGCTGTGTGATTCGTTTCAAACAAAAGACGGTTGAACATGGTCACTGGTCAGTGGTGTATAATGCACACAGTCCCTAAACCGATTTAATCTCATTTAAAGATGGAAGTGCCACAATGTCCTCTGAGAAGAGTCTTGTGTGTTTAGATAATGCTGTATGAGATTCAAGGCATGTTGAGATGTTATCCATTTGCTCTGTTGTGCAATGAGACGTCATGATTTTGTACCCGAGGGTGCATCGCACAAAGGAACAAAAGATAAACCTCAAGTTCCCCAAGAAACGAATACTTCTTTGTAATCATCAATTCTTCTTTTCAAGGAAATCAGGCTCTTTTTTAAGTCACCTTCTCAGCGGATGAACTGCTACATCATTGTAATCTAAATTAATCTAAATTATTCAACCCCCATTGCAAATCAGTTTTATTAGCAAAATTCAACCCCCTGAATAGAATCTCCCAAATCTGCAAATCGTGTTTTGTTTCAAGCACACCTAATGCAACTAATCAATGGCTTCATTAGTTGCATCAGGTGTGCTTGAGCTAAAACACATGAAATACCTGAACTGGCTAGGTTTGTTGAGTGTCACTTTTGACTCCATGTTAGAAATATGGCATGTTAGTCAAAAGAATGGTCCAAAAAGTTAAGAGAAGATACCATCGCCCTTCACAAACAAGGGACAGGATACAAAAAGACAGCGAAGGCGACTAAATGTAAATTTTGTTTTTTTTTTGCACGATAGTAATGAGAATTTGGGGCTGAGAATGCTTCAATATAATAATAATAATAAAAATAATAATAATGCAAAAAGTCTTAAAGAATAACTCGGAGTAATTTCAACCTAGGGTCCTTTGCATCATGATCTCGAGCCAAACACCCCCCAGAAGCTTTTTTTCCCTTGGTTGAACATTATTAAAGTTAGAGCTTATTTAGAGACAGCAGCCGAATGGCTTAGTTCAGGCGCTAATGGATCCAAGGTTGTACCTCATAAATTACCCCACTAATAATGCCCAGAATGGTACCAGACTTCTACAGTAGTACAAATAGGTTCTGTACTCATAAAACAAGGCATTGGAAAGTTTGTAAGTACATCAGGAGTTTATTTAAATAACACTTGCCTGACGGCTCATGCTACTGCTAACCCGGACGTCGAGTTCACTTCCGTGATTTGGGAAAAGCACGTAAAAGTCAACGGGTATTTTTGGCATATCCAAAAAAAAAGATCATTTTTTCTGAGGTGTTGACAACTTAGTGTTAACTAATAATTGTTGCAAACTGATACAACAAACAAAATATTAGTGAATTCCTGGAACTGGGTGTCGTTACACTACATCCTTATGCATCGCTTTCTGTCAGGACTTTTACATGCTTTTCTCAACTCATTGAGTAGCATGAGCCGTCAGGCAAGTGTTATTTAAATAAACTCCTGATGTACTTACAAACTTTCCAATGCCTCGTTTTATGAGTACAGAACCTATTTGTACTACTGTAGAAGTCTGGTACCATTCTGGGCATTATTAGTGGGGTAATTTACGAGATACATCCTTGGATCCATTAGCGCCTGAACTAAGCCATTCGGCTGCTGTCTCTAAATAAGCTCTAACTTTAATAATGTTCGACCAAGGGAAAAAAAGCTTCTGGGGGGGTGTTTGGCTCGAGGTCATGGTGCAAAGGACCCTAGGTTGAAATTACTCCGAACTATCCCTTTAATGGTCTAAGAAGGCATTGTTTTTTTGTATGCAAAACATTCATTTTCATCTTTCCTTTTGACTTTGAGATAAAATACAACAGAATAATATTATAGTAATGTGAGGCAAAGACAGCAAGAAGGCATAAGTTTCAAACACTGCATGAACTGCAATTAGTCAATGGTGTTACTTTTTTAACTTGTTGGGGAATTAACAAATGGAAAGAAATAGAAATAGCTTCTATTACATCTAACTAACCCTAACTTCATATTCTTTTTCAGTAATTGCTCATTTCCCTCTGATGCCCTTGCACAAAGGCACAGAGACTAATTCCCAGCATCCTTCTATGATACGCGAAAGATCACAGCATGGAGCGGAGGCTTAATTACTCCAGCAACAGATACTCATCTCTACTAATGCTAAAGACGTAGTGCTGAAAATGTCCTATTACTGAAATCAAGACACTGAAGTCTCAAAAGTACAGAAGCCAGAGCTGGTTCCAGAGTTAATTCTGGCCATCAGGCTTAGTGGAATCTCAAAATGCTGGCTTACTCTTCTTTAATCCTGTCTTTTTTCTCCCCCAGCTCAATGTCAGAGCAGTCACATCCCATAATAAGCTACTTTATACCTAAAGATACTGTAGAATTATTGCCATGGCAACTGTATATGTGATGAACCTCGGCGCTAGAGAGAATCTGCTGGGAGTCAGGAAACCTATAATGAATATATATATGTATATATATATGTGTGAATATATAATATTATATATATTATATATATATATATATATATTACACACACACAGTGTTTGTCATCATCCTATGTTCCTATGTAAGTTTTATGCTAGCTAAATAAATTAAATGTAATACTTTTATTAAAAATAATTTGTATTAGTAGAGGATAAAGTAAAAAGAATTTAAGGGAAATTTGCTTGATTGTCAATAAAATAATGGCTTCATTTTATACAAAATCAAGCAATAAATAAATATTACATTATTAAGGATGATGGCAAACACTAAAGTAAAACATTCAGAAGCATTACAGTTAAGAAATATTGGGGGGAAATGTGCTTTTGTCATGATAATAATGGCTTAATTTTATACTAAATAGATATATTGCTGTCAAATCGATTAATCGTGATTAATAAGATCTAATGCAAAAGTTTGTAAATATATATGAGTGTAATGGAAAGAACACACACACACACACACACATATACATACATATACATATATATATATATATATATATATATATATATATATATATATATACACACACACACACACACACACACACGCATTTATGTTAAATGCGATAAATCGCGATTAATCAATTTGACACCACTTTTTTTTTGTGAACTATGACCTGAACATGTTCTTTGAGGGATTCACTCGACAATGCTCACAGAAAACAGAAAACCCCCTGATTTCGTGCATCTCATGCACATCACAGCTTGACGTTTGTTTCTCTGATGAGCTCAATGATTGACTCTCAGTACTCGGGTCTAAGAGTGTGTGACGGAGGCCTTGGCAGCGTTCTTTCCAATGACTGTTATGGGCCATCGGATATGTCAGAGCAGTCCATCGTGCCATCGGACATGAAGACAACAGGTGTTGCCATGGAGACTACATACTGCATACATTCCTACCATAATCCCCGAGTAATCTGTGCAAAGAGTCATGCATGTTTATAATAAAACCTTCAATTTCCTCTGCCATAAAAAACACCCAAGCTCACTGTACTCACCCACAACAGCCAAGTTGTGTTCAGATCCGCAAGCGATCTGCAAAAAAACAGGGAGAAATTTGTGAGAAACACCCATTACATGCTCTTACATGCTCACAGTCCAAACACAATAACCGCTGACAGACGACAAACAGACCTCAGTTTGACTCATGTCACACATGACAGAAGTCGGGATGTCTGAATCGAACATTCCCTGCTGGGAAGCGGGTACGAGGGGAGTGATTTAAACATTCAGCTGTGCAGAGATGCACAAACACACAACCGGCCCCAGTGCTGGAGTCATATGTCCATTACCATGACAACCAGCGAGGATGTGAGTGGGTGACCGGGCGTCTCTGGTTGGTTTATTAATGTTTGGTGATCAGAGCTCATTACGCAGAGGAAATGGGCTGCTAGTGGATAAAAACACATCGCTAATGCTGTCTGCCAGAGCTGGGAGGATGCCGTCCACACAAACACGCTCGTATTAGTGGAAATTATATCGGTGCATCATGAGAAACAGCAGCAGAGCTGGTGGGCCTGAAAGAACCTTGAAACTTCTCTTGTTTAACGACCAATCAAATATATATAAACCTAAACCTAAATCCACCTTTCTGTATTTGTATTACCCTGAGTCGACTTTGGAAGACACAACACAGCTGTTAGCACGAGAAAAACATTTAGAATAATTTATTAATTTGCTATAATTCATTTTTAATAATATATGGAATCTGTTCATTTATTTATTAATTGAGAATAATATATAAATGTTTATAAATTTATATCATATTAGAATACTTACGTTTATTTATTTATTTAGAATCATTTACAGAATATTTCTTTTAAATATCTAGATTAATATGAGTACTGATTTAAATGGATATTCATACAGTTAGAAACGAAAAATAATTATTTTAATTTCAAATCAACTGTAATATTTCTATTTATAAATGCTTAATAATATATAGAATATTTCCATTTATTAATTAGAATGATTTATTTTTATATTTTTATGCATTTATATTATTTATATATCCTTTTTTTATTATTAAAAGTTAACATTTCAAATAAATGTAATCATTTTCTCTACTCTTTGCTTTTATTGCATCTGTTTTGTTATTATTTTACGATTATTTTAAATCCTTTTTATGTAAAGCACTCGTGTATTATATGACCACATTTGTTATTAAACTTTTTAATATTGTTTAAATGGACATACACATAGTTAGAAACAAAACATAATTATCTTAATTTAGAATTAACTATGAAATGTATTTAATTTTGTATTCATTTGAAATATTTCGAATAAGTTACAGAATGTTTCTTAAATTAAACATTTTAATATTGCTTCAAACGGTTATATATACAGTTATAAACAAAATATATGAATGATATACTGAAACCAGAAAAAATATGAGATGGTGATGTAATGGTCATTTAAATAGATAATAAATACAATTCATAGCAATTAAATATCAATGTTGATTGTTATGGGTGATGCACAAGGCTCTGTGTCAGCTGGTACAAAGCGAGGTCTTTTGCCTCCTGTCAGACTCCACAACCACGATCTGTCCTGATATAGTCTGTTTCTCTCACCATCACCAACAAAACAACCCCATCCAGCCAGCGTCCCCAGATGACCCCACGCCACACAAAAACAACACACAGCCAGTCATAACAGCTTTCAGACAGAGGACAGGACTGTCCAATCCATTAAGGACTGCTGTCAGATCAGTAGCAGGGAGCGCTAGAACATGCAGACTGGCCAAGAAATGAACTCTTAGACACAAAGAGACCGTCTGACTGACATGTGAAGCGACCAACCAAATCTCATTCCCATGAAATAATACAATTAATTAAAAAAATTATATATATAAAAAATTATATTTAATAATGAATAAAGAATATTAAATTAACCAAAAATAATGATATGCATTTAAATATAAATAGTATACATTATATATAAATACCTATTTGTGCTTAGAATGACATGAAGATAAATAAATAATGATAATTTTTAATAATAATAACAATACTATTAGTAATAATTTTAATTTCTGACCAAACCATTCCTTTAAATGAACTTTCATTAATTATGCTTGAGATACGAAAGTCTATTAGTAATAAAACCTGCCATTATTATATGGGTCCCATATATATATATATATATATATATATATATATATATATATATAAATTGGACCCATATAATAATGCCATATAATAGACCTTCGTTAGCATAAATTGTATTAGCATAGATATTTTTTTATTATATTTTGTATTATTTTTAAATACATACACACAATTAATATTATGTAACATAATAATATATCTAATTTAATTAACTATTAATTATTTAATACCATATATAAATAGTTTATATAATTATTTAAAATTAATATCATAAAACACAAAGTGAAATATAAATATAAAGTAAATACAGCATCTATATATTTAATTATTAGTTATTTCATACCATTTATAAATAATTGATATAATTAAATATTTATCATTTGTAAAAAGTGAAATATAACTATAAAGTAAATAAAATGTTTACTATATTTTGTTATTTTAAAACACACACACACACACACACACACACACACATATATATATATATATATATGTATTATTAAATGTATATAAACTTTATATTTGAACATATATACTAAATAATATGCTATTAATATTATAAAATGAATTATAAAACATATTTGCTGATAGTCTGAGATAGTCAGTGCCTAGAGCTATATTTTTAGATCCCGTTGTACCCATGTGCCTTTGATAATGAAGAACAGGACGAGGTGTCCCACACAGACATGTTCAGGCACTGTGATGAAGCCTCAGGTACAGCAGTGCACTGTGGGAACTCAGAAACTCAGAAACACACACACAGCAGGACTCCAGCGCTCCGGGTGCAAGTGTGAAACTGACTGTCGGCTGCACCTTCACGTGTGAACAAACTCATTTTAAGAAATTACACCACCCATTACTGGGAGTTCAGCTCCGTATCCAGGAAGGAACACAGTCATTTCCAGAACACAGTATTATGTTTCATCTACGGATAGGAAACCTTACAGTCTGGAGCCAGTGAAGATGCTAACTCCCCCCTGATTGGCCAATAGGCCTTTTGGGGGTGGGAACAATTGATCTGAAGTCTAAACAACAGTTTAGACACAATGTAGACTGTCACTGGAGCTAAAAAAAAAACATTTTTAAAGGCTTAATGAAGTTGTGTCCCAAATGACGCACTATGCACGTATACACTATGTACTTATGCAATATGTACTCAATTGTGTAGCGTATGAATTTTATACGTTTATTTGTCATTCATCATCAGATACATCAGAGAAAAAAAAAAAAAGACCTGTCTTGGATGGACTAAAGGTGAGTAAAATAACAGCAAATTTGCATTTTGGGGTGAACTATCCCTTTAAGTGCATCATCTGTGTACTTTTTCCACACTACTCGCACTATTTATACTACAAAACGTCATAGAATAGTGCATAAGTACATGAATTGGGACGCACCTTGAGACTTTTAAGATTCAAGAAGAACACAAAAGCAGCATAAATGTATCATAAAAGTTGCCCATATGACTCATACAATATTTTCCACTAAAATATGAGGCATTATTGATTCAATATTTTAATATTAGCCCTAGCTCTCTTAAGAGTGTTCGTACCAATTTGTCATTAAATTGCTCAAGATATGATCCGGTTCACAAAATTGGTCTAATGGATTTGTTCGCATATGAGACAATTATCAGTAAATAATTACTTTAATTTTCAGACATTGTCTTATTTTAGTATTATTTATATATTTAATATTTTAATTTTAAGTAATTTTGTAATGTGCTTTCAGCATTTTTAGTAATTTTAAATAGTTAAATATTTCTAAATAGTTTTTATTTCAGTTTTAGTTTTCAGTCGCCAGGGCATCATTTTAAAATTGTCGTTTCGTTTAAGTTTTTCGCTTAATATTTATATTTTATTTCAGCTTTAACAAAAACGTTTTAGTTAACGATAACAACGCTTGTCGCACAAAGCCATCGTATGACTCTTTAAAATCTCCTTTTGTGTTCCACAGGAGAATGAAAGTAGAGTTAATGATAACAGAACTATTCCTTTAAGCCTGGGTCGCTAGTGCAGGATATTGTAGCATAAGCAACTTTTGAGGATTTAAAAAATGACATCCATGGTCCATCGTCCTGGCAGAAAGTGGTGAGAGCACAAAACAAAGTCACGCAAGGAGATCTGACATAGAGAAATATGTTTCGCAGTCTGGACAAAACGTCCCTCTGTGCACCAACTTGAACTTGAAGAACCAATGCAAAAAGACGTAAATGCCAAATGTCTCTTTTCTCTCGCTCACAGTATCTGAAGGCTGATCCTTGATTTCAAGGTTCGGTGACTCATCTGAGATTGAGCATAAAACACTGTCATTGAGTCTTTCTCTTCGATACGGACGCGCACAGACGCTGCATTCTCTCTCTGCATAAGACAAGTGATGACCTTCAGATCTAATCAACCTGTGTCTCTGGGCAGATGTGAGAAAGAATTGTGGGAATGTACAGTGTGTTTTCGCCCCCTACTGGAAGACAGTACATGCTGCATTCTCTTGTCTATGGGTTAAGAACATTTCCACAACATAAGAAAAATCACGCTTTGGAAAATCAGAATTATGATATGATTCATAATCATAATTATTAGATAAAAAGTCTATTATATACTACGTCAAAAAGCAAAAATTATGACATCAAAATTCGTTTCAACTTTTGAACTCATAATTAAGACTCAGCATGTCATAATTTAGATTTATCTCATAATTTTAATTCTGATTTAGTCTCATAATTTAGACTTTATCTCGTAGTTTCACATTTTTATCTCATAATTACAATTTCGTATGCCATCATTTTGACTTATCTCATAATTTCATGTATATAATCATTTTGATTTATCTCATCATTTAAATTTTTTATCTCATAATATGATTTAGTATATCATATCAACTTTATCTAAAAATTACGATTAAGACTGGCATCATTTTGACTTCTCATAATTGCAACTTTTTATCTGACAATTACGATTAAGACTGCCATCATTTTGACTTTTTATCTCATACTTTAAATGTTTTAATTTCATAATTTTGACTCTCATAATTAATCTCATAATGTGACTTAGTATATCATAATTTTGATTTATCTCATAATTTACATGCTTAATTTTGACTTTGTCTCTAAAAATGAGTTAGTATATAACAATTTTGATCTCATAATTTCAACTTCTTGTCTCATAATTTTGACTTTTCCCCTCCTAATTTCATCATGATGAAGTCATCATTTTGACTTTTATCTAAAAATTTTGACTTTTTATGCCATAATTACGATTTACTCATCTTAAAATGACGATTTAACAAAGCATGATTTTTGTATGTGGCAGAAATGGCCTTCCATATTTATTTGATAATTCTAATTATTATTTATTGAACGTTGGTATATTTTATCATACTGCATTTATAAGCCACGAAAAGCAGTGCAGGGATTTTGCCACAGTTAACGGGGTTGTAGGTAATTCACTTTGAATTATTATTTGTGGTAAAATCACTACTAAACAATATATGTCTACTTTACAGTATATGGATACTTCTACCCCAGTATATGGCTGATAACATACCTGTGTTGCTCCAAATAAAGCTTTAATCTCGACGGGGCGGCTTATAGATTGGCCAGAGCTGGTTGAATCGTCAGGCTCTTTTTCCGTACCCTGATTGGTCCGTCCCAGCTGTCCGTAATTGGATCTGCCCCATGTGAAGACCCGGCCACTCTCTGTAAATACATCACGTATTGAAAACAGTATCTCAAGAAAATAAAGAATTGTGTGAGACTTGTGTAGTGTGAGACTCACCTGTTTTTGTGACGAGGTGCGTCCAGCCGCTGTGAACGTGGGTCACTCTCTCGCCCCGCAGCAGAGAGCGATCCAACGCCACAGGAAGTGTCAGGAAGAGACTCTCGCCGACCAGCTGACCATGTTTATTGCTGCCCCAGAGGAACACGTCACCTTTCACTGTAGAGATACGGGATTCAAATTCTTCGGTGAGACTCTACGATCTTTCGTCTCTATCCTGACTAATCAGTTTGATTTGTTTGAAAAATACTCTCACCGGTCAAACAAATGCAGTGGGTGGAGCCTGCAACTACCTTCTGTGGGGTCACATGATCTAACCCTGCAGATCAGAAAGTGCTATAGATAAATAACTCATAAATATATCATTTAACAGACATTCATGAGGTAAAGTAATAAATAGGAGTAAGATCTCGTGTATTTGGTGTTGTGAGGTTGATTTAGCTTTAAGAGTGTGTGTGAATGTTACCCGGGACAAGGCAGGGCTCTTTAGAGGACAGATGCGCAGGAACAGGTTGGGGACTCAACATTCTCTTAGCGTGACTTGACAGGCCAGTTCCCCACTGATAAACACAACCTGAAGCTTTAGACACACACACACACACACACACACACATATATACAAAAAACACACAATTAAAAGTTGATTATGGAATTAAAATATATTTAATATATTATTATATTATTAAATAAATGATTAAACACTTTTTTATACTTTTTTTTATATATTTAAAATTATAATATTAAAATATATTTAATATGTAATTAGAATTTGAAATGTAAAATGTTTTCATTTTTTTTAAATGTTTAATATTCAAAACAAACATATGCATAAACCAAGCAAGACAAAACATTATTATTTTAATTATATAATTAATTGAATTATATATAATTTTTTATTATATTTGATATAAAAACTTATATTTATTTTCAATATTTAAAACAAATATAAATCAAATAATTAAACATTTTATATATTTTATATTTTACATACATGCACATATCATTACATAATTAAATTATAATATAACAATAATAATATTTTTTTTCAATATTTAAAACAATTAATATTACAATATAATTGTAGCTTTTTTCAGTATTTAAAACAAATATACATATATACCAACTAAGCAAAATAAGTAAAAAATATAATATTTAAGTTATTTATAATAATTAAATAATAAATATACAATTAAATATAAAATTATTTCTTACATTTAATATAAAAATCTATATTTATTTTTAGTATTTGAATCTTTTTTACATGTATACATTTCAAGACAAATAATTACATATTATAACATTTAAATTATAATAATTAGAAAAATATAATGTTAATTATAACATTTTACTTGAAACAAATGTATAGATTTGATATTTATTTTATATAGTCACAAGTAATACCTGTACTTGCTAATGCATGTCTGAGGCCAGCAGCCACACTAGTTACAGGCTCATTCAGTGTCTGCAAACACAACACAGCATGACTTTATTTCAATCCTCACACACACACACAAAAAACAATTATGCAAGAGTCTCACTATGGTCTCAGTTCCCACCTTCACATGTAAAGGTTCTGCTGAGTGTGATATCCCTGGTGAGACACCAAGCTGTCCAAAAGCATTGGAGCCGCACACCAAGACCTGACCGTCACCTGACAGACACAGATCAGATATCAGTTATTCAGCACTGAATTAAACGAGAGGAAGTCTCAATAGGCAGGTCTAAGAGCACTTAAACTCTAGACAAAAAAAAACCCCCTCAATATCACTGATGTCTGCAATATCCGCATGCTCTTTTATTATTCAGAATATGAATACGAGTATGGATTTGATGACCCAACCACTCACCTGTCAGGATAATAGAGAAGTCCCAACCACAGGACACCTGCTGAACTCTTCCACACCCAGACAAAGAGCAGGGTTGAAAGGTTATGACCTCTGAAGTGTGACTGAGCCCTAACTGACCTTTGTGGTTGTGTCCACACATCAGCAGGTCACCTGACTCTGAGTGGAGAAATGTTGTTGTCATACTTCAACGTGTCCACTAGAGCGCGCTATTGATCCATAAATAAAAGGTCAGCAAATACAGAAACAGTTTGAGAATTATATTACTAATTCAAACGACGTGTCCTTTCAGAGTGTTAGCATTAATATCTATTATTTTTAATAGTGTTATAGGCCAGCTAACCAGTGATGACAGCCGAATGCCCGCCTCCTCCGGTTATGCAGCGGATCTGCTCTGCCTGCAGACCGCCGTGTGCACGCCGCGGCTCGGCTTGATCTTCCGTGTGTCCCTGTCCCAGCTGCCCGGAGCTGTTCGCTCCCTGCGATACAAAATCACGATTTATTGCTCATGAAAGCGCTGTTTTTGTGGGCTATAATTATTTGAGACCGCTTATTTTAAGAGAAGACCGCGTATTCTCGTGGAAATAAGGATTGTAGGCTGGTACCAATACTGTTTGCAAGCTTTGTGTAATGAAAAGTAGGCTAAATAAAACTTACCCACGTGTAAAGTACACATTTTGACAGCTGAGTTCCTTCCATCAGATTTAGGCGCAAATTGATGACATCGCCATAAAAATCATGAAACGTCACTGGTTTCCAGAAATATTAGTGGGTAGAATGGTAATAATATGCATTAACACGATGCAATCCCAAAGTGGGCGGGGCTTAGCGGATCGGGAGTTGCTCATTTAAATATTTATTTTTGTGCCATTTTATTAAATACAAGTCAGACATTTTATTAAAATATTCCACTATATATTTAATATCGAATCATAATATCAAATGTGTGTTTTATTATTTGTATCTATATTTGTTAAAACATTATAATACTATTATATAGCCTACATAATATATAGCTATTAAGACAATTAACTATATATTATGATATTTAAATTATAATATTAATAATATTTACAATAATAAATTAATTTTATTGTATAACAATTATTAAATAATTGTATTAGGGTGAATACTGGGACACTTTCTGATAATTTACCTTCTGCATAATTTTGTATTATGATCTAAATGTCTCAGCCCCTCATATGATACTATTCTGAATAGGTTAAGAGCTCTATTCTACTATACATAATAAAAAAAGAAAGAAACATTAATCACAGGATGGATGAATCTTCCTCAAACACACATTGACCCCAAACCACATTTTTCCAGGCGCTACTGTCAAACTTGTTTTATTGGTAAACTGGGACACTTCAAACACATTCAAGTGTTATTCAAATGCAGGCCCAATGAACTAAATGCACAATAACAATATAAACAACAACAAAAATATATATTTTTTTTAAGGAGGGGTGCAGGTACAGCAGATTCACCTCCCTTCCTCACCTGTCCACAATATTTTGTATTGGGTTTAATTTATTTCATATACATTTAAATAAAAAAAAAGAGGAATCTTCATAAACATTTCTTCTTATAGGCTAATTTATTCCACACAGGCTAAATTTCATTCCTCTTTGTACAGTAGGTAGTCTACATGTCAGTACAGCCAGTGCAAGTGAATGCCTCCCTGTCTTCAGTGAGGCCATTCTCCTCGCCACACGTCTCAGGGAAATAGTCCTCACAAATAATGCATGTCTTTTTGGGATAATTTTCATCCCCATATCTGGCTTTGCAAATATTGCAAATGTCCCGGCCATCCGAGCTTGTATAAAAATTAAATTACTAAATTCATGTTCAATATTTAAAACAAATAAACACATATACACACTAAGTAATATAATTAAATATTGTCATATTTAAATTATTCAATTGAAATTATTCTATTAATATATTTTTTTAAAAATTATGATATTATAATATTGTGATATGCTTTTTATATTTGATATTAAAAAAAATACATATTACATATACATATTAAGACAAGTAATTCAATAATATAATTATGCAATTTTATTTCTAAAACAAACATTTTATATTTATTTTATATATTGTATAAATACAAATAAAAGTCACAACCAAGTAGCAAAAAGGATGATATTATTCAAAGGCAAGGAAATGAAGTACAATAATGTAACAGAAAATCATAGATAGACCATAAGAGAGTGTTAAAATGACTCACTCAGTCATACCATATAAAAACGGGATAATAACAAAATCTTTATATACAGAAAGAGACTTTGATAATAACAGTGAACTGGGGAAGAGAAAAACATCCTACATTAATACATCGGAAGAAATAAACTTTAATCAAAAAATAAAAAACATATGAAGCCTACAAAAAAAAAGAAAAAAAAGTTAATAATAAAAGCATATAAGTATACTCATCATCTACATATTTAAAATATTTGTGGTAAAAACCCGCGTGTAGACGACGAGGTCACGTGGTATCCGTTACTTTTCTCAGCGCTTGTCAAGATGAACCAATCACAGCATGTTAAGATCAAACGATGATGCGTGTTTAAAAAAAGAAAAAGTTTACAGACATTACTGGATCCTCTTTCTATTTGTTTATCAGGTACCTGTCACTGCACTCATAGAATTACACTAATAAAAGGTTTTACTTATGTCTCCAATAAGACAAATAATGTCCTGAGATTTGAATAACACTCGCTAGAGATTTCGGCTTTTGAACCGACTAGCGCCCCCGAGGTGTCCATAGAGGAACACGGTTGTTCGTACATTAGAACATTAGCTAGAAAGAAGAAAAAAAAGAAACGGTATTTATTTATTTTTACAAGTAAAAAACAATGATTTATTTTTTGTTATTAGCATATGAATATATAATCTTTAGCAATACATTTATCTATACTTTAAACTTGAACTGATACTGACAAACTTGACATTCTGAGTTTTAATTAATTATATAGACGCTAACTGCATTCTTGTTAAATTAAGTTAAAGTAAATTTGTAAAAAATATTCTTTCATGTCCAATGCAACATTTACATGCATTTTTAATAAATAAAGATTAACCTCCAGGTCCTACTCCATGTAGACATCCATTTTAAATCAAGAAACATTATCTGTCAATAACACTAAAAATACTGAATATTTCATAGACTCACAATGAAAAAAAACTATATATATATATATATATATACACATGCACAAATGAAATATAAAGTAAATCAGTATACTAAAATATCTATCAGACAATATCTCTCCAATTTGAAATCAGCAGACATCAACTTTGCACAACCATACCCATTGTGGTGACCTTGCATAAATACCACCTTATCAAGTAGAAATCTCACATATAATACAAGAAGTCCACTTGCAAGCATTTAGCTTCATCTTTTGTTGAGCCACGTATTTAATCAAACAAGAGTCAAACTAATAATATAAATAGACACATGAGGATTTGACTTCGTTTGGTAGGTATACATACATACAGCATGACATATTATTCATGCCATACATTATTTGGAGAGTGAAGTACTGTGACCGAACAAGTGAGCATGAAGAAATGGATGATTTGCTGGGAAATGTAGTTTTCAGACTCCTAACTGTTTGTTTAGCCTGCTTAGTGCATCTCCAATGATGTCCAACTCATGTCTTAGTTCCTCCACCACGTTGTTGATGCTGGCCGTGTCCTTCAGAACGTCTACGCTCTGCGTGTACGGGTTGTAGCGTACCGAGAATGGCCGCTTGATGGTCTTTGCAAACTCTCTAAAAGATTAATGTCAAATGCACGGGGTTAATTTATTGATGAAACCTTTGGGCTAAATACTCAGATGAGATATGCAGTAAAAACTTCATTTTTATTAGTTATTGTTTTTGATTGCCCACACACCTCATTTTGACTTTTGCTTCCTCAAAGGTGTCCGAAACAAAGTAGACATCCTGAAAGGTGGTGATGATGCACTCCTGTTTGGATGTCACGTTGGGGTCAAAGGGCAAGATCCTGGCGTTTCCTGACAATGCATGCTGGAAGAAAAGGGAATAGATCATCTCTCTATATGGTGAAAATCATGCACTTTACATCACGCAGAGAAAGCTTTTGTGTTTCATTACCTTTAGCTCGCTGATGGAGGACAGCAGACCGGCCCCATACGCTCTCAGTTTCCCTTCCTGCTTACAGAGGCCAAACTCCACAGTGAAGAAATAACACTGAAACACAATATGGCAATGATAAATACTCATTTTGCATTATTAAATATGTATTCACATTAAAACACCTCACTAAAAGGTTAAAGCTCAAATCTCAAGGCCTGTTATTACTTACAGTAGCAAGTTTCTGTATGGAGTCATCCGATGCGCCCAGTGACGCGAGACCAATCTCCTGACTGAACTGAGCAAAGCTGGGCTCGGCCAAAAGAGGGACGTGTCCAAGCAGCTCGTGACATGTGTCTCTAAAACAGAAAGACATATTCAATATAAAAATATATATATGGTCACACTTTAGATTTGGGTCCAATTCTCACTATTAACCAACTATGAACTACACTTTGAATTGCCACTGTGTATGAAATGTGCTATATAAATAAGCCTTGCCTTGCCTTACAACTTTTGCCTCAATAAACTCCTGATTACTGCTTATCAATAGTTAGTAAGGTGGATGTTAAGTTTAGGTATTGGGTAGGAATGTGGGATGTAGAATATGGTCATGCAGAATAAGGCATTGATATGTGCTTTATAAGTACTAATAAACAGTCAATATCCTAGTAATTTGCATGCTAATAAGGAACTAGTTAGTAGTGAGAACTGGACCCTAAACTAAAGTGTTAGTTTATATATATGAGTGTAAGTATGTATATATATATATATATATATATATATATATATATGTATGTATGTATGCACACACTTTTTTTTGATGGTCCCCTTTAGAAAATCTATTGACTATAAGTAACCTTAAGAATATTAGTCTGTTAGTTGACTGTTAGGTTAAGGTTATGTGTTCTCTAATGAGAGTTAGTTGACATGTGGTTGCAAAGTTATTTATAGTACAATGTCTAAAGTGGACCATAGAAATAAAGTGTTGCCATTATATAAAAATTTTCTTACATTTATTTACACACACACATACACAATATAAAATATTTTATATATACATAAAAATAAATAATATATACATTACATTATACTTAAAATAAATAATTTATATATATATATATATATATATATATATAAAAGTAAATACATATATTAAAATATATAACACATATTTTCTGTGAATTTATTATAGTGATGGTGATATCATCATCATTTATAGGCCCTGCATGTATGTATCATACATTTGCTAATATCTGATTATTCGTGTACTCACGGCTCGGGTGTGTAGAGGGGGTCTGAGCTGTGTCGGACATATTGAGTGCAGTGAAACACACGGAAGGCGAGACCTGCCAGGAAGTCTCGTGGGGAGAGATACCCAGCCACAGGCCTGATGGTGAAGCCAGTACGCTCTGAAACAGTTCATCAAGCTATGTTATAGTAGTCTATAAATCCTGAACAAACCCAGCAAGATAAACTGACATCCCTTTCTCTCACCTTTGAGGAAGCGCGAGACGTCCTCCAGCTGTGGGATGTTGTCCTCACGGAAGTCACAGTGTGTGATGAGCAAGGGCAGGTTCTTCAGGTACTCGCGGCAGGCGTGTGTGGGGTAGAGTTTATTCAGCTCCCTGAACACAACTCCCCATGTTTTCACCTCCTCCTCTGTGAACTCAATACGGGGAATGGGATCTCCACTGATGGAAGAGGAGACAAAACTTCCTTTAGACTTCATGAGCAAACATTAGTATCTTAGATAGATAGATACATAGATAGATAGATAGACAGACAGATAGACAGACAGATAGATGATATATAGATAGACACAGATAGATGATATATAGACAGAAAGATAGATAGATAGATAGATGGATAGATATAGATGTATATATTTAGTGTGTGTGTGCGTATTTATATATATATATATATATTTTTTAGTGCGATTATTCATGATTAATGTATTCTAAAATAAAAGTTTGTGTTTATATAATATATGTATATATATATATGTGTGTATATTAGGGGTGTGACGAGACGCTTACTCCACGAGACGAGACGAGACACGAGATTGGGTTCACGAGAACGAGACAAGACGAGATTTTTACACAATTTTTAAGAAATCCTCAATGATGAAATATATGAATGGAAAATAGTCTTTTATTCAACTGAAAATCACAAAATGCAAAACAATTTAGGTTCATTTTGAAATCAACTTGTAATGAATGTTATTTTACTTCTATTTTAATGAATTCTATGCAGTAAAGGACATGCAAACACTGCAAAATGTTTTGCTATAAACTCTAACGTCTGGCATCCTCTGTACAATTTCACATGAGAAATCTAACTCCTTTCCACAAATCGAACATAAAGAAAAATAAAACAGTATAAATAAAATAAATATAAATAACTGAAATAACACTTTAAATGCAAACAGTGTGTATCCATAATCAAAGTACTGCTCTCTCAAAACTACAAGTTCAAACAGAAACAAATTTTTTTTTTCAAGGATGAAAAAGAGATAAAATTAACGACACAGAACAGACTAAGATTTTGGTCATGTTCTTTTTCAAGAATATAAGCATGTCGACGATTTCTGGCAGCATTTGAGACCTTTGGGCAGTAGCTAACTAGGGCTGCACGATATGAGGAAAAGCTGCGATGTGCGATAACATTGTTTAATATTGCGATGTCGATATGACTTGTGATATGTGAATGTTAGCTATACTGTTCCCATGTCTTAGTGCTTTAATAGGTTCTTTGCGCGATAGGTCAAATGTTTATTACCTGCCTGGTTCAGATTACACTATTTTAGCGCGATTTTGGCACGATCCGTTTCGTGGAGATTCGTAAAGGACAACGGGCGTCGGGACGCAAGATTCGATCGTTTCATTTCGAATAGTGTGTCATAGTGGGCGACAACCTACGCGTCTGCGATGCTCCAGGACATCATGACAGAAAGACTAGCATGTTTAACTTTAACGGTCCTCCACGACGGGTTGAGTGTGAGCGAGAGTGAGTGTGCGTGAGTGAGTGAGAGTGCGAGCAACAGTGAGTGTGTGTGTGTGCGCGGAGTGTGTGTGTGATTGGCCCGGCACACAAATGATTTAAAAGTGGCAGGGGCATCTTCAATAGGCTACTAATTTCACCCTCATGCTCCATCACACTGACATCACAACAACTCACGAGACAAAGTTTTACCTCGACGAGAAATCTCGTCGCGTTTTAATCTCGTCACACCCCTAGTGTATATATATATTATGGGATATATTAAATGTATATAAACTTTATATTAAAGTATATTTTAAGAAGTTACTAAACTCACTATTTGTAGCTCATAGCCAAGTCTGCAAAGTACTTTCTCCTTTTGCGGTAGACATTGTCCTTGAATCCCTGTTGAAACAGAAGCAAAACAGTAAGCGACGTGATTACATCATACTGATGATGATGACATAACTGAGATGAAGCATTGCCGCACTCACCGGGTGATCCGCGTCCAGGTCTGATCCATACATCAGCACTCGATTCGCACATTTATCCAGATCTGAAATCTTCTTCGGGAACCACGGCACATTCTCCATCTCTGAAAAAAACAAAAAAACATTCAAATATTGAGTATTTTTATAGTAATTAAAAAAGTCACACTGTCGTTAATTCACGTACCGCTTTCTTCCGGCAGGCGGTTGTCATGCGCGTCCATCTCGAGCACGTTCACGTGTTTCCTCAGCAACTGAATGATCTCGTGCAGCTGCTCGCGGTTGCTATCGCAGTCCACGAAGATTTCAAACTCAGAGTTGCGCCTTTTGGATTTTCTGGACTCAATGTGCACAAGGTTGACGTGGTTTTCCTGTTGATTTATAAATGATGGTTAATTGTACAGCACCATAAGGTTTTTATTCAGATAAAGGAATGCAAGAAAATCCTAACACAGTCGATCTGCTCTTCACCTGGAAAAGTTTTAGTGCCTTGACAAGCCCACCGACTTCATTTTTCAGAGAGAACACAACAGCAGCCCGACCCCTCTCTGTGGACGCAGTTTTGTTGTCTTTATTCTCCTCGATCTTTGGAAAAGCAGATTTGTTCATCTGTAAAACGTGTAAAACAGATTGGTTAGGTCAGGTAGAAATAGGTCATTAAAGGTCATCAAAATAATGTATTGCTTTACATGACTTGATGATGTTTATTTGTAGCATCAACAACATCCGCCTACTTTAAATCTTGTCAATCAGATCATATGGATTAAAGAAAGAGTGTCATAAACAACACTCAATATCTTAAGGGCACACATACAACTTTCTTTGTATTCATTCAAAGGTTTTGAACATTCCTATTAAGAGTACAAACACTGTAAAAAATAAAAGCATACATTTTCCATCCATTTTACTTAAATACATTGTGATATTTGAGTTTCAACTCAATCAACAGTAAAATTTAAAATGGTCGAAAACGGCGATGAACTTATCACTGCAGGATGCCATTTTTTTTATTAAACCTCAGGTTTTAATTGTATTAATTTTTACAGTTTTGTACATTTTATTAGATTTTTTTGTTCTTGTCTACACCACACGATCGGGCTGACGTGAAAAAAGCAACTAAAACCCATTATAAACAGTGATGTTGTCTACACTAGATAGGGCGCGACGTGACACAACAAATTTCCGACAGTAAACTGATGCCACGTCCTATTACTGACGTACTTAAAGCACTCGCGCTACTTCTGTCATGAAGAACAAATGGGGGGTGTTTCAACTGATGGGTTTGTTTTTAATCCTAAACTACAACAAAGTCCAGCTGCGAACAGGTCATCGGATTAAAGGTGCTGGTTCCTGCGTCGGTTCAGCACCGCGGACAGCGCCAGTCATCATGACCTGCTTAACATAAGCGCCGACAGAGGGACGCCGCACCAGACCTTCCCCAAGGTTGCAGACTTGGGATTAGGTTCAAGAAATCATACCGATAATTGTGATTAGTAATAGTTGGAAAAATATATGATGTATATGAAGACAATGTAGCACCAAAAACCAGTCCGAATGTAAACCAAACCCTCCAGGTGCATCAATCCAACAATATACAATGAAAAAAGTAAAGGATCTAGACAAACAGACACACAAAAAAAATTTAGACAAAAACTTACATTTTAATTAATCAAGGCCATGAAGTATGAAGTACATGCAAACAAATGAACCAAATTCTTCTCTTTTTTTTTTGTATACACTAGTTTATTTCTTTTTTAAATGATTTATTTTGTTTATTTTACATTTAATTTAATTACATTTAACACCATGAGAAAAGAAGCTCCTTCAATGGCAACAGAGTTCAAACATAAATGCCAAATGTATCCAGAAAATCTTTATTAAATAAATAAATAGTATTAAACGTTAATGAATAACTAAATGAATTAAACATGCATCGCTTTTTAATTAATATTAAGCCATATTAAGTTGTTTTATAAGAATGATGAATTTAATATAATAAAATGTATTTTTATTTCAGTATAATTTAAATTTTTGGTAACACTTTACAATAAGTTTCTAACATGAACTAATAATGAACAATATCTCTCCAACATTTATTAATCTTAGTTAATATTAATTTCAACATTTACTAATACATTATTAAAATCAAAGGTTGTATTTGTTAGCATTAGTTAATGCACTGTGAACTAACATGAACAAACAATGAACAGCTGTATTTTGATGAACAAACATTAACAAAGATGAATAAATACTGTAACAAATGTATTGCTCATTGTTAGTTCATTTTAGTAAATACATTAACTAATGTTAAATAATGAACCTTATTGTAAAGTGTTACCAATGCAAACTAGCAGTTATAAGCGACCCCAAAGCTTGCCGTCTACTGACCATGTTTCTTTTATCACGCATGTGACAGAGTAATCGTCCCTGTCCTCGTCTTCCCGTCAGCAGGATCCCAGACAGCATTAGTGCATTGACCGTGGCAGGGCTCAGAGTCCTGCGATTCACCGTCTCGCTTCAACAAAGACAGGCCAGTGTCTGTCGTCTTAAAACAATCTCATTTGGAGAGCGAGGAAGCCTATTATTAGCGCCCTCTTGTTTTAATCTAACACTGGGATTAGGCTGCAATTAATCACTCTTCCACGCACATCTCTGTTAAGTGTACTTAATTTGATGCATCTTCAGATTTGGTGCATGGAGGATTGGAACGTGTCATTGCTAACAGCATCAAACATGGATATGTTAGACGTAAAACTGAGCGGAGAGCTTTCGCACACTTGCACAGTGGCGCATCACGGTACCTGTAACCTTCAGTTTCCTCCATGCTCTATGCTCCCTAGAAATCTAAATTTGGCATTATAAGTAGACTTAAATAAAATTTTTTTTTTTTTTTCGTATTATCTGGGGTCTCTCACCTGTTGAGAACTTGAAATCTCACCCGAGTAGATAATATAATTAAAAAAAGTATGCAAATTGACCAAATAAGAAGTTAAAAATGTTTTGAATGATGGGAGAAAGCGCTTACCTCATTGTTAAGTTGCTTCTCTTCCAAAGTCAGACCAAGGTTAATGGAGTCAAAAGATCTTCCTCTGCGCGGTCCCTCGCTTTTAGTTGAGTACATGCTGGTGTTTCTTATTATTTAAACGAGCTTGTCAGTCGTATGCGCCACAATTGTTGTACTACAATGAGACTGTGCGATTTGCTATTTATGAGGACCTGAAAAGGGAGAGGAGGGGTGGAGAGTTAATCTTCTTCCTGACAGCAAATGGAAAATGAGCAGCTTCTCACGTCATGGGGATATTCATACGAGAGATGTACCTTTTCATATTCTCTTTGACGTTCTGCACACACAAAAAAAGATCTGTGTGTGAGGAGATGCCGCTTCACTGGCAGGAGTTAGGGACAAAAACGCCTACAGGAGACCAAAAAGTCTGTCCTCAAATCTCTCTGCAAATGAAAAAGCAAATATTATAAGAGCATAAGCCTGTCATTTTACAGGTGCACAATTATGATACTACACAAAACAACAGTTTATGTATCTAATATCTAATATTTAGACATCATATATGAAGCATGTGCAAGTACGTGGTTTTTAATCCATATTAAACCGTTTAATAAATATTGTAAAAATTTGAATTATTATACTTTTAACATACACAACAGTCAACATGCATTTTCCTTATACAATAACTCCAGATACAATTGTTGAACTGGGTCATTTTCATCACCTTATTAAAATAGCTACAACATTTTACAATTTTCATTTCGAAAAAACTCTATTATTATTTTTCCCTATTATAATATGCAAAACCATTTAAAGTGGGCCAGTATTTTATTAAATCAAAAGATAAAAAAAAGTCTGAGAACTGCGAGATGAGTGGCTCTTTTCTGTCCATTTGGTGTTGAATTCTAGTAAGTGGTGCTCCATATAATATTTGATATTTTTCATTCAAACAAAAACACATGCACAATAAGCATTTCAGCAAAATAACCATTCAAAAGTTTGGGGTCAGTAAGACGTCTCTCATGCTCACCAAGACTGCATTTATTTGATTAGAAATACAGCAATATTGTGAAATATTATTACAGTTTAAAATAACAATTTTCTATTTTGAACATATTTTAAAATGTAATTTATTTATTGGTAAAATTGTAAAACTGAATTTTCAGCATCATTACTCCAGTCTTCAGTGTCACATGATCTCATTCTAATATGATGATTTGCTGCGCAGGAAACATTTATTACACTGTAAAATCTAAAAAGTTAACCTTACTTTAAAATACATGCAAACCGATTGCCTTAAAAAAAAAAAGAAGAAAAATCTTCACTTTCCATCATTTTAATGCATCCTTGCTGAACAAAAGTAAACTAAATAGTTGAAAAAAACTTGGGAGTGGGAGGTAGCAGTGACATGGCTCAATGATATTTTAAGAGGATTCACTCACTCTGGTCGAAGTAAGACACAGGACTTTCTGAAATCGAGGAAGGTGATGCAGATAGTTCTCTACTGTGACTCATATGTTGATTCTTTGTAGTTCTGATAATTCAGTTTTCTGAATTATATTGTAAAAACATTTTAACCTAAAACTATATCTATATATATAAAAATAAAGGTGACTTGACTATGACAATACAACAAATATTGACTCTATATTGAAAATCTATACATTTTGTCAAATCAACATGGTGAGGTGCGTTCACACCAGGCTTTGTGTATGTGAAATATCTTTGGTTTCTGCAACAAATGTGGGCAACATGATATGATATCCTGCTATTTGTTTTTAATTCTTGTGTTATGTGTGTGTGTGGATGGATGGATGGATGGATGGATTTTATGTATGTGGATGGATGGAAGGAAGGAAGGAAGGAAGGATGGATGGATGGATGGATTTTATGGTTGTGGATGGATGGATGGAAGGAAAGATGGATGGATTTTATGATTGTGGATGGATGGAAGGAAAGAAGGAAGGACGGATGGATGGATTTTATGATTGTGGATGGATGGATGGATGGAAGGAAAGATGGATGGATGGATTTTATGTATGTGGACGGATGGAAGGAAAGATGGATGGATGGATTTTATGATTGTGGATGGATGGAAGGAAAGATGGATGGATGGATTTTATGATTGTGGATGGATGGAAAGAAGGATGGATGGATGGATGGATGGAAGGAAGGAAAGATGGATGGATGGATTTTATGATTGTGGATGGATGGATGGAAGGAAGGATGGATGGATTTTATGATTGTGGATGGATGGATGGATGGAAGGAAGGAAAGATGGATTTTATGATTGTGGATGGAAGGAAGGAAGGATGGATGGATTTTATGATTGTGGATGGATGGATGGATGGATGGATTTTAAGTATGTGGATGGATGGAAGGAAGAATTTTGTGATTGTGGATGGATGGATGGAAGGAAGGAAGGAAGGATAGAGGGAAGGAGGTTGTATGGATGGATTTTAAGTATGTGGATGGAAGGATGGAAGGAAGAATTTTGTGATTGTGGATGGATGGATGGATGGAAGGAAGGAAGGAAGGAAGGAAGGAAGGAAGGAAGGAAGGAAGGAAGGAAGGAAGGAAGGAAGGAAGGAAGGAGGTTGTATGGTTGGATTTTAAGTATGTGGATGGATGGAAGGAAGGAAGTAAGGAAGGAAGGATTTTATGAATGTGGATGGAAGGATGGATGGATGGAACACAAAGTCTAGTGTAACCGCACATTGACACAAACATTTTTCAGTACATGGGTAGGTTAAAAATAATGATTACATAAACCCTCACTCAGTGTTCTTGCATCCAGAAGCTGTGATGTCTCACGTGTCAGAGTTTGAGGTGTAGACAGTGTGTAAATTGAGGAAAACCCACCTGGCGGAAGACAAACAAACTCCTATCAACAGCACAGGCGTTTGGATGGGGTTGGGGAGGGAGTTGAGGAGCGCTGGTGGATCAAAGCCTGAGCTCAGAGATCTGGAGACGACACAGATGCTGTCACGGTCTCAGTCCCAGGAGCCTTTGAACATCTTTTAGTCTGTTCGCTTTGACAATGGCAGATGAGTCAGAAAAGTGAACATTAGGCAACATAAAAGGGAATCTTTGTACTGTATACTGTACTGTTTTTATTTGAGAAGAACTGCATTTTGTTCAACTGCACTCGTTTTGCAAAAAGTCATACGGCCAAGTCGTAAAGCTCTCATAAGGCCACCCTCACCTAATTTATTAGATAATAAAAGAAGATGACATCTGATCAGGGCACGGTGTGCGACTGAAACATAACCATATGGAGAGCTCAAGTAGGCTAAAAGGGACAGAGAATTTTAAAGATCCGTGCTGGAGGTGTTTTGTTTGGCCTTATAGGTTTGGAGTAGATTAGTTAGATGAAGCGAATTCATGAATTGATATTTAAACATGATGAGTCAGTCTCTCTCTCTCTCTCTCCCCCCACACAAAGCAAGCTCAGTGTTAATTAAAGGAAGCATTGGCTTACATTATGCAGCCTCTGGTTCTTTTGTGCTGTTTGTTCTGAAGAGGCTCTTACTAGCAATGGAGAGCGAATGCTCAACGGTACACACTCATCTCATTACAGCTCACTCACAAACAACCATATACTGTATTTAAGGAATAATCGATTTGATGACAGGCCGTTGGTTGAATAATTAGAAAATAATGCACACCCGAGATTTAACATTACCACCTCAGTTGTGGATTATTTCCCAATAATTCAAGTCAATTTATCCACTTATATGGTTACCACACCTGCAGACATTGTTCAAATGTTGTATTTCAGAAAGTTATCAGGTTTTTGTCCTTAAAACGCTCTTGTGTGTGTAGGACTCATTTCTTACACATCTCATCCCACGTCTCCGTTGAGAGAGAGAGAGAGAGAGAGAGAGAGAGAGAGAGAGAGAGAAATGAAGCGTGTGTGAATTACCTCATCTCTACGTCTCTCAATAGTATTTAGCAGCAGCGTCTCTATTAATAGCGAAACTCCACGTTTCAAAAACAGAGCAGTTGTTACATCGCTAGTAAGAAATGTCTTGTAGTTTTTAAGTTGCTAAACTATTTTACCGCTAAAATCGTCAGAGCAGCGCTGACAACACGTGTCTGTGTGAGTGTGTGTCCGTACGTGTTCGCTTGACTGGGAGAAAAAGAGAATGTGCTTTCTGTACATAAAACTTAATTTTGTTGGGGAAAAAAAACATGGAAATAATTTGTAATTTTATCCCATTGTTTACTATACTTACTTGCTTGGTCAGTGTCATTGTGGGTTTTGGTTCTTTTGCTGTTGTAGGCTAAATAACTGAAGTAATTTGGCGAAGTGATAGGGAACTGTAATGCGGTCAAGACCTGCCTGGAACTACTTTAACCGTGCATTTCCCTGAAAATAATTAATTTTATCAACCAATCAGATTCAAGCATTCAACAGCCCTGTAGTATATAGGTATATAGAGCTGGTAAGTCCCGCCCCTTCCGTAAAACCCCGCTGGACCTCAAAGTTGAAAAACCGTCAATGCAAGTGAATGGGAGAAAATAATTATTTTCTGGTCCCGTTTGAATTGTGCCATGAATGTGAACATATGTTGTCTGTGAATTTTTTATATAATCTTTCATGTTACAAGTTTGACAGTATATGGTATGATTCGTCGGCTAGCAGTTGTGGAAAAGACATAACGAGAAAGACTACATGTCGCCTATGTGACGTCACCCCATAAAGTTGACTTACCCGTGGTTTTCACCAACCTCAACGATTTTGTCCTCTCCCTGAAAGAAGGCGGTGAAGTGCACCAAAGACACAGTCATGTTTAGCGGGATCCGTGAGCTAGAGCCGTGTGCTAGTGGTGGTGGCGTTTCAAACGCGTCGAAAGCAGCGAAGAGTTGTAGTCCACAAAGTGCTTTCACACAAAGTCTAACCGTATCAAACTTCTACCCGCTAAACTGTAGCATTCTTTACACGAAAAGTTCTATAA
This sequence comes from Rutilus rutilus, assembly GCF_951802725.1. Taxonomy (NCBI): domain Eukaryota; kingdom Metazoa; phylum Chordata; class Actinopteri; order Cypriniformes; family Leuciscidae; genus Rutilus; species Rutilus rutilus. The sequence continues at coordinate 8,370,999 of NC_140233.1, forward strand.
AAAATTCACAGACAACATATGTTCACATTCATGGCAAAATTCAAACGGGACCAGAAAATAATTATTTTCTCCCATTCACTTGCATTGACGGTTTTTCAACTTTGAGGTCCAGGGGGATTAGCGGAAGGGGCGGGACTTACCAGCTCTATATAGGTACATAATATATGTAGGGTAGGGGAGGCTAGCAATAGCAAGCTAGCTTTGAAAGCACAAGATCCTTCAGGTAAAGTCTGAGCAGCCAGAGCCGAGCCTGCAAAGCGTCATGATAGACGGCGTTAAATGACCTCAATCCTCAAAGCACATAATATTTCAATAATAATGAATGTAAACAACTTCTATTAACCATCCTAGATGTTTTTTATTGGAGTTGTGTATTACTAAAATATACATTTACAATGTTTGCAGAAAATGTTCTGGGATTCCTTGAAGAGGCAGATCATTAGAATCCACTTCACCTGCACAACACCAGTGTGTGTGTGACAGAGAGGGACTAGAGGCGAGGAAAGTGGGTGAGTATTCTTAGCAGGTGGCACAGAGAACATGCCCATCCTAGACAGACCCCTCACTGATAACCTGGCCCAGTTCTGTTCAATTCAATCAAGGGATTTACACACGTGTAGTGTGATACCTGAGCTTGGCGATCCGCCTTAATCTTAATTATGATATTAACTCCACGGTGCACATGAGGACACACAATAAACCACTTACACACACAAACACATTACTGGAGCGTGAAGATCAGTGGATTTTCCCTCACAAAATAAAGATTCCAAAAGGAGGTTTTGAAGTGATGCCATAGAATAACCATCATTGGTTTTGAACCAATGAGAACCTTTCATTGAACAGTTCCACTTTTTTTTTTTTTTTATATGAAGAACATTCTAAGAATCAAAAGATACTTTTTCCACTAAAAATATATTTTGTGTAGTGGATGCTAAAGGTTTTTTTTATGGCATTATTTAATTCTGTTTCTATTATTTATAACTGTTTTGACTTGAGCTAGTAAGCAAACAACCCAGTGATTCTACCAAGAACTGGACCATGACATCTGCTTTATGTGAAAAGCTGCTTTGCATTATAAATGAGTTCAGTGGTCTGCTGTATGGCATGAACAATAGCAACATGAGTTGAAGCAACAATTGTGAAGCAAGAACATTCAGGACATAATGAATGCGCTTGCGCGGAGCACCATGACCAAATGTTTTACTGGTAGTGCGCATCACTTTCAGCATCAAATAATGTCACAAGGACAAACAAAATCATGTGTACACAAGCAAGTTATATTCATGTACACAGAGTCATTTGTGCGTCATTGGTGTTGGAAGATGATAATTTTAAGAGCTCCACCTCTGACAGAACAAACACAAAACACATGCTATCGGCTGACACGAGTTACAGCGTACATATAATCGTACACACACACACACTAACATGCCCGCAAATTCAGTGTGAACTTTTCTTTTAAATGGCTGTCAGGTTCTGGCTGAGAAATCACTCAGCTCTGACATTTCAAAGGCCAGAAGGGTCGCAAGTTCACCAGACCCTGTTTCCGTTCTTGCAGACGGGCTGTCATTACTGATAGACATCAAAATGTTCCTGAATGCTTCCTAACACTGAAAAGACACTTCCTTCTGTACACTTCTTATCACGTCAGGTACAAGATAAACAAGTTTAAAGGCAAACAGAAAGAAAGAAATGGGGGTGAAAGGATGTTAAAGCAACCACAGCAAACATGATAAAATAAGTTAGTTATGTCATTATTTACTTACCGTCATGTTGTCGAAACTTGTTAAGTCGTTAAGTAATTCATTTAATAAATATCTAAATAATGCATTGCATTGTTCATTTATAGCTTAACGTCTAATGGCGAGAAAGAGATTAAGAAAAAAGAATGATTAAAATAGTTTTTTAAATTCGATCTAAAACTATATCTGGTCTTATTTCATTAAAAATATTTTCATAAGAGTCCACTGAAAAATTTAAGAATTCTAACAGAGTTCAAACTATCACAGAGTACATCAAAATATGCTACAGTGATAAATAATATATTAGTAAAAACAAAAAATAAGTGTTCCCAATGATGTAGGTATATGTATATGTATATGTATATATATATATATATATATATATATGTATATATATATATATATATATATATATATATATATATGTATGTATATGTATATGTGTGTATATATATATATATATATATATATATATATATACACACACACACACACACACACACACACACACACACACACACACACACACACACAATACTATAAAACATAAACGTTGTCCCTATGATATATAGCTTATATATAATAAATAAATACACAAATATATATACATATATATATATATATATGTGTGTATATATATATATATATATAATATATATTAAAAAATATATATATACATATATGTGTGTGTGTGTGTGTATATATGTGAGTACTGTATATATATATATATATATATATATATATATGTGTGTGTGTGTGTGTGTGTATATATATATATATACACACACACACACACACACACACATATATATACACATAAAATAAACACCTTAAAAACCATAAAAGAGGGTTGGTTTAAAGTTTCATGTAACCAAAATTTAGTTTGTTATTACTTGGTGTGAGACGTCAATGCATAATTTCTTAATATGAATGCAAAAACAATTGAGATTAGCAGTGAATAAATTTTATTTATTTTTGTGTTCTTACATAACATAAATGGCTTAAAAAGACTTGCATCCTTTTTTTAGTTTGAAAGCTGCTCTCTCTATAAACCTTGTGGTCCTTGTTTTAAAAGAAAGGAAAACATTCCTCGAAATATCTTCTAGTGCATCATATAGGTTTGGAACGACACGAGGGTGAGTAAATAACAACAGAATGCATCTTTAAACAGTTGGGGCAGACCATCAAGTATGAGATGACAGAGTTATTTTGGGAAAAGCAGAGTGAACCGAAAGAAAGTTTCATTGTGCTGCTGTTGACAGGAGAGATAAACAGCAGCTGAAGGAGGCTCAGATGAGAGGCAGCTACACGGTCTTTAATGAGCTCTGAACGCACAAGCAGCTGGGCGAACGAGTGAAAAAAAGAGATGTACGTGACAGAGTGCACAATGTGTGGTTGCATGAGTCACGTGACTACGGACAACACCAAAGACCTCATTCATGTTTAATGACATGCTTTGTCAAGTTCCCACCTGATGCAGTGCTCTATTCATCAAATGGAATTTCTGAGGTAATCAATCGTAAAGATGCCACTGAATTTATATGAACCATAATAAGGCGGCTACTACTAAATAATGACAATGTTTTAGACTTGGGTTCTTTGCAATCAGTGATGTTAGCTAGAGTCATGCAGCGGCCCCAAAAGCATTTGGACGTTTAAGCCACACTTAAAGCCAACACCACCCAGTAAATGTGAAAACAATATAGAACTGGAACTGATTTTAACAACCAAATTAAAAGAGGTTACATACCAAAATGTATGTTGGTGGTTGGAGAACAGGGGGCTTTGGTGAGGCTTTGATGAAAGATTATAAAGACAAAAATGTTTATAATGGAATAACATGCACCAATGAATCAATAAATGTTGATGTCATGTTCACTGTAAAAATGTCTAAAATTAAATTAAAATGCACACTACCATTCAAAAGTTTGGGGTCAGAAAGATGTTTAATGTATTTGAAGGAATTCTCTTATGCTCAAGTAAAATTATTATGAATTTAAAATAACATTTCCATTTGAATACATTTTAAAATGTAATTATTCCTGTGATGTAAAGCTGACTTTTCAGTCTTCAGGGTCACATGATCATTCAGAAATCATTCTAATATGCTGATTTGCTGCTAAAGAAACATTTCTTATTGTTATCAATGTTGAAAACGGTTGTGCTGCTTAATATTTGTGTGGAAACCATGATGGTTAAATTTTTTGATGAATAGAAAGTTTAAAAGAACAGTATTTATTTAAAATAGAAATATTTAGTAACACTAAATGTCTTTACGGTCACTTTTGATCGATTTTATGCATCCAGGCTGATTAAAAGTAGTTTTTTCTTCAAAAAAGAACAAAAAAAATCATACTAACCCCAAACTTTTGAACAATAGTGGATAAATAAAATATCAAATAATTTTTTTTTATCACACTAAACGGCAGCTGCATGTAAATGATGTCGACCTTTTCTCCTAATTAATTTCTTCCAAATTATTTTATTTATTTTATTTTCCACCCCCTTAAAAGTGTGTTTCTGCTTGCATTTAAAATAAATTAAATTGCTCAGTTATTGAATGCGAGACATTTGAGGTTTGGGTTTTGTGCGCATTTAAAGAGAGACATAGAGCATTTAAAGAGCCATTTTTACTTGGTATTAAGAAGCGTTTTCATCAATCCGATCACAAGTGGATGACGCTAAATACAGGTGTAAACGGGGTCTAAAACGTTTTGAGCTTGTCCACTTTCAATGGTAGTTCACTTCCAGAGGTAGTCAGAAAACGCATTTGACGGGATTACATTCGTAGTGTAAACACTCATGTGGTCGAATGTGTTTAAACAGCCACAAAAGAAGGGAAGCATGCTAGTGAGGCGGGATTTTGACTTTGTCAGCTTTAAGACCCAAGTTTGTTTTGAAGATGAAAAACGTACCAAGCACAATGTTCTCTCTCCATTCCTGATTTCTAACACACTCACAGCGTTCGGCTGGTCTTGCGGCTGTCAGAGCAGAAACTAAATCTGCGGCTCTCCCTATGTTTTTCCGCCGTCTCTTTTTGTGTTTACATGTAAATTGTGCAAGCTTATTTAGATCGAAAACCCATACATTTACCCACCCCTCAAGAAATCAGGACGGAAGTGGTCGAAAGTGGACAAAAGAGACGGATTAAAACACCAGGTGTAAACGGGAATCATTTACTTGTGATCCGATCGACCGAAACGCATTTTAAAACAAGGTGTAAACTGGGCTCAAATGTATTACTTTCACAGGCCATTGCACACATCTACTCATAGTAGACTAGTTAGTGTGCAATGTGGAAGCGGTTTTGCCATTTTAGGTAATTTTGCACGTCATCAAATCAGGAGTTCTGGGCTTCAGTGAGATGATTGTCAATCATTGTTACGCTTTCACTTCTACATGCACAGCACTGCTTCCGTCTCAACCAGCCCTCCGTCAGCTCATATTAGTTAAGCGTTCACTCATCCAACCCAAGTGCTTCCTCACCCTGAGGTTTGTCTGTCAGATCTGCCTCAGGTGAAGCTCTAAACAGACACATGTCAATCAAAAGTCCTTTTATATCAGAGCATCTGGCCTTTTCAGGCCAACTAAGATTCCCTCAAAAACAACAAAAGCCAGGGCCTCGAAATCACGCAAACGTGGTTAAAATCAGCCCCCGTCTGCTTTCCATTCAGTCCACGTCGAGATCCCAGCTGAGTGTCTGCCGTGTCTCTCTCAGGTCCTCCTCCTACACGCCACATTTCCATAAGAATGCAGCGCGCTCTGCATATCAATCCCAACTCTTAATTAAAGAGCTGCTATATTCCTACTGGCGTCACACACACGCGGGAAGTGCGCAGTAGTCCCTTTCTACCCGTTCTGATGGCGCAGGCTATTTGGAAAGCAAATGAGGGAGGTCGATCACAACCGGGATGTGGCGCGCACGTTTGAGGGCCACCTGATGGAACATCAGTAAACACTCGAGTGTACGAAGACGAGTGAGCGTAAAAAAACGTCATGAACGCTATCGAGCGCTGGAAGTTCGGTAACCTTTCGGTAATGTGTGAAATCTTTTAGTAAAAATGTAAATTTAGTAAATTATGTATAAAAAAAAAAAAAAAAGAGAGAACTATTCTATTAGCTATTTGGGGAAAATAAAATAAAAATTATTACTTTAGGACAAGCACAAAAAAGGAATCTACAAAACAGGTTATGTTTACTAAATAGTGATGTATACAAACAAAACAATAATGTACACAATTTAAACATTTTAAAGGTTTAGCGCTTACTATGAAAGATATTTTTTTCCACATCTAAACCAAGTCCGTTCACAAGGAGATAAGAAACTCATCTCCAGTCTTTTGGGTCTGAGAACTTGGAGCTAAAGAACACTTTGGATTTATCCAGCTGAGTTCAGCTTGACACAATGGATGAAATGGAAAAGTCCTTTTTTATAATGTCTGCCAGTTTCGGTTCCACCTCTGACAACAAGCCAACCAGGTGCTGGACCTGTAGAAGGAGAAAGGACGAGAAGAACCGTCATTAATCAGAGCCTGTAGGGAGCAGTGAAAAGGACAAATAAGAACAAGGAAAGAGAAGAACGTACAGCCGTAATATGTTGAGGTACAAGTGTGGCAACAGCAGACACGCAGCTTCTCTCTGTCAGATGCCCTTCCTTCACTACCAACGATAGAAGATCCTGAAAATTAAAGGGAATTTTCACAATTTTAATATTTTGATATAATATCATATATTTTCGTGTGTACTTTTTACTTATAGAATATACTATATAGAATATAATGTAGTATATGATATAATATATCTTGCATTAGAATTTATTTTCATTATCATCATTCATTTATAAATTACATTCCAAAAATGATTTTACTATATAGTAAATTAAAATATATATTTTTTTAAAGCTATCAAGTTTACAAAAAATTATAAATTATTAAATTCTAATGCAAGGTATATTATATCATGTACTACATTATATAAATTACATTCCAAAAATGTAATGTAGTATATGATACAATGTCTCTTACACTTTAAATTTAATTTCTTAAATGAAATGTATACTTTTTTTTTTTCATTGAATATTTAATAATTTACTAATATTTTGTACACCACTTTTATAACATAATGTAATATAATATATAAAATATATCTTAAAATAGAATTTAATAATGTCTAATAATTCTGTAAACATAATAGCTTTACATTTTCTATTTAATTTTAATTTTTATGTAATATAGAATAATATTTTTTTTCATTTAATAGTATAACAGGGTTCCTCAAATCTGGTCCTGGAGGGCCACTGCCCCGCATAGTTTAGTTTCAGTGCTAGTTCTAGTTCCACACCTGAACAAGCTAGTCAAGGTCTTCAGAGTTACCAGAAAATGACAGGTAAGTGAGTTTGATCAGGGTTTGTGTGAGTTTGATCAGGACAGTGGCCCTCCAGGGCAGGATATAGTATATTATAAGGTTATATAATATATCTTTAACCATTTATTAATATATTTGTAAACTGGATAGCTGCCAATTTCACCTTAGTCAGTTCCATAAGGACGACTGAGAGGAACTCCGCTGTGGTTTCGACTAAAGCTTGGAGCTGAACATCTTCCACTAGTTTCTCTTCTTCTTTCTGTCTCTCTTCTGATTCGGAGTTTCCAGCTGTCCGGCTCTGATGGTATTCAGCGTTGAACTGCAGAATGCGAAGAAGACTTCCTAATAATTCTGCACCTGTGATGAATAAACAGACGTTGAACACGAAACTGTGATACAATAGCAAACCTTAAACAAACACTGGCTCCCATAAATTTGAATTCGATGTTATTTATTCAGTGTGTGTTTCGTACTGATATCCATCTGCAGACTGGAGTGTAACGCGGACAGCAGGGCGAGCGCCGGGGCCAGGAGAGCTTTCTGCTCCTGCAGGATCAGAGGAGGGTCGTCCGCTTGACACAAATCCTCACACACGATCTTACACACAAATGTCCACACCGCACGACCACACGCTCCATCTGATACTGAGGACAAAGAATTTTTTTTTAAAACATTGCCACAAATTTCACACACCTTTTACATGGGCAGTCAAAAAATACAGTGAGATATTTTAATAGAAAGAAACATCCATTTTTATCAATTTTAGTACATCGTGTCATTTTTCATTATTCACGTGTAACTTAATTAAATTTAAGAAATTAAAACTTTTATTAAATAAGCATGCATTAAATCGATTAAAAGTGACAGTAGACATTTATGTTAAAAAAGATTTGTTTCAAATAAATGCTGTTATTTTTAACGTTCAATTCATCAAATCCTGAAAAAAGTAGCAGGTTTTTGCATAGATATCATATAAAGGCTAGGTGTCTTAAGGCGGAGTCACCGGAGTAAACCATCTTTACCACAGGGCTCTGTGAATTAAGGTAAGTGAGCACGCACACAAATCCTCTTATCTTGGTGAAATCTTGACGGATTTACAAACGGTTTGGTTTCTTACAAACGTCATTACCGTGGCTATAATTCTTTCATATGGAAGTCCATTTGTATAATTATTCATATGTATGCAGTTTCATAGCTACATCTCTGACGTTAATAACAAACCAAACCGTTTGAAAATCGGTAGAAAATTTAGCAAGTTATGGTTATTTAAAAGTACATGCACCATGTTACGAGTGAGTGAGCACCCTGTGGTAAGATGGCCGCCGTGTGCGGACGTCGACCTCCATTGGCCAGCAGCGCGGACGAGACATCTAGCCTTTATATGATATCTATGGGTTTTTGTACCTTTTTCCTTGTAAATATTATTTCCCATCTTACTATTCTTTTTTTGATTATGTATATTAAACTCCATTTCTTACCATATCTTTATATATTTCCCGTATCATTACCATACCTTCCATATCTACCCGCGATTTATCTCTTGCCATCCACACACACACACACACACTATTAATTCTTATTTTTTAAATGTTGCATCCTCCAAAACCCTAGTCCAGGGGTTCTCAACTCTGGCCCTCAAGGTCCACTTCATGCAGAGCTCAGCTCCAGCCCAGATCAAACTCACCTGCCTATAACTTTACAGAAATCCTGAAGACTAGGTGTGTTTGATTAGGGTTGGAGCAAAACTCTGCAGGAAAGCGGACCTTGAGGGCCAGAGTTGAGAACCCCTGGTCTAGACAGCATCTGGGGTTGTAACATTTAACGGGGGCTCGTTCGGGATTTGAACCCAGGACCTATAGATCAAAATCAGCATATTAGAATGATTTCAGAAGGATCATGTGACACTGAAGACTGGAGTAATGATGCTGAAAATTCAGCTTTGATCACAGGAATCAATTACATTTCAAAATATATTCAAGTTTTTACTGTATTTTTGATTAAATAAATGCAGCCTTTAGCATAAGAGACTATCAGAGAAGGAACATCTAAGTTTATCTAAAAGAAATACATGAACATCTGTGTGATGATTACATAATTGTCCCCAAGAAAATACACATGCTAAAAACAAATGAATATTTTCAGAGTTAGTGAGTATGTGTGTGTGGGTCTCACCCAGAGCCTGCATGCCCTCTTCTACTGTAGTCAGAAGCTGGAGCGAATGAAGATACACTTCAAGAGCCTCTGGACTCTCTGACCTACAACACAAACATTTGAATAACCCTAAATTCATATTTTGAAAATGAACATTGATGTGAATCCAGGGGGAACATCTCTTAATGTAGCAGCAGACAGAGGAATGAATAGGTTGGTAAACACCTCAGACAGACAGACAGATGAGCAGAAGGTCACATGACCTTAATTAATATGTCTCACCTAAGCTGCGTGGCGGCCTCAAGCAGAGAGGACGCAATGTCCTGCTGTATGTCCTTGTTTGGGTCACTCTCGCTGGGTGGGGTGGACACCCAACTCTTCATTATCTCCTCATCCTCATCAAAGAGCTTATCCACCAGCTCCCCAACCTTAACCAGCAAATCCACTGCAGAGAGAGAGAGATACACTTTGGTGTCACAAACTATTATCTAATATTAATTAAACTGACATAAAAGGTTTTCAAACACATCAAACATTAGGTTATGCAAGTTAAGTTTTAATGTAAAATATACAATTATTATTAAAATTAACTTGAACATTTTAAAAATGGCCAAAATATATTATTTAGCTATATTAAGTTATAGTAAGAAAAATAATCAAACAATTATTTCCCTTAAATTTATAGAAAATATAAATTGATCAATAACTACAAGCCAATATTTAGTCCCAAACTGAAAAAAAGTTAATTGAAAAAAGGTTCCTTAATAATAAATAATCCTTTTAATTGTTTATTGCTTAAAACAAACAAAAATAAACCACACAAGAACATTTTATTAAATAAAAAAGTTAATAATAATAATTATAAATATTATTTACGTTTATTTAATGTTTTTCTAAAAACTAAAAAGCAAACAAAAAAAACAAGAAAATTATAGTAAAACAGTTAAACAAGTTGATAATCATTTTAAATGTTTATTTAATGTTTAATGCTAAAAACAAAAAATAATCAAATTAATTAAAAAGTTAATAATAATTTTAAATGTTTATTTAATGTTTTTTGCAACAACAAACAAACAAAAAAATCAATATAAATGTTAAGTTAATAATAATAATAAATAGTTTTACATGTTTATTTAATGTTAATTGCTAAAACAAACATAATAAAATTTCTTGAGCACCAAATCAGCATATTAGAATTATTTCTGAAGGATCATGTGACACTCCAGTCGAGTAATGGCTGCTGAAACTTCAGGAATAAATGAACTTAAGTTACATAAAAACAAATAAACAAAAAAATATTGAATGTTTATTGCTAAAAACCATACAAAAAACACACACACCACACACACACACACACACACACACACACACACACACACACACACACACACACACACACACACACACACACACACACACACACACACACACACACACACACACACACACACACACACACACACACACACACACACACACACACACACACACACACACACACAAGGAAATGTAAAAAAAATATTAATGATGTTGTACATGTTTCATTAATGTTTATTGCAACAAAGAAAATGAAAATATTTTTGAAAAAATGTAAAACTTTGTTGCCCTATTCATTGAAAAGTACCATTAGCAACATCATTAAACATCACTGACCATTGGTGGAGCTGCTCATGATGAAACACAAACTGCCACACGCCGCGGGCTGCTGCCGTATCCTCTCTAGCCACAGCGGGGCGACATCAGGCTGAGACATGCATGTTAGCAGAAGCCTGAAAAAGACACACACCGGCATTCAGAGAAAGTCTTCTTTCTCTGAGAAAGTCATGTATTGAGAAATGTTCTTAGAATTTTGTTACAGGGCTTTATCAGAACTGACCTGCAAGTTTCCAAGAGCGTAGGTGGGTCATTGTCTCCAAGAAGCAGAAGTAACACAGCGCTTAAGTAACACAGCAGAGATATACAGAGAACATGTCAGACATCGTTTCATTTAAAATAGTTAGTAGTACTATATTTACAAAACAAGTTAAATTAACCTGAAGAGAAACAGAAAGGGGAAAAGATGCCCTGTGTGTGTGTGTGTGTGTGTGTGTGTGCGCATCTCACCCCAGGTCAGAGTTCTGGCTGAGAAAGACACATGTGTCATGGAAACAGGCCATATTACCCAGAATTCCAACACAGATTTCCTAGTAATTATATGGAGTCATAAGCAAGCAGAAAGGGAAATATGACATATAATGCAGCATACAGGGAAGTTACAGAGGTAAAAATGACGCACAGTGAGCCGTGGACTGCGTGACTTTGCGATCACACCCAGCAAGATGTCTGGAGCCTTGAACTCTTGAAGAAAGACAGCCACGTCCTGGAGAGAAAAAGCATGTCATGTGGATACACTGCGTTCCAAATTATTATGGATTTCATGTAATTTATAGATAACTGGTCTCATTCTTAGATTTGTTAAGTAGTTTGCCAGGTCTTCTTAGGTAAATGGAAAACCAACTTAAAGGATTACGGTAGTTCACTTTAAAATGAAAATTAGCCCATGATTTACTCACCCTCAATCCATCCTGGGTGTAAATGACTTTCTTCTTTCAGATGAATAGAATTGGAGTTATATTAATAAATGTCTCGGCTCTTCCAAGCTTTATAATGGCAGTGGATTGCAACCAACAGATTGGACCTCAAAAACATGCATGCATCCGTCATAAACGAGCTTCACGCAACTTCGGGGGGTTAATAAAGGCCTTCTGAAGAAAAGCAATGAGTTTGTGTAAGAAAAATATTCATATTTAAAACTTTATAAAGTAAAATAAGTAGCTTCCGGCCAAACGTACATATGGATTCTACTTAAGTGCAAATCGCAACTTATGCGAATAATGCGACGTACTGCTGATATGTACGCAACGCCATGATACACTACGCTACTTCTGACGTCACAAGTTGCAGTTTAGGCGTAAGTAGAGACTGCGTTTGGCCAGAAGCTAGAATTTCACTTTGTAAATATTAATATTTTTCTTACACAAACTCATTACTTTTCTTCAGAAGGCCTTTATTAACCCCTGGAGCCGCGTGAAGCTCGTTTATGACGGATGGATGCACGTTTTTGAGCTTCAATCTGTTGGTTTCAATCCACTGCCATTACAAAGCTGGGAAGAGCCAGGACATATATTAATATAACTCTGATTCTATTCATCTGAAAGAAGAATGTCATATACACCTAGGATGGACTGAGGGTGAGTAAAGCATGGGCTAACTTTCATTTGAAAGTGAACTAATCCTTTAAAGGGATAGTTCACCCAAAAATCATCATTTGTTTGACAGAAACATCCCTTAATAAGCCTTTATCTGACCAGGGTCTTCTGTACTCTAAATCACTCACAAATCTTTTGACAGTTCGCTAATCTCTATACAGTTTTCGCTAAATATTAGTTTTTATGCCTTTTGCGAGACATTGCACCGTTTCATGCTTTTCATCTTCAGAAAGATCTTTCTTCCTCCCCATATTGCATAAGAACGGTGACTTGCTTGAGTGTTGTGTTGGAACACATGTTGTTCCAACCCTGTAAGACTTTTGTTCATCTTCAAAACACAAATTAAGATATTTATGATGAAATCTGAGAGCTGGCTCACTTGCAAGCTGGCTAGCTCGAAACTTGCAAACCCAGAAAAGTTATTAAAGACATCGTGAAAATAGTCCAAGTGACTACAGTGGCTTAACCTTAAGTTTATCAAGCGACGAGAATACTTTTTGCGTGCAAAAAAAACAACAACAAAAATAACGACTTTATTCAACTATTCATTTTCGTCTGTGTGGGCCTGAATGAATTCACTAGTGTAACAGCGCAGCGCTTCTGGGTTGTACGTCACCATATAGGCTCACTAATGTCTTTAATAACTTTCTGGGTTTGCAAGTTTCGATCCCATAGAAGCCTATGAAGGAGTGAGCCAGCTCTCAGATTTCATCAAAAATATCTTACTTTGTGTTCTGAAGATGAACGAAAGTCTGACGGGGCTGGAACAACATGAGGGTGAATGATTACTGACAGAATTTTCATTTTTGGGTGAACTATCCCTTTAATAATGTGGAACAACCCCTTTAAAGGGATAGTTCACCCAAAATGTTTTATTCTGTCTTCATTTATTCATCTTCAAGTTGTTCCAAACCTGTATGAGTTTCTTTCTTCTGTTGAACACAAAAGAAGATATTTTGAAGAATGTTGGTAATCAGACAGTTGACGGATACCAACATTCTTCAAAATATCTTCTTTTGTGTTCAACAGAAGAAAGAAACTCATACAGGTTTGGAACAACTTTGTAGCGACAAATGACCATCTTGTCACTTAGAGGTGTTTGTAGGGCTGTCTGACGCGTGACTTTCCAGTCCAGTAGTGCATTTATCTTCTTTATTTGTCTCAGTTCTGATGCTCAAACACATTGTAATCACCAGTTAGCATGTCCTTACATGATCCTAACACGGTCAAAAATGGTTTGCTTCCCCATTACACCTAACGTCTCTTGCTCTCTCGTTGCCTATATACCCATAATCCACCCAGTGTTCTCCAGTGGAACTACAACAGACATTTAAATAGAGCATAATGGCTCTTACAACTTAAAGATGAATAAATTATGACAGAATTAAAAATTTTGGGTGAACTATCCCTTTAAAGGGGTTGTTCCACATTATTAAGCAAGTCACAGTTCTTATGCAATATGGGGAGGAAGAAAGATCTTTCTGAAGATGAAAAGCATGAAACGGTGCAATTTCTCGCAAAAGGCATAAAAACTAATATTTGGCGAAAACTGCATAGAGATTACCGAACTGTCAAAAGATTTGTGAGTGATTTAGAGTACAGAAGACCCTGGTCAGATAAAGGCTTATTAAGGGATGTTTCTGTCAAACAAATGAATCATTTAAAAAGGGCAGCTATAAAAAAAGCCACTGTTAAGCAGCAAACAGGTATTTGATGCTACTGTTGTCTCTGGAGTCTCAAGATTATTGTACTAAAATCCTACTGATATGTCACTTGCATAATAATTTGGAACACAGTGTATAGATGATGGCCATCGAGGAGGGTGTTGAATGCAGTGTGTTTCAGTTTACCTTATCCATTGCCATGTCCCATACTTTACATACATCCTCTTCCAGATCAACTGCCAGTGCCATGGAACAATCACTTGGCCCACTTTCTTGATCTGTCACCATCTATATGGTAATAATGTGGTTCAACATGCAATTTATTCATAGGGTGTACTTAGTTTGTCACACATGGCTTCTCCATTTTAGCTTAGTTGTTGTTAAATAAATAATGACAGTGTAAATATGTCATGTGTTGTTGTATTACCTAATTTTAAGACCTGCCAAGGACCAGATGATTTTATTATATCCTGAATTCCTCTACGTAAAACCATAGAATTCAAAAGGGTGTACTTTCTTTTTCACACGACTAATATCATAGTCTAAATTAAGACACGTGGGTGTAAGTGCAGAACACATGCGATTTTGACGTTGTATTGAGAGGATCACATAAAAATATCATTACCAAATCTTTTAACTAGGCCTAGTAATTTTATTACTTTTTTTTTCGTAAAAAGAAAGTATTGACAGAGACAGAAACATTACCAAACACACTATATAAAAGGCACAGCTAAATGTGACATTTATTATAATGGGTTTGTGTGAATTTTGTTTTAAAGGGGTGGTTGATGATTTCACTTTTATAACTTTAGTTAGTGTGTAATGTTATACCACCCCTTTTATGATCACTTAAATTGAAAGTTTTTATAAGATTATTAATGTTCTGTAATTGTTAATAAATGATAAATAAAAACATCTGATGATATTTTGCAGTTTAGGCCAATATGCAAAAAAATTATGACTTTCAATTATACTGAATGGCTATAAATACTAATTTTATCCCCAGAAATTGAAAAAAGAAAATAACCATTTAGTTGAGGCATCAGTGTCAGAATTGGTATCGGTGATACTGGCCTTCGTTCATTTTTACTTGGTAAAAAGATGTCATTAAACAAATATTTAAAATATACTGTCTTTTTGTTGTTTCTACATTCATTTGGAGATTCAATGTGAAAATATATTTATATTACAAACTTTAATGTTAGGTGCAATTAATCACGTGGATTACACGTCGCATTCCTTTTCAGCTGTCCAAAAGGATTTTTTTTTTCAAGTTTTTTTTATTGTCTCTTATAACAATTTTTTTTTTTTTTTTAACCCATGAAAATCCAGATCCTGTTGTAAATAATAGTAAAAAAAAATCAAATTTCCATTAGCAGATTTTGACTCATGTACTGTATCAGTCTAAGTACTGTATATATAATAAAAGAAGGAAAATTATATTTAATTGTAATAAAAAATTAAACCACAAAACACACACACAAAAAAATAATAATAATAAATATATATATATATATATATATATTTTTTTTAATATATATAAAATACAAACATTATTATATTAAACATACCCAGAACTGGATAATATAATTTAGGGAATATGATCTAAATACTTTTTGATTATTTTCAGAGTACTTTTGAACGAACTTGTTTATAGCACTGATTTGAAAAGTATAATCATGTACCATATTGATAAATACATGAAATGCTTTAAACATTACATTATGTCAGGGTTTCCCATACTAGGGTTAGGGAAGAAACTGCAGGAGGTTTGTAAATTTATGAAAAGCTAATGATTAATTCAATTATAAAGTCAAATCAAATAAATAATTTATAAATCAAAACAATCAAAATAAGACACTAAATTAAAAAAAGATTAAATATTTCATTTGTTTATGCTGTGTTGCCTCTCAATTTTTCATGTAATTATAGTCGCATGACTAGTGGCTGGTCTGTGTGGGCAATCGCACAAAACATTTGAGACAGGAAAATTTAAATGATTAAAGAGAAGTAATAAGGATAATCAATAAATTCTGAATTATTTACTTCCATTTTGTGAATATTAAGTAATCATGTTATTGATATAAAGGTAACTGTATTCTGATTATGAGTTTTTAAATAAGTATTTTAATATAATCTAATTAGAAGTATTTAATTTTTGGAATCTGATAACGTAATCCAGATTACATATATCAGTTACTATATCATTTATTAAAATATAAAATTTCATGGGTAACACCTTACAATAAGGTTCATTAGGTAACATTAGTTGAGGTAACTAACTAACTAATAAAAAAAAAAACAGCAATTCATTGTTTGTTCATGTTAGTTCACAGCACATTCACTAATGTTAACAAATACAACATTTGATTTTAATAATGTATAAGTAAATTATGAAATTAACATTAACTAAGATTAATACATCCTGAAGTAGTATTGTTCATGCTTAGTTCATGTTAACTTAGGTAGTTAGGCTAACTAATGAACCTTACTGTAAAGTGTTACCATTTGATTTTTAATCAAATACAAATTACATATGTATCTAAAAATGTATATTATTCATCTTGTTTGTTACAGGATTCAAATGATACGGAAGTCTATACCTGAATAAGGCGGGTCAGGGTGCTAAAGAGCCAGTGTTTGCTGTACACCGTCTCCCCGATGGCGTCTGCCTCCTCACCGGCCTCAGTCTCATCTTCCTCGGGTGGAGGCGACGGGTTTCGGTCCATCTCCGGGGAAGCTGCGGTGGAGGATCCACAACTGTCTCCATCCACCTCCTGACAGCATCTGTCATTGTGCTCTGATGAGTAAATCAAAATATGACATAAACGCATGAACAATCCTTGAAGGGATGAGATTAAACGCATGAAAACATAAATGCATGCAAAATCTAGTAGATAAAATGACTGCATGTATGAATGCATGCAAAGAAAAAACGTTTAATGCTTACTTTTAATGTTTTACTCGCTTAAGATCATAAAGTAAAATGCAAGATTAGCCAACTATGAATAATAATAATTCGCGTCAAGACACAATACGCTTCAGCGAAATTAATGTATGTTAATGTATGTCGAAAAGTTTTGCAGGATTATAATAATACCGGTTAAACGAGGTGGCAAATATTGATGTACTAAAAAAAAACATTCACTGCAAATATTAGCAACACTAGCAACTCACATGTCCTGACTTACCCATTAATATTGACTTTCCACAGCCAAAGATAAAATTCTCACGAATGTTACTGCGAAAAATACATTTGAAGCATCATGGTTTGTTTAACGTTTTGAATAAGCACATAAAAGTGCTTGTAAAGTGCTTCCGCTTACAAACTCAAACGCAAAGCATGACGGGTAAGAATAAAGAAAATAATAGTGGGTAGAATGGAATTCGCAGGAAATCTTAAAAATGGGCGGGGCTTGTGTCACGTATTAAAGGGATAGTTCACCCAAAAATGAAAATTCTATCATTGTTTACTCACCCTCAAGTTGTTCCAAACCTGTATGAGTTTCTTTGCTCTGCTGAACACAAAGGAAGATATTTGGAAGAATGTTTGTAATCAACAGATCTCGGTCCCCATTGACTTCCATAGTAGGAAAAAAATATACTATGGTCAAAGAGTATAGAAGTATACTCTTTGCTATGGTAGTCAATGGGGACCGAGATCTGTTTGGTTACAAACATTCTTCCAAATATCTTCCTTTGTGTTCAGCAGAACAAAGAAACTCATACAGGTTTGGAACAACTTGAGGATGAGTAAACAATGATAGAATTTTCATTTTTGGGTGAACTATCCCTTTAACCATACTGTCTATGGTATTAACAAGTAAATTATTTCGCGTCATAGGCCTATATTTACTCAGCAACAAGTATTTTAAATTCAGTGGCTATTAAAGTGTTTCAGTGTAACTACAGCTGTTAATTATTGTCGAGAACGGAACAGAAGAGAGAGCAAGTATTGGCTAAAGTCCTTTAGAAAGATACAAAAAAGAGGTTTTCTATCGATAAACTTACATTTGTGGATAAAAAACTTTGCTAGAAAAAGAAGCAGATTAATAAAAAATTCTCTATTAGAAATATCACTTTGGACTTTGGGGACCCCAAAATAAACTTTTATTAAAGTTAAAGTAAAATCTTCGGAAATGTTTTTAGTCACATAGTTCGAAAAATCAAGCCAGAAGATCCTTGAATATAAGCACCCCCCCAAAAATATGATCAATAGTTTCTGGGTAACACAGACAAAAAGAGCATTCCTCTTTACGGCCTTTGCACTTGACCAGTTGTCTACTTACATGACGTATTTCCTGTATTTGGCCCAAGTGTTCAAGTAGGCGTGCGTAGAACTTTTGATTACCCGATGGGACACACTAATAGTGTTGCAAAAATGCAAGTGTTTACAAAGCTTTATTTTGATTTTCAATACTTTGCATTTTAAAATACACTTTTAATTTGCTTCTAATTATGTGATGAAAAGCTGTTGCAAATGTTGTACAAAATACACATAGCCTACTCATCTTTGGACCAATAAAATGACACTTTAACAATTTGTTTCACCACCACCAAATCGCAACTCCCCGAACCTAATGCATGTTGCCATACGCTTAGCCTAGATAGTGTGGTTTAGTGTGAGTTCAGGGCATGGCATGGGACAGTCAGAAATCGCGAGATGTCGAGGAAACAATTCCACTGTAAGTTAAATTAATTAGATATTACAATCGTAAAACATAAAGTGTTGCACATTGTATTGGTGCAAAGATGTCCCAAATGGCATACTTCATATACACTTTCGGTCTTGTGGACTAGGGTCGGGTTAGTTAATGGCTGCCGCGTACGCGTGTCTGTTAAGGTCATGAGACTGTCCATGTCATTTTAGGTTTCAGAAGGGTGCTCGCGAGCTCCCCCTTTGCGGTCGATATGCGCCCGCGATGTGCACTTTTGCCAAACCCGCACTGATGCGAGCTCCACAGCAGACTTTTTCCCGACAGTCAAAGCAGCGTTACACCGCGAAAGTGCAGAAGACCACGAGTGCTTAGTGGGTGCCATTTGGGATAGGGCCTATGTGTATTTTGTACATCATTTGCAACTGCTTTTTATCACTTAATTAGAAGCACCACAATTTTAAAATTAAGACTTCTGTTAGTTATATAGTGACAACTGAACAGACATTTAGAAGTTTACTTTAAAATGCAAAGTATTGAATATATATATATATATATATATATATATATATATATATATATATATATATACAGTATATATATATAAAAGCTTTGTAAACACTATAAGTGTGTCCCATTGGGTAATCAAATGTTCTGCACACACTTGCACTTGCAGTCTTCACGCCTACTTGAACATTTGGGCCAAATACAGGAAATACGTCATGTAAGTAGACAAGTGCAAAGACCGCAAGTGTGGGTATAGAGCGGCTGGATCATAGATATCATATATAAAGGCTAGATGTCTCGTGCGCACTGCTGGCCAATGGAGGTCGACGTCCGCACGTGGCGGCCATCTTGCGACAGTGTACTCGCTCACTACTTCAATGGTGCATGTACTTTTAAATAACCATAACTTGCTCATTTTTCTACCGATTTTCAAACGGTTTGGTTTGTTATAAACGTCAGAGATGTAGTTATGACACTGCATACATACACTGCATACATATGAAAAATTATAACATACATGTTCAAGCATTCGGAATTATAGCCACGTTAATAACGTTTGTAAGAAACCAAACCGTTTGTAAATCCGTCAAGATTTCAGCGAGATAAGAGGATTTGTGTGCATGCTGATCATTCACCTTAATGCACAGAGCACTGTCACAAGATGGCCGAACGATGATGCCGGAAGTGACTGCGCCATAAGACATCTAGCGTTTATATATGATATCTATGGGCTGGATCCCTAATGGCACACTTCATGTGGACTCGCGGTCACGTGGCCTTAAAAAGTTTCCGTTTTTCTCAAACAGCGACCCCTAGAGTCGCTATGGAGAACTTGTATTTAACGTTACTGTAGTAAATACCACTCACGCATAGAGCCGTCTCTGCACTCTTCCGACCGCGCTTTCTTCATTTTCTTTGTCGACTCTGCCATGATTCACGTCTGAAATGCGTGCTAGTGTCTTCCATAGAGGCTGCTTCATATGTTGTTGATATATGTGACGTCGTGCCGTAAAGCAAGTCGTGATTCTCGCGAGATTTGTCGGGGTGCCACCTCTCAAACTTGCATTTCTGGTTTTGCCGGGGGATGATTTGCCCTACTACGAGTTTGTTTACCATCAAAATGATTTTGAAGCTGTTATAGTAAGGTACAAATCTTGCATAGTGTGCCTTTAAAAGCCAGCTGTGAATTACCTGTTTGATCGAACATTATTTTAGTTGAATTTGACTTGTTCTCTTTTCGATTGTAGGAGGCTGATGGCTGCTACCATGTTTGTGAGTATTATTTAAAAGAAAACCTGTTAATGCAAAGGACTTCCTGTTGATTTGCGTGGAACACATGATTAATGTATCCACGTGCCTTTGATTTCCTATCTTTTTTAGGTGTGGATCAAATAAGGCTTGTCAATTACTGTCAATCAGAGAAGAAACTGGACCTGAGGTTTTGTGGTGGAGACTCTACCAGTTTTAGCAGATTTCATTCCATTAATTTCAATGGAGAGTGGGCGATATCCGACGACACGAGTGACAGCGACTGTTGGCGACTGAATGGGGCGTGTACAGGGACGTGACAAAGTTGAGGTGGTATTTGCCGTGCTGACTCCAAGCCTGAATGGTTTCTTGAGCCAAGATAGACCGGCATTTGCCCGTTTGCTGCAGATAAATGACTGTTTTAATAAAGAAATCTGTTTCTTTTTCATCTTTAATATAAGGCATTTTATGTATTCCATTTATATTTCTACCAGAAAGACTCGGGAGATAAATTGATATAACAAGCGTATATTTATTAACAGCCCAGCAAGCATACATTTATAAAGTTCTTTGGCGTAGGTCCCGTCCTTAGCGCACAATGCGAGGGTAGCGGAAGCTGCATATCCTGCCTGAAGACGAAGGCAGGGGCGCAGCCGACCCCCTGGAGGTAAAGGAAGGGACCATCCTGGTGGTGGTGGGGCGGATGAGTTCCGTACCATCTTGGTGGTGGTTGGGGAGGATGGAGGTAATTGGCAGCGTCAGCATCTGCGAACTCAGACAAATGTAAGTACCAATATTTTATACTGCGAGTGTTAGCACATGATTGGTTAGAAGTGAGGTAATACATGACGCGCTGATTTGAGTCTTCCTGGCAGAACTTACGCTAAAGCTTTCATTTAGACTTTTCCTTCCAAAATGTTTGTTTGTACCCTCGAGTGAGTTCACGTAGTATAATAGCGCAGCGCGTCTGTGTTGTACGTCACACGCATCACACACATGACCAGTGTCGGCCAATAGTGAGCCTACGTGTGACGTACAACACAGAAGCGCTGCGCTATTACACTACGTGAACTCACTCGAGGCCCAGAGAGAAGGAAATGAATAGTGGAATAAAGTCGTTATTTTTGTTTACTTTTTGCGCACAAAAAGTATTCTCGTCGCTTTATAAACTTAAGATTGAGCCACTGTAGTCACATGGACTACTTTGATGATGTCTTTATTACCTTTTTGGACATGGACAGTATACCGTACATACATTTTCAATGGAGGGACAGAAAGCTCTCGGACTAAATCTAAAATATCTTAAACTGTGTTTCGAAGATGAACGGAGGTCTTACGGGCTTGGAACGACATGAGGGTGAGTCATTAATGACATAATTTTCATTTTTGGGTGAACTAACCCTTTAAGTTAGTCAGAATCCACTCACCGCTCAAAACGTCAGACTTTTTATTCAGTGCTGAGTTATGCAGGCTCACGAAACCCCTCATTAACAAAGTGTAGACATGATGCAAAGTAAGAGTTTTATTGTGCATTGTTGGCTGCTTCATTGATTATAACCAAACTTTGTGAGATTGACAGTGTTTTAGTGATTGTAAAGGGAGCGGTCTTTGCTCACTTTCAAGGCTACAGCCTACATAATCCATTGAAAAAAAACGATCGTTTTACATGCTGCTAAGAGGACCGACGGCCAATTGCATGCTGCAAAATCTCGGAAGTAACATCTGCATAAATGCTGGATTCACTCTGCACGGGACATAAATATGACATGTAAATCATTACTAAAAAAATAGTAAATCATTAAAGCAATGTAAAGGCAGACTGATATATTATTTAGAATTTCAAAAATATTTTGTATGAACAGTTTTCTATTAATCTTAAATGTCTCACTGTACACTGCTATGGTGGAACCATTGCTTGGCCTACATCTGCTCACTTTCCCGTTAATTCATTTGAATTCGTTAACAAAAAAAGGTAGGCTAATCTTACAGCTCTACTTTATTTCACTTCGGAATTCTAGATCTAACGAGCCATATAGATAAAATAAACGAAAATTATTCTCCTGTAGCCTATATATCCGTTTGGTCAGATTTTGTGCTGCAAAACATCCATGACAGCTGTTAATGATCCTGGCAAATAATCATGGCCAGTTGGTCACCCGACATGAGTTATATAAATAATATTAATAGCACAGCAAAACCAGAGGGTCTACCAAGTGCATATAGCGATCACCGACAGCGACAATCATTTTGGGCTGGAATTAATGTAAGCTCATATCAGAAATTGAATGTAAACAGGCTGGCCAAAGTTGCAACCAAAGTTACAAGTTAAAACCTCGAATTTACTGTCATTTCAACATGGCGTGAACGTCAGTTCCTTCAAACGGCCATATAGTTGTGATATTTATAAAAGAGGGGTAAATGAGGGACTGGTGCGGATGCGATGGAGGTTGAAGGACAAAAAACAGAAAACGTTTAGATCATCACGAGCACAGAACACTCAGGCTATGAATAACTGAATATGCAATATATCAAAAGTAAGAACAGACACTCAGCTTTTAAACATTTTTAGCTTTTTGCATTGTTTTTTTAATCCACACTTGAATGTGGGTAAGTTTTGAAGGGGGTGGATTGGAATCCACTGCTGCTTCAATGTATATGTAATGAGTGATTATAATCAAGGTATTAATCAATATTTTTCCTTCTAAATATCAAATGAGTTGAATGACTTCTCTGGAGATTTTACTTTGTTATAGAAGTTACCAGTGTGATTACTGAAATGTTCTTTTCATGTATTCTTTAATGTCTGTATTTGATATTTGAATGCAGTAACAGTGCTTGCTAATTTAGCCCGGCTTCCAGAAATGAAATAGGGACTTGTTTTGTTTTGAGAAAGGTCTTCAATGTGTTAAAACATATAGGGGGCATTGAAGCCAATTGTTTAAGGGACCATTTCTTTGTTAAAGCCTTACTTTCCAGTTAGACTAAAGTGTAGCTCTCCTTGAGAGAAAGAACACATTATCTTGATGTTTTGAGACGAGACTCCTGTTTATAGTTAGAGCCTGGCCAAATCCAACCTTGGAAAAGCTTGTGTAAAAAAGATCTTGATTCAATATCGATTCATTTGGATAAATATTAGCCTAGGTATACAGTAGATACATGTTAATTTTTCTCAAAAAAAATAAAAAATAACTCACCTAATGCTTTAAACATACAGAAAGCTCTGTCAGCTGGTATTATTATTAAAGGTTAAAAATAACAACTCAAATTAAATATGATGGGGTTTTTATTATGATAACAACATAATATTTATATTTTTTTATAATGTTATAAATAAAATTATAATAAATATGGAATATAGTGCACATATTTAGCAAAATACTCTCTACTGCTACAGCGATCTGTCATGTCACGCAAATACATTTAATGTAATATTTGTAATTGCCACGTGTGGTATCGAAGTTCGTTGATGATAACAAACATTGTGTCTTTGCATGCAATTCAAAAGAAACCTGGAACATTAGGCATGAAACAGCCTTTAGATTTTACATTAGATAAAACAATTCAAAAAAAAAAAAAAAGCATTGCATAAATAAGCAACAGTGAATCAGCTGGTTGTTCCAGTCATCTTACATTTTTTTCTATCAGAAATATTTGATTATTAAATTTCGGCGGAAGTCTGTCAAGTGGTCAAACAACCATGGAGTGACAATGGCGTAGCTAGTAGGAAAAATGAGGCCTGGGATCTCAGTTATAAATGTAAAAAAAGGCACATATTACTAACTTTGACGGTTAAAGAGAGAGAGAGCGCGCACTTCTGTTGCATGCTCTTGATTTCTGAGCACACCTGTTATTTGGATTAAAACTGAATTGTATATATTAATAAAAACTTGAACTGTTATGTTGTTTATGTATAATGAGTGGTTCCCTACATTATTACAGGGCGTTTACAGGAGTCGGACAATAGGTTTTATGTGTGCAAACATCTGAAGTGCGTGCCCAGAAAACTTGAATACATTGAATTCATCTACCTTTAATTTATACAGTGAAGACTATGCAGTGTTATTTTACATTTGATTACTTAAATCAAACCCGAAAACTACTGTTAGAACCTTTTGTTTTATTTATTTGTGCTATATGTAATTTGCTTATTTGTTCTTCTTTTATTACTGACTGTTTACTTGTCTTTATAATGTTTTAATTTTAAATTAATTAGGCTAGTGGTTTTGCTGTAGTATCAAAATTGTAACAGAGAATTGTGATATTTCACTGGTATCTTAACATTTGAACCACTGACCCAACCAGGCCAGTAGAAAAAAATCTTTAGCATTGAGCCCTGCTAAAGCTGCTCTAAATATGCCCTGTGCTATTAAATGAAAGATAAAATATGATATAGCAAAAATGAACAGTGAAAGTAACAGAGGATATACAATACATTTCAACAGGCATAATTAAGCATGCAAATAACTGAAGGAAATGTATTTGCTAAACAAATGAAACCAATGTATGTTATGTCATGCCATGCATGTAAATGCCAATAGACTTATTAGTTCTTTAGAAAACAGTCACATCCCTCACATCCTTGTTTAGTTTGAGATCATAGAGAAAAATGCCGTTTTGATCCTCACCATTAAAGTTCGCATGACTATTGTTTATTCTCAAAAGAGATATGGGACATTTTATATTTATTTGGTTAAGAGATAGAATCCAGTGATAATGCATACGATGGGTCCCACCTTCTGATCACAAATTATATTCTTCCAAAGAAAGATAACATTTACTATAAAAGGACAAATTCACATTAGCTCTCGAGCATGGTTGTTTTCTACATGGGAACTGTAATAATGTCCCAGATGTGGATGCTGAGATGGGTCGTTTTACTGGTGGGGCTGCAGTCGATACAAGCAGGTCAGCTGCCTATAATCTGTTTTGTTCTCATTTTACAATGCACAATATATTGTAAATATGTTTCTGTCTTTTTATGTTTAAAGACTCAAATATGATGGATTATCTGCACGCCACACTAGATCCTGTAACGGGCCGAACAGTAACTGGTAAATATTTCATTTTTTATTTTAAAAAGTATTTGTTCAGGAAATAATGCATTCATTTCGGTGATCAAGGGAGATTATTATTTATTTATAAGAATAATAAAAGAAGTTAAAAAAACATTAAACAAATATTCAAAATGTACTTTCTCTGTTCATTTCCCAATTTGATTCAGTGTGTAAATGATAATGCTAAACAAAAGAATAATACATTTTATTTAAAGGTACCTTTCAAGACACCAGAGGACAAATACAACAAAACAGGAAAAAAAACAGAGTGAGCTTTTATTAAAAGATGGCTTTTAAGATGTAATTTAAAAATTAAGAGACTACATTACGTATGCTTTGAGGTAAGGTGTTCCAAAGGCTTGGAGCAGTACAACTAAAGTCAAACGTATAAAAGGTATAACAAGTGTTATAGAAGCAGAAGATCTGAGGCATTGGGACTCTTAAAGGAACACTCCACCGTTTTTTGAAATAGGGCTTATTCACCTTCTTTCCTATTTAGATAGGTGGGCAAATGCGTTTTTGTCTCAGTGCATGGATTGTTTTAGTTTGACAAGGTCGGCGCGAGCTTAGCTTAGCTTAATGAATGGAATCCTTTGTTGCCAGCTAGCATGTCCTGAGTAAAAGTTATTAAAAAAAAAACCCCAAAAAGCCCTAATTACTTCTTGTGGCCTGCGTATTCACAACCAGTACAAATAGCGATGCAGATTAACACTAGGCGATTTCCTAGGCAGATATTGACTATATTAGGGGGAAGCACAGCCGAAGCAGCGCAGAGATATCACGCAACACATGAAATCCCACGACTTCCGTCAACATACCGGCGTGAATAGTAGCTGGCTATTTTTCCTACAGTACATGAATGGCGATGAACATGGCTGATTTTATGAGAGTAAATCATAAATCATTTATGAGAGTAAATTAAAAAAAGTAAATCACTTTTACTCAGGACATGCTAGCTGGCAACAAAGGATTCCATTCATTAAGCTAAGCTAAGCTCGCGCCGACCCTGTCAAACTAAAACAATCCATGCACTGAGACAAAAATGCATTTACCCACCTATCTAAATGTAGGAAAGAAAGTGAACAAGCCCTATTTCAAAAAACGGTGGAGTGTTCCTTTAATGAAGGAGAAACAACAGAGTTGTCAATAGTCCGTGTGAAATTATCAACATTTTTCAATTTTGATTTACTGTAATGCCTACTAGTAAAATCTCAGTTGTCTCACTGTTACGCTTAAGATAATTTCATGTAAAAAATGATTTCATTTCAAATACACAAACCAAAACAGAAGAGGTTTGTAGTGTTGAGTTAGGCTTTGAAGACAAATAGAGATGGGTGTCATCAGTGTACAATGACCTGAATGTATACTGAATTTACTAAAAATATAATCTAAAGGCATAAATAATAAACAGAAGAGGGCCCAAAACTGAGCTTTGAGGCATGTCAGTATTAATCTGAGAGGTCCGTGATCTAAAAGTTTTAATTAAAATAAAACTGTTCGACCTGATGGATGGGATCTAAATGAGGAATACAAATGATTCCAAAATATACAATATTTATCATTTTAAATGTATTAATTGCACCTAATATAATTAATAAAAAAATTATGTTTGCCCCAGTACTAATTGCATTGATTTACAATTAATAAAAATAATAAAATGTGTGTGTGTGTGTGTTTATTTATATATATATATAGACTGAACTCTTTATACGATTCAAACTGTTTAATGATGTTCCTTTTTGTCTTCTATTTTTAGTGTTCCCTGACATAAGAATCACAACTGAAGGTATGCAGTCTTTTCAATGTTGGTTTAGTTTTCAGTATAGATCACACATTTATAAACTTTCCCTCTTGGTTTAGATTAACCGAATCCTGATCATCAGTCCATGATCTGCAGTACATGGGGAAATTTCCACTTCAAGACATTTGATGGTCATTTCTTTCAAGTGCCAAACACGTGCAACTACATTCTGGCCGGGTTGTGTAATGGCCTGGATAATTCTGATTTTAACATTAAGATGCAAAGAGAGATTTTAAATAACTCAATCACTTTCAGCAAAATCACAATAAATCTGCAGGGCACAGTCATTGAACTCACTAACAACGACATCATCATGGACAACGAAGTGTGAGTTGTTTTTAATCTAAACTTAATACTGCATCCAGTTGTCTTGTAGTCTAACCTCTAAAAACAAAGATATTGCTTTCTTATGTTGAGTGATGATGATTTTTTTTTTTTTCTCTAACAGGTTGTATAATTCAACCTATAAGAATGGAATTACTGTCGATCTGAGCACATCAAATGTTAAGATCTCTAACAAAAATGGAGTGACTGTATTTTGGGAGAAGGACCAATCTTTATTGGTATGCTTTTTCTCTATTCATATATACAGCTACTGTATTTAGTATTATATTTGGGTTGCACTTGATTTCCATAGTCCACTTTAGACATTCTACTAACTTTAGGTAACTTTACAACTACATGTCAACTAACTCTCATTAGAGTATAAGTAGACTCAATGTTATGATTAGGGTTAGGTTTGGTTTAATAGAATAAGTTGATTTGTCCTTGAAAAGTTACTTATAGTCAGTGTAATATCTGTTGGGGGACATTTTTAAAGTTACTTATGGTAATGTCTAAAGTGGACTATGGAAATGTAAGTGTTACCTATATTTGTGACACAGACAAATAAGGCCTGACCATCCAATAATCATAAATTTTACAATATGATGTTCCCTAGATTGAACTTTCAGAAAAGTATCTAGGCCAGACCTGTGGACTTTGTGGAAACTTCAATGGCAACAAGACTGATGATTCAGTTGACAATGGTAAAACCTAATTTTGATGAAATCAAAAGTAATTTAACGAATCATATTTTAATATATGACATCCAAACATTTCATTCGTATAGGTTTTAATATGGCCGAATGGAAAGTGTTTAAACCTGAATCTTGTAAGGACATCATAATTCCTCCTTATGATCAGTGCGAAAACCAGGTATTATGATACAAAATGAAAGTTGTTGCTATTATTTTAACAGATTTTGGAGTTGTGAAGTTTACATTGTTTACATAAAATGTAATAATAATTGTTTATCAATTACTAATTGGAATATTGGTACTAATATTCACTGATATTTTCAGATATTTTTTTCTAAGTGTATAAGATAAAAAAAAAAGAGATGTTATTTTAAATTACGAGTGTTTTCTGATTTTTTTGTCCCAGACAAGCGTTTGCCTTGAGTATCTCAGCAGTCCAGGGTTTAGCGACTGTTACAATGTGATGGACATGGGTTCATTTGAAGAAGCCTGTGTGAGCGACCTGTGTCAATGTTATGGCAATCACGACTGTCTCTGTAACACACTCACGGAGATTTCACGACAGTGCACACATGCTGGAGGAAAACCAGGAACATGGAGGACAGAGCAGCTCTGTCGTGAGTATCATTTCTGGAAGATGAAATTAGTTATGATGGAGAGAAAAATGTAATTTAAGGGAACAGTTCACTCAAGAATTAAATTATTTTATTTTCTCACAAATAAATTAAACTTTTGAAGAAGACACCCAAAATATCCTAAAATAAAACAAAAAACGAATTAAATAGTAATCTTTTGAAGTAGACACATCATGTGTAAAGAACACTGTGTGGACGGCTGTTTATGCCCTGAAGGTAACCATTTACAATTGTAAAATATTGTTACAATTATTGTATTCTACTTTTGTATAATAACGGGTCATGATGGCGCCGTTGTGTGTGGCTTGCCGTCGGACTCCTGGTCCAGTCCTTATTGTTTGTTTTATGCTGTTTGATCTTTTATCTAACACAATGCGCTTCCTCAATATTGATATATGACAGACTAACTCTTTTAAGTTTGCAAACTAGTACAAACGATCTGATATATCAATCGCGAAACGGCTCATCTCACTCATCTCCGTTTCTGACGTCCATACCTGGCTACCTGCGCCGCTGGCCGTGTTCTCTACCTGTGAGGAGGCGTAGGAGAAAACGCGGAAGACGGGGTGGCTTTGCCGTTAAGCTGAAGCATTTCCTGGCTCAACAACAACTAAGTTAGAGTCGCGTCGATCCTTTCTGGGTTTCCATGTGAAGGGTTTGTTTGGTCGGCGATTTCTCCATTCGCTGGCGCTCTCTGGACCCAGTGTATCAATGGAATAAGAACACTTCGGTGACTATGGCTGAAGCTGCTCCGCTACCTGTCTACGGCTCGCCTCGTTTTCACCGTGCTGGAGTTTGTGTGAATAATCTTCAACGTTTTTCTCGGATTCGGAATTCGGAGTCGACTGAAAATCTACCTGGTCTAAGGATGGCGTTGCTAAATGCCAGATCAGTGGTAAATAAGACTGTTAATGACTTTTTCTCCTCGCGGGACCTTGATTTTTTATTTATTACTGAAAGCTGACTCACAAATGGGGACTTAAGTCCGTTTTCTGATCTTTTGCCACAAAACTGTTTGTTTTTTAATTCACCACGTACAACAGGCCGTGGTGGAGGACTGATCTCTATTTTTAAAGACAGATTTTCTTGCAGCCAAACGATGTTTCATGCTTATCAGAGTTTTGAACTGCAGTTGTTTATTTGATCTGAATGGTCCACTACTGGTTGCTTTGATATACCGTCCTCCTAAGCACAATATACATTTTTTAAACGAGTTTGCAGACTTCTTGGGGGAATTTTTACCCAAATTTGATAAACTGTTAATCCTGGTGATTTCAACATTCATGTGTGTTGCACAACGGACTCATTATAAGAATTTTCTAATCTGATAAATGCCTTTGATTTCATTCAGTATGTGAATGTCCCGACTCATCAGTCGGGACATACTCTTGACCTTGCTTTCTTATGGCATTTCACTTAATGAGCTTGAAGTAACTGAAAACGGGTTTTCTGACCATAAAACTGTTATGTTTTCTGTTCCCTGGGTACCAACTTGTGCTAAAGCTACTAAATGTGTCCGTAAATCTAGAATAATTAACAGTTACTCCATCTACAAGCATATCCTTTTCATTAGCTTTCTGTGATGCTGTTCAAGCAGTTGACATAAGTCCAGATGAGCTCCTACTTAAATTTAATTCGACTTCTTTGATTATCTTGGATTCAATTGCTCCTGTAAAGACTTTAAAACTCAAACCTAGATCTGAACCCTGGATTGACGATAACGTTCGTGTCTCGAGGCAGATCTGTAGACGGGCGGAGCGAAAGTGGAAAAAGGACCGGCTCCAGATTTCGCTGGAATTATTAAGAGATTCATTATTTAATTATCAGACGGCCATGAAAGAATCAAAATCAAGGTATTTTGCAGACATTATCAACAATAATTTCCATAGGCCCAAAACTCTTTTTACTGTTTTTAACACTGCTGTCAACCCAACGGTCTCAAAGTACCCTGCTGTGTCAAAGACAATGTGTGAGGATTTTCTGAGATTCTTTGTTGACAAGATTAATTCTATCAGACGGGGGATATCTCACCCTGATTCTGATCCGTCCATCTACTCTGTTTGTTGTGCAGAGTTTAGTCAATTCAAACCTATTTCTTTTGAATATCTCCAAGAAATAGTATGCCGGCTTAAGCCGTCAGGCTCAACCGTTGACATCTTGCCTCCTTATTTCCTGAAACAAGTTTTTGATGCAGTGGGTCCATATCTTGTGACTTTGATTAACCGATGCTTTGAAACTAGTTCTGTACCTGATGTGTTAAAACATGCTACAGTATATCCTTTGCTCAAGAGACATAATCTAGGCTAGATCCTACTGTTTTAGAAAACTATAGACCAATTTCAAATTTGTCTTTTATTACAAAGATCCTTGAGAAAATAGTGCTTTTACAATTGCAGAGTTTTTTTGATGAAAATAAGATATTTGAGGTCTTTCAATCAGGTTATCGAAAATTCCACTCTACAGAGACTGCACTCCTGAAGGTTTTAAATGATATTCTACTTACTGGCTACTCTGGAAACCATTCTGTGCTTGTGCTCCTAGATTTGAGTGCTGCGTTTGACACTGTTGACCATGCAGTCCTTCTTACTCGCCTGGAGCACTGTGCAGGCATAACAGGAAGCGCTCTTGAATGGTTCAATTCATATCTTTTAAATAGACGTTTTAATTTTAATATGGGTGAACACTCATCTGAGTCATTTCCTCTAGCATGTGGTGTACCTCAGGGTTCCATCTTAGCTCCGATTCTTTTTTCTTTGTATATGCTACCATTGGGTTCTATTTTTAGGAAGCATGGTCTGTCATTTCACTGCTATGCAGATGACACTCAAATATATTTGCCCTTAAAAAAGAGTTCCAATGGCTTAGAAGCACTCATGACTTGTTTGGCTGATGTGAAAGCCTGGCTGTCTTTAAATTTTCTTAATTTTAATGAGAGTAAAACTGAGATAGTATTCGGTCCTTCAGACTCTGTTAGTACACCAAACATTAATTTTGGTGAGTTATCTTCCTCTGTAAAACCTTGGGTTAAAAATTTAGGGGTTATCTTTGATGATAAGCTGAAATTTGACAAACACATCAAAACTGTGGTCAGATCATGTTTCTTTCAGCTTAGACTACTAGCTAAAGTTAAACCCATTTTGACGAGTAAAAATTTGGAACAATTGATCCATGCTTTCATTACGACGAGATTGGATTACTGTAACTCACTATATTTTGGGATTAGCCAGTCAGCTTTATCCCGGTTACAAATAGTTCAAAATGCAGCTGCTAGACTCTTAACCAGGACTAAAAAACGGGAGCACATTACACCAGTTTTACGCTCTTTGCACTGGTTGCCCGTGCGTTATCGAGTGAATTTCAAAATTATTCTTTTGGTGTTTAAATCATTAAATGGTCTGGCCCCTCCGTACCTTTCGGAATTACTTACTGAGTATCGTCCTGTTCTTTCTCTCCGGTCATCTAACCAGAAACTGCTATGTATCCCAAAGTCAAAGCTGAGGTGCAGAGGCGATCGGGCTTTTTCAGTTGCTGCCCCCAGATTATGGAATGCTTTACCTCTGTGTATTTGCTCTGTATCATCCCTATCTGTTTTTAAAACTATGCTAAAAACGCATCTTTTTGAATTAGCATATACTTAGTGAGGAAGTTGTATTGAAATGTTTGTTTTATTATGATGTTTTTATTGCTTATTTGTTTTGTGCAATTGTCTATTACAATATGTGCAGCACATTGGACAACCTCGGTTGGGATAAATGGTGCTATATAAATAAATTTGACATTGACATTGACATTATTCTTTGATAAATAGAAAGTTCAAAAGAACAGCATTTATTTGTAATAGAAATACTTAATTTTCTTACTGACCCCGGACTCGCTGGGTTTCATCCCTGGTGATGCTCTGCAAGGCCTCTACTGCAGCTGTCTTCAGTTCCTGCTTGGTCTTGGGGCATTTTCCCTTCAGTTTTGTCTTCAGCAAGTGAAATGCATGCTCAATCGGATTCAGGTCAGGTGATTGACTTGGCCATTGCATAACATTCCACTTCTTTCCCTTAATAAACTCTTTGGTTGCTTTCGCAGTATG
The DNA here is from genome assembly GCF_951802725.1 of Rutilus rutilus. Taxonomy (NCBI): domain Eukaryota; kingdom Metazoa; phylum Chordata; class Actinopteri; order Cypriniformes; family Leuciscidae; genus Rutilus; species Rutilus rutilus. The sequence continues at coordinate 8,404,171 of NC_140233.1, forward strand.
CTTCGGGTCATTGTCCATCTGCACTGTGAAGCGCCGTCCAATGAGTTCTGAAGCATTTGGCTGAATATGAGCAGATAATAATGCCCGAAACACTTCAGAATTCATCCTGCTGTTTTTGTCAGCAGTCTCATCATCAATAAATACAAGAGAACCAGTTCCATTGGCATCCATACATGCCCACGTCATGACACTACCACCACCATGCTTCACTGATGAGGTGGTATGCTTTGGATCATGAGCAGTTCCTTTCCTTCTCCATACTCTTCTCTTCCCATCACTCTGGTACAAGTGGATCTTTGTCTCATCTGTCCATAGGATTCTAGAACTGTGAAGGCTTTTTAGATGTTGTTTGGCAAACTCTAATCTGGCGTTCCTGTTTTTGAGGCTCACCAATGGTTTTCATCTTGTGGTGAACCCTCTGTATTCACTCTGGTGAAGTCTTCTCTTGATTGTTGACTTTGACACACACACACCTACCTCCTGGATGTGTTCTTGATCTGGCCAAATGTTGTGAAGAAAAGCATGTTGTGACCAAATGCTTCAGAACTCATTGGACGTCGCTTCATATTGCAGATGGACAATGACCCGAAGCATACTGCGAAAGCAACCAAAGAGTTTTTTAAGGGAAAGAAGTGGAATGTTATGCAATGGCCAAGTCAATCACCTGACCTGAATCCGACTGAGCATGCATTTGGGGAAAATGCCCCAAGAACAAGCAGGAACTGAAGACAGTAGAGTTGCAGTAGAGGCCTTGCAGAGCATCACCAGGGATGAAACCCAGCGTCTAGTGATGTCTATGCGTTCCAGACTTCAGGCTGTAATTGACTGCAAAGGATTTGCAACCAAGTATTAAAAAGTGAAAGTCTGATTTATGATTGTTAATCTGTCCCATTACTTTTGGTCCCTTAAAAAGTGGGAGGCACAAATACAAACTGTTGAAATTCCTACACCGTTCACCTGATTTGGATGTAAATACCCTCAAATTAAAGCTGAAAGTCTGCAGTTAAAGCACATCTTGTTCGTTTCATTTCAAATCCATTGTGGTGGTTTATAGAGCCAAAAAGATTAGAATTGTGTCGATGTCCCAATATTTATGGACCTGACTGTATGTGTATATATATATATATATATATATATATATATATATATATATATATATATATATATATATATATATATATATATATATATATAATTATATATATATATATAATCATTTTTTTCTTCCCCACATATCATTTGCGGGGCTCCTTAGCACGACTGATTAAAAAAAAAAATAATTCATACAACTTGTGTGCTTTATTCTGATTCGTCTTTATAGCGTGTGAGGAAAAGACCTACATTTCAGTTGTCAGTTTCAGCCACGGTCAACATTTACTTTCATTGTACTAAAAAGACCAGCTTTCTGCTATAAATAACTTTTGTGTTTCATACAAGAAAGAAAGTAAAACTGGGTGATGACAATATAATACAATAATTCTCTAGATCAGTGGTTCCCAATTCCAGTCCTCGTGACCCACTGCTCTGCACATTTTGTATGTCTCCCTTATTTGACACACCTGAACCAGATCATCAGCTCATTAGGAGAGAATCCATGAACTGAACTGAGTGTGTCAGATAAGAGAGACCTACAAAATGTGCAGAGCAGTGGGTCACGAGGACTGGAATTGGGAACCACTGCTCTAGATGGCAGTGTTAACTGTTTGAACCTTAGATTCAACTTTTTTTTTTAAAGAAAACATACTTTTTAGTATGAACGTGAATGAAATGTTTAAATAGCGTTTTCTATTCTAATTTGTTTGTGTCTTTACAGGGAACAATACAATTTGACATAGATGGATGTTGCGAAATCTGTAAGATATTTTTATACTTAACACCCTGACTCAAACAATATTTTTTTTATGTTGAAATAATTGTGTCCACCTTTCACATCCAGATCATTTAACAGATGTTAAGTAAATCAAAAATAACATAATAGGCCCTAAAATGCAATGCATGTACTGTTCATGAGTCACAAGCTTACCTGCTTCCATTATCTCTCAGGTGAACCCAGCAACTGTGTTCTTGGGAAGAACTTCACCCGTCTGCAAGTCAATGATTGCACTTCCATTGATAATGTAGAAGTCACTTCCTGCGCTGGCCACTGTGACACCAAATCAATGTGAGAGCATTACACACCTATTGATCACACACATTTTTTATTTTATTTTTTTATTCTCAGATGAACTGTAAAGTCTTAGAGATATAGAGTAACTATACTGACATAGTTTGCATAATATTTTTTTGTCAGACTTTCTTTCTGAAGACTTTGTAATAAACATGAAGTAATTTGTAAGTCCACCTTAGCATTCATGGATACTGTATAATAGGATAAACTCACATCCAGCTGATCTACACTCATATGACTGGTGTTTTCTTGGAAACCTGCACAGGTATTCAATGGAAGAGAACATCATGAAGCACAGCTGTTCTTGCTGTCGAGAGGCGACAACCAACAGTCGAGAGGTGAAGTTGAAGTGTGCCAATAGCAGTGAGATCCTTCATCACTACACACGTTGACAGCTGCACATGCACTCCTACCGAGTAATCTGTCACTAAAAAGCAACAATTTTAAAATATATAACTGAAAATGACAATAACAATGATTTAAGCTAGCTGATTGTTGAAGTGCATTAATGGCTAAAATTATTTTGCCAAATATTGCACCACTTATTTTTTCTTTGTGGTTTGATCTATGGGTATTAGTTCACTCTATTAAGTAAGAATAATCTATTTAGTGCATGATATAATGGTGTACTGTACTTTTCCTTCCAATGAAATGAATTAAAATCACAATAAAGCATAATAAAGAGCATAAATTACAGTCTCCTGGATTTTTCTCAGAAAAGTGCCAGTGAATGCACTGAAAATAAAAACACACACCAACACTTCTAAACCAAATGTCTCACAATGATGAAATTACAAAGACTCTACATGTTTTAAGATGAAATTTAAGATTTACGTTCCTATTTACAGGTTATTTGTAAATAATAATAATATCATTTTATGCTAAACAAATATGAAATGATCAGTTTATGCTATATATGAAAATGCCTACAGGGGAAAAATGATAATTTATTACTTTATTAACAAAATATGAAGCACACGTAACAACATCCGATCTCATGTCAACAACACGCATGCATTGTGGCTCTCCTGAACGCGCATTGGAGATTAATGTTTTGTAAATAAATTGGTAAAATTGAGGTTAAACCTCTGGAGTCACATTACGTTTAATGATGGCTTTACTGCCTTTCTGGGGCTTGAAAGTGGTAGTTGTGTAGCTGTCAATGGAGGGACAGAAAGCTCTCATCAGAAAGATATTAATTTGTGTTCCGAAGGTGAACAAAAGTCTTACGGGTTTTGAACGACATGAGGGTGAGTCAATTGTGACAGAATTTTCATTTTTGGTTGAACCTTTAACATGCACCAATCTGGTACCAATCTGGTTAAGATGAACTTTAACCCTCATATGCCCCTAGTTTCCTGTTTACATTCCTGATCTTTTGGGGTCTATATGACCATAGATCCATAGATAATGGAGAAAAAGTGACAAAATTGTATGCAACTGAGATGATCGGAACCATGTTTATTAACTACGGAAAAGTCGATTGGAGTCATATAGACCCCAAGCACTGGATAGATTGAACTTGTATGTCAATCATTAATCTTTGGCATTGATATATTTATACAACTACATTTTTGCAGTGTGACATGAGGACAATGACAGTTTCTATACCCCAATGCACCCCCTGGAGGAAGAATCCATGTTGTCTCTTTGAAAACGGTTGTTAGCTTTTGTGGTCAAAAGGTCCATCTCTTTCATTAATTAATTAATGAACTAAAAACAGAATCTTAAATATTTCTTATATTTCTCATTTTACCTCACATCAGGTTTCAATGTGGTTTCAGACTTTTGAACCCCACAGTATATATTGTATAAAGTAATGTGAATAATTTCTCTAAGCCTACATATTGCATTCAGAATTTGATATGGATTGTAAATTATTGTAAATTGGTCAAATCTAAAGTTTTGTCCTCAACTCAATGGTCAGAATTTACACTTTCCCAGGAATTACTCTTGAACTGACTTGAACTCAGCACTACTGATTAACGAGTCAATGTTCTGCAGTCTTGACTCACAGTACATACATAACATTCATGTCAAATGAGGCAGTGTCAATAGAAACTCACAGCACTACAGCAGTGTTGGTTTATCTAATCAATAGCATATGTTTGTTCCCTCCCTTTGCCAACAATGTGCCCTGTTTAATGTAAGGATATTTCTGAAGATCAGCTGTTTCTTCTTGTCAACACTTGCGTTTGCGGTGCCACAAAAAGGTGGAGCCATCATCTTGCTTTACATACTCATCAAAAACCTGATGTTTGCCTTTGGAGGAACTTTTGTGCTACTGAGAGAAGTTGTTTGAATGCTTGGGCAGCTCTCAATGTCAGCAAATCGTCCCCTTGGAATTATAAGGTTCTATCTGCATTCTGAGCAGTTTTGAGATATTGAGCTTTAAAGTTTTTGCATTCCATTCAACTGTGTAGAAAGAACCTTTTTATTTTCTAAATAAAAAGTTCCAAAATGTACACAACTTAAAAAACAACATCACATAATGTAAAGAAGTGGTCACAGAATAAGAATATGTGAATAACAAAATTTTGACAAAAATGTCACATAGATTATAATTCCAAGGGGACGAAATTATGATATTTGCTGTTGATTGAACAATGATTTACAAAGGAGTGCCTGAATTTACTTGCTGTCTGATGGCCTGTCAGTCTTATGGGATAGTAATAAATGACGGGCCTTTTCAATAAACTTTTCTTTAATTAAATTACATTAAAATGAAATAAATAAAAAGATTTATGTGGCGAGGGGGGCGTAGTTTTGCGAAGTTTGTAGCGGGAGAGAGAGGCGGGAGCCGAGCGGTGAGTAAGTAGGTCAAGTGCAGATGATGAACACCTGTGTCTGATTGCAGTAATTGGCGTGGAGAGAGAGAGAGAGAGAGAGAGAGAGAGAGAGAGAGAGAGAGAGAGAGAGAGAGAGAGAGAGAGAGAGAGAGAGAGAGAGAGAGAGAGAGAGAGAGAGAGAGAGAGAGAGATAGAGAGATACACAGTGCCCTCCACAATTAATGGCACCCCTGGTAAATATGATCAAAACTGGCTGTAAAAAAACTAATCTTCCAATGATCTTTCATTCAAAAAATTAGCAAAATTCTAACCTTTCATTTAAGAAAAATAATTGAATGTGGGGGGGAAATCACATTATGAAATGTTTTTCTCCAAAACACGCTGGCCACAATTATTGGCACCCTTTTATTAAATACTTTTTGCAATCTCCTTTTGACAAGATACCAGCTCTGAGTCCTATAATGCCTGATGAGTTTGGAGAACACCTGACAAGAGATCAGAGACCATTCCTCCATACAGAATCTCTCCAGATCCTTCAGATTCCCAGATCCATGTTTGTGCTTCTTCTCTTCAGTTCAGCCCACTCATCAGGTCAGGGGACTGGGACGGTCATGGCAGAAGCTTCATTTTGTGCTCCGCAACAAATTTTTGTGTTGATTTTGATGTTTGTTTTGGATCGTTGTCCTGATGGAAGATCCAACCTCAAACAATGGATGGTAGATAGGACCTCATAGATGGACATCATACAATCGCTCGCCGGTCTTCACCAGGAACAACATCAGCACCTGCTGGCAATAAAGGAGGAGCAGGACAAGCGGTTCGAGGCGCTCCTCCGAGCCCAGCATGAAGACCGGAAAGCTGTTCCGGAGCTGGATAGACCGGGAGGTTCGGGCCGCCCTCCCCCCTCCCCAGCTAAAGACTCGTCCTCGCCTCTACCTCTCAACAAAATGGGGCCCCAGGATGACCCAGAGGCTTTCTTGGACCTTTTTGAGAGGTCCGCCGAGGACCGGGGATGGCCCTCCACGCTGTCCGGGGAAGCGCAGGTAGCCGCAAACCAACTGCCAGTCCAGAACCTCCTGGTCTATAAAGACCTCAAGCGTGCCATCCTCCAACGGGTCGGTCGGACCCCGGAACAAAATCGCCAGAGGTTCAGGACGCTGAGCCTCGAAGAGTCCGGCCGACCCTTCATCATGGCACAACAGCTCCGGGACTCGTGCCGCAAATGGCTGTTGGCCGACGGAAGCGACGTCGAGGAAATCATCGTGGCGCGGCTTCCGAGGAAGACCGCACAATGGGTCCAGTGCCACCGCCCGACATCGCTGAACCAGGCCATCCAGCTGGCGGAGGATCAGATGGTGGCGTGCCCAGGGGTCGGCGAACCCCTACCATTTGCTTCTCTCTCTCTCTCTCTCTCTCTCTATCTCTCTTCCCCCTCTCTCTCCTGTCCCCTCTCTAAATCTGTTCCCCTTCCCAGGTCTTTTGTAAGGCTTACACCCAGGCCGGCGCCAAGATGGAGAACGGGGACTCCAGCGGAGCCGGTGACAACGTCCCGGGGTCCTCCCAGGGGAGGGGGCTCGACTAGTGGTCTCTTCACTGCACCGGCTGCACCGCCGCTCTCTCCACGCCAATCTCTTGACCCGCTTCCTGCCACCAGGGTGGCGGGGAAGTCTGGGCCGGCTTGTTGGCGCTGCAGGGATCCGGGACACTTTATCGACCGGTGTCCAGTGATGGAGGTGGGGACGCTGATCCGGGTCCCCGACGCGCCACAGGCTGCCCCCAATCAAGCTGTACCAGATACCAGTGAGTATAAAGGGGGGTACATATCAGGCTTTGGTGGATTCAGGTTGTAACCAAACCTCCATCCATCAAAGCCTGATTCAACCTTGGGCACGGTTAAGGTACGGTGTGTACACAGGGAGGTGGTGAACTATCCGATATTGCCCATGGAAATTCAATTTAGGGGACAAAAACATAGAGTAGAGGTGGCAATTAATCCACACCTCTGGTATCCGCTAATTTTGGGGACCAATTGGCCAGCATTTAATAAATTATTGGGATATTTGTGTGCGGATGCCTCTTGGGAAAAAAAGAGATAAGAGGAAGGTGGCGGTTGCTCAGTTGGGAGAAGCTGAATCGGAACCTCTGGGAACTGTTTCAGGGGAATAGAGCGCTCTGGAGAGAACCATCCTCACGGAGCGTGATGATTTTCGTGGTGCGCGTCTTGTCGTGAATGTCAGTTGGTGAATCCTCCGGCCAACCCAAAAGCACCTTTGTGCCCACTTCCCTGAATGCAGGTCCCCTTCGAGCGAATTGGTATGGACCTCATCGGGCCATTAGAATGGTTGGCACGGGGACACCGCTTTGCTTTAGTCCTGGTGGATTACGCAACGTGGTATCCCGAAGCAGTGGCACTCCGCAGTATTTCCGCTAAAAGCATTGCGGGCGCACTGTTTCAACTAATCTCCCGGGTGGGAATCCCGAAAGAGATTCTCACCGATCAAGGCACGGCGTTTATGTCACGAACCATCCGCGAACTTTACGAGTTGTTGGGCATTAAATCGATTCGCACCAGCGTCTATCACCCAGAAACGGACGGCCTGATGGAACGATTTAATCATTCGTTGAAAACCATGATTCTAAAGTTCGTACAGGAAAAGCCAAAAATTGGGATAAATGGCTAGAACCCCTCTTGTTTGCTGTACGTGAGGTCCCCCAAGCCTCCACGGGGTTTTCCCCCTTTTAGCTTCTCTATGGACGTCAGCCCCAGGGGGTGTTGGACGTCCTTAGGGAGACTTGGGAGGACGGACCCTCAACTAGCAAAAACGAAATTCACTATATGTCCTGGACCTGAGGAAAAAACTCCACACTTTGGGGCGGCTATCAATGGAGAATTTGTTACAGGCCCAGGACAGACAGAGTCGGCTGTACAGCAGGGGGGTGAGGGGGGAGACAAATTCATCCATTTGCACAGGGAGATAAAGTGCTTGTATTACTTCCCTACTTCTAGTTCGAAATTACTTGCAAAGTGGCAAGGACCCTTCGAGGTCACACGGCGAATTGGGGATCTCAACTATGAGGTAGTACGAACAGATAGGGGCTAGGCACATCAAATTTACCACCTCAACCTTCTTAAAAAATGGTCTGAGAAGGAATTGTAAAGTGGTAGCTCAACCACACGCAGGAGATTTTACCCTTGATATACACAAGTAACAGACTTACACCAAAAGTCTTATAAAAATACAAAATTTATTTATACAACAATTTAAAAACTAAACAATTGTATGCATAATCAAGAGAGTGAAAACATTAGATACAACTGCTTCAATTCAAGGGCTAGGAATAAGGTCACAATCTGGCGCCCTGGTTAGACAGCAAATGAGAGGGGCTAACACACAAATCACGCCAATAAAGTCATATGTAACAGCACACAGTCACACGTGAGATTTACACAGCAATGGCAAATAACAAATAGCAAATAGCAAGGTGCAACACTACAAAATAAACCCCACATATGTAGGAATAATGATATAACCAAATTGGTTTGATTAGTATAAAAGCCCTAAAACCAATTCACATATAAACAATTGATAAATAAAACCTAGGCGAGCAGCCAATATCCCACTAGACTGAGAGAAGTTTACATAAGCAAAACATCACAGTTATATTATGCATAAAACAAAGTTTCATCGAACACAGTCAACAGTCTCATCACTCACGACCCCGCCCACATGGCGCTCGCAGTGCAAAGGGAAGGAGGCGCTAAAGGTGAGGTGATGACAGCGACACACACACGCAAATCCCAGCTCCGACAAGTTCCAGGACACGGTGGCCAGCGGGGGAAACCGGAACTGTAGAGCCGAGCTGTGAGACAATGGAAGGGCAATCAGTCCCAAATAAATACACGTCAATGCCCACTCTTTCGTAAACAATAAGAATTCCCACTTCCCTCAATATGAATGAATAGCGCGCGTTGATTATTTCTCGTGGACCTCGCGCTGCCAGGAGTCAATCGCGATCGTAGTCACTGCGTGGAGTCGAATATCCCAACATGACATCATGACTTTGCGTAAACATACACGCCACTTTCAAGTCAAGTGGCGTGTTATCTATACGCATTTTGAGCTATCCGCGTGTATGTCCACGCCGTCATCTTCTGCGTGTATGTCTACGCCGTTAAATGTCCGAGTGATTCCGCGTGTATGTCTACGCCGTTAAATGTCCGAGCGAAACGAAGCAAAATGTAAATCTACATCTGGGGAGTGATATTTTTTTACTAGGATGGTAGGGGAAGACTCATAAATGGTATTAACCCCAGTGACGGGTAGGTTTAGGGACTGGGTTGGGTTAAGTCATATATATTTATATAGAGAGTAATGTAACATTAAGTCAACGTCGTTGATAAACACGCTGAAAAGCGATTATGCGTGTTGATAGCACGCCAAAAATGGAAATACGAATTGGCGTGTCATACATACGCCATTTCATGAGATCAGTCTGAATATCCAACAAATCGGAACAAAGGCGGTCGAGCTTGTCTCGTTACGGTCTCTCTCTCGGTCAAGGAACGCACCCAAAGGACTGCATGCTGGTTCTTATATTCAGTGGATCTACCAATCGCGTTGTACCACTGGCTCATCAGTAACATTGGACACACCTGCAACCAAAGACTTGCAAATACACATGTACACCTGGTAGACATTAACCCACCCTCACAAGTTATCAGACAGTCAGTGTTATCCTCCCGTTACAGAATCAGTGATGCTGGCGATGGTAGTGAGTGGAGAGGAGGATCTCGGTCCAGAAGCGAACCTAAAAACTCAATCTCTCGCCCTGGTCCCTGGTGGAGACCATCTCTCACCCTCCCAGCTCACTGATGTGAAAAAATTACAAGCAGAATTTGCTGATGTGTTTTCGCCCCTGCCTGGTCGGACGGACCTCATTCAGCACCACGTTGAGACCGAGCCGGGCGTGGTAGTACGCAGCCGGCCGTATCGCTAGCCAGAGCACAAAAAAAGGTGGTTCAGAGCGAATTAGAGGCAATGCTAGACATGGGAGTAATAGAAGAGTCCAACAGTGACTGGGCGAGCCCGATAGTTTTAGTGCCTAAAACTGACGACTCAGTCCGATTCTGTGTGGACTATCGAAAGGTGAATGCTGTGTCGAAATTCTACGCTTATCCAATGCCAAGGGTTGACGAATTGCTTGATTGGCTGGGAACTGCTAGTTTTTATTCGACAATGGACTTAACAAAGGGATATTGGCAGATCCCCTTATCTCCCATGTCCAAAGAAAAAACGGCTTTCACAACACCGTTTGGATTACACCAATTTGTCACTCTTCCTTTTGGCTTGTTCGGAGCTCCGGCAACCTTTCAGCATCTGATGGACAGGATTCTCCGGCCGCATGCTGCATATGCCGCTGCCTACTTGGATGATATCATCATCTACAGTGGGGGCTGGCAGTGTCATATGCAGCATTTGCGGGCTGTCCTGAAGACGCTGAGGAGGGCTGGGCTCACGGCCAACCCGAAGAAGTGTGCAGTTGGGCATGTGGAAGTTAGATATCTGGGCTTACACTTGGGTCATGGACAGGTGCGTCCCGAAATTGACAAGACGGCAGCAGTTGCGACCTGTCCAAGACCCAAGACCAAAAAGGAGGTTAGACAGTTCCTGGGGCTGCCGGGATATTACAGGAGGTTTGTACCTAATTATTCGGACCTCGCCAGCCCGCTGACTGATCTAACTAAAAAGGAAGTACCAGATACGGTTCAGTGGACGGAGCAGTGTCAGCAGACTTATACTCAGATAAAGGCTGCTCTGTGTGGCGGACCGCTCTTACATGCTCCTGACTTTTCTCCCTTTTATCCTACAGACAGACGTGTCGGACAGGGGGCTGGGCGCGGTCCTGTCCCAGGAGATAGAGGGTGAAGAGCGGCCGGTGCTGTACATCAGTCGTAAGCTCTCTAAGAGAGAGACGATGTACAGCACCATAGAGAAGGAGTGTTTGGCCATCAGATGGGCCGTTCTCACCCTCCGCTATTATCTCTTGGGACAGGAGTTCACCCTCTGTTCGGACCACGCTCCCCTGCAGTGGCACGGCCGCATGAAGGATACCAACGTACAGATCACCCGTTGGTATCTAGCTTTACAGCCTTTTAAGTTCCAGGTGATCCACAGGCCGGGTGTAAAGATGGCTGTGGCCGACTTCCTCTCCAGGAGGAGGGAGGGGGCAGGCTGCAGGCCGGATGGCTCCCCGGCCTGAGTCGGGCGGTGGGGGTATGTGGCGAGGGGGGCGTGGCTTTGCGAAGTCTGTAGCGGGAGAGAGAGGCGGGAGCCGAGCAGTGAGTAAGTAGGTCAAGTGCAGATGATGAACACATGTGTCTGATTGCAGTAATTGGCGTGGAGAGACCGGATATAAGCCGGCGGGAACGAGAGAGAGAGAGAGAGAGAGAGAGAGAGATGGACTGGGACCTTGACTGCTGCTGCCTGTTTTGAGAAATCGTCTGGATTGTTATTTTTGTTATTGCTGTGCGTGAGCACGGTGAATGCGCTGTGTGCGCACCCTTTTGTTTTGAGCTTTGATTCATAAAATAAACGAGAGTCCCAGCCATGCCGACCCCTGTCTTCTTCCTTCCCTACACTTACAACACTGAACTCCATCACAATTTACTTACGTTATACCTTTAGATAAAAATGTATATTATTTCAGTGTGTCTTAATTTGGAAAGAAAAGGAACATGTCAAATTTAATCATATATGGATGTATGCATACATCATGCTTGTAAATTAAATCACTGTATGTAAGAATAAAATATTACATTATCAGATGGGGTTTTGTTTTGTGCAGTATTCCATTCTTAATTAAACTTTGTGGAGAGATGAACATACATTTACACAAGAAAAATCTTATATTGTTATAATAATAAAAAACTTATCAGAAATAACAGATTTTTGTGTTTTTCCTTTTGTTTTATGAAGATCACATAAAATGTCTTGGGATTTTTTTTACTGCCTTTAACATTTATTTGTGTGGCTATTTTAGCCTTGTTCCAATCACATTTCAATCTTAAAATAATAAAATCCATATAGAGTCAAATAAACAAACTAGTTTTGAGTAAATTGAGCTGATTTATAAGGAGACTAAGGCCAGGGTAACACTTTATTTCGAGGGTCCACTTTAGACATTGTACTATGTAACTTTGCAACAAAATGTCAACTAACTCATTAGAGTATTAGTAGACTGTGTGCTTAATATCTGCTTACACTTTATTTTGATGCTCCTCTAACATACATTCTACTGACTGTAAGTAACTTTGCAACTACATGTCAACTTATTCTACAAACCCATAACATCTAACCCTAACCTAACCTAACCTAACCTAACCTAACCTAACAGTCTACTAAAGTTTACTAATATTTTAATGAGACTTAGTTGACATATAGCCTAGTTGCAAAGTTACTTATAGTTAGTACAATGTCTAAAGTGGACCATTGAAATGAAGTGTAATCAACTAGGCTATATTATTTTGTAAATTAAATATAGGCTATTAATTTTAGTATCATGTAATATAATTATAATTGTGTTTTTAAATAAAATAGTATTTAACAGTGCATATTAAGGATACATAAATTAGCAGCTTGTGTGATGCACTGATAAAAATGTTCTGCTTGATTTACTTTAAAAATTACATTTTTTGGGCATAATTTTATTACGTAGTAGTGATGTTCGGTTTTTGAGTGAAGCGTTCTTTTGAGCAGGTTGAACCCATTTCATGGTAAGTAACAGGTCAAACCGGTTCATTATCCGAACTGTCCGAAAAAAACGGTTCACGGAAATGAAGTGGACTTGACATCACTATTACATAGATCAAACAGGCGATGAAGCTGTTCCGCTGAAGGGCTGTTCAACGACGAGAAGGCTTTCTATCCGGAGAAGTCAGCAGAGGTGAGTCTCTGAGCTGAAGGAGATTAAACCTGTCCTATGGCGAATTTTCTCAGAATTTATCAGGGGGGCAGGGTTTCATATTATTTTGAAGCTTCCCCGGGCGCCGCCATTGATTAGCGGACCCCCACCTGCTGTTAGCATTCCATTGACTCCCATTCATTTTGGCGTCACTTTGACAGCGAATAACTTTACATCTGAGGTGTTTAAAGACTCCATTTGTCCATTATTTATTTCTAAAGAAACACCTTGTAATTACCTTGTAGCTTACGTTATGGCCCCGTAGAAGCAATTTTTGTAAAAATAGGCTAATGATTGCATCATAACCACACGACTCTCTGTCGCACAGTAGAGAGATTACCGTATGGACAGGAGGAGAAGCTCGTAGACAATCGGGGGGACGTGGAGGCAAAATGACAAATTAATTAATCAGAATACTTTTTAGTATCAGAATCAGAATACAATTTATAAAGCTAGGTCTTCTTAACATTAGATCGCTCACACCTAAGGCGGTTATTGTAAATGAAATGGTCACAGATAATAGTTTCGATGTACTTTGCCTTACTGAAACCTGGCTTAAACCAAATGATTATTTCGGTATTAATGAGTCTACTCCACCAGGATACTGTAATAAGCATGAGCCCTGTCTGATTGGTCAACAATCTATAGAGATATTCTTAATGTTACTCAGAAAACAGGTCACAGGTTTAATTCGTTTGAAGTACTTGTGCTAAATGTTACGCTCTTAGATGTAAGAAATAAATCCCTATTATCTCTAGCCTTGGCTACTGTATATAGACCTCCAGGGCCCTATGCTGATTTCTTAAAAGAGTTTGCAGACTTTCTCTCAGATCTATTGGTCAGTGTCGATAAAGCATTAATTGTTGGAGATTTTAACATACATGTAGATAACACAAATGGTGCGTTAGGGGCTGCGTTTATAGATCTATTAAACTCCTTTGGGGTCAAGCAAAATGTCACTGGTCCCACTCATCTTCTTAATCATACACTAGATTTAATTATATCACATGGAACCAATCCAACCGATATAGATATTATACAGCGAAGTGATGATGTCACTGACCATTACATGGTAACGTGCATACTACGTACTGCTGAAATTTGTCATGTTGCGCCACGTTATCGACCAGGCAGAACAATCCTTCCAACAACTATAGATAGATTCTCAAATAGCTTACCTGATCTATCTCAGCTGCTCAGTGAACCCAAACAAACAGATGAACTAGAGGAAATGACTAGCACTATGAGCACTATTTTCTCTAGTAGGCTACATTAGACATTGTTGCACCAATTAGATTAAAACAGGTTAGAGAGAAAACTAAAGCACCATGGTACAACAGTGCTACGCATGTTATCAAGAGAGAAATTTAAAGCGTAAATGGAAACAAACTAATTTAGAGGTCTTTAGAATCGCGTGGAAAGACAGTATGTCACATTATAAAAAGGCCCTAAAAGCAGCCAGGGCTGAGCATCTCCGCAAACTAATAGAAAATAACCAAAATAATCCAAGGTTTTTATTTGGCTAGACTAACAAATAAACAGACGTCACCTGAACAAGATATCCCGTTACAGTTTAGTAGTAATGATTTTATGAATTTCTTCACTGAGAAAATAGAAAGCATCAGAAACACAATTGTAAATGTACAATCTTTAATGGTGTCTTATGATTCAGCCTCAATGATCTCCCCTCAAGAAAAACTACAGCGCTTTACAACTATAGGACAGGAAGAGCTAAATAAACTTATCATTGTATCTAAACCAACAACATGTTTATTAGATCCAATACCCACCAAACTACAGAAAGAAGTGTTACCTGTAGTGGAAGAGCCTCTTCTCAGTATTATTAACTCGTCTTTATCTTTAGGTCATGTTCCAAGAATATGTAAGTTGGCAGTTATAAAACCTCTTATTAAGAAACCACAATTAGATCATAATAACCTAGCAAATTACAGACCCATTTCAAATCTTCCATTTATGTCTAAAATACTAGAAAAAGTTGTGTCCGCTCAATTGTGCTTTTTCTTGCAAGAAAATTATATCTATGAACAATTTCAGTCAGGATTCAGGCAGCATCATAGCACAGAAACTGCGCTCGTTAAAATTACAAATGATTTACTTCTAGCTTCTGACCAAGGCTGTATCTCAATACTAGTTTTACTCGATCTTGGCGCTGCATTCGACATTATAGATCACAAAATACTCTTAGATCGACTACAAAACTACACTGGTGTTCATGGACAGGCATTAAGCTGGTTTAGATCGTACTTATCAGACCGCTACCATTTTGTCTGTTTAAATGGGGAAAAATCGAAGATAACGTCAGTAAACTACGGTGTACCGCAAGGATCTGTGTTAGGCCCCCTGCTTTTCTCAATATATATGCTGCCACTTGGTAATATTATAAGAAAACATGGCATTAATTTCCACTGTTATGCTGATGACACTCAATTATATATTTCATCACGACCAGATGAAAACAATAAATTATCTAAATTGACAGAGTGTGTTAAAGATACAAAATACTGGATGACGTGTAATTTTCTGCTATTAAATTCAGATAAAACGGAGGTATTACTTATTGGTCAAAAATACTGCCCACAAAACCTCTAACAATACAACTTTAATTTAGAAGGATGTCCTGTTACTTTATCCACTACAGTAAAAGACCTGGGTGTTATACTAGATCGCTAGCCACTAGATCGCAACTTGTCTTTCGAAAATCATATTTCATATGTTACAAGAACAGCCTTTTTCCACCTTAGAAACATTGCTAAGCTACGTAACATGCTATCTGTTTCTGATGCAGAAAAGTTAGTTCATGCATTCATGACTAGATTACTGTAATGCTTTATTAGCTGGTTGTCCTGCATCCTCAATAAACAAGCTACAGTTAGTCCAAAATGCAGCTGCTAGAGTTCTTACTAGGTCAAGAAAATATGATCATATAACATCAATTCTATCATCTCTACACTGGTTACCTATTAAGTTCTGTATCAATTACAAAGTATTACTAATGACCTATAAAGCCCTAAATGGTTTAGCTCCTGGGTATTTATCGGAACTTCTATCGCCCTACAATCCATCGCGCTCTTTAAGATCACTAAATTCGAGGCTTCTGGTCATTCCTAGGATATCTAAGTCCACTAAAGGAGGGAGGGCGTTTTCACATTTAGCTCCTAAACTCTGGAATGGCCTTCCTGATATTGTTTGAGGCTCAGACTCGCTGTCCCAGTTTAAAACTAGATTAAAGATGCATCTCTTTAGCCAAGCATTCACATAATACTTACCTTTTATACTACAGTTGAATCAGATTGAATGCATTAAAGGGATAGTTCGCCCAAAAATGATATTTAGCCCATGATTTACTCACCCTCAAGCCGTTCGAGATGTATATGTCAATCTTTTTTCAGACGAACACATTTTCAGTTATTTTAGAAAATGTCTTAGATCTTTCAGTGGTTATAGTGTGAAGCTATGGGGTCCAGCTCGTTGAAGTCCGCAAATGAGCATGCATCCTTCACAAAAGTAATCCATCCGGCTCCAGGGGGATAAACGAAGGCCTTCCGAGGGTAATCCATAGACATAATAAATACATAGGCCGCTGGATCGTACGTCAACGGCGCCGCCATACTGCGGAGGGCAACTTTCCCATACCTCTCATAACGAGAATTGAGAAAAATGCCTATTTCGTGTGCTGCTTGGGGCTTTACAAATCGCCACACAATTGAAAACAGCTCTCAGGGAATTACCTTTCACAAGCAAAACTGAAAATTTGTTTCTGGTTGTATTTCATTTACTATTTTTATTTTCAGAGGAGAAAGGCCGCGAAATTTAAAAATACTACTGTTATTGTGTCACGAAATGTAGTTTTAAGAGTTTTTCAGTCGACAATGTAGTTGTTTAAAGCTCAAATCTGTGGTTTATTTATAAAGATAGCGCCTATTTAAAAATGTTATCTGACGGTTTCGGAGTTGTGAGATCCAGTGATCACCGGGCGCTCAGCGCTCATGTACCCCGCCGAGAACAGCCTTACCTCGGCTATAGTGCTTCTGACGTTCGCCGTTGGATCTGATGTCTTTAGTCTAGTGGTTAAACATGAGAATAATTCGTCTTGTGTATATCTAACGGGCGATCTTTGGTCTCATTAATCTATATTTGTTCTTTGGCAAATCGTTTTGGCTCAGGGCAAAGTGAAGTTTCATAACTTTATATATTTAGGCTATTTAACTTTAACGTTGTAGCCATGCTGTATGTCTGACTGAATCGTTTACTTTATTTCTTGACTTGTATAGCGTCTTATACCTTTTAAAAACTGAAATTTAACAAAAAGAGACAGGGTTGCATCATTTTATTTTATATAGCGGCTAGCCTATGTAAGAATATTTTAAAATATATAAATTTACATTATTTATTATTGTTATTATAATAATATACCACTTGCGATTATCAATCTATTAGTTATGCTGTTAAATTATTGTACTATCCATAGTAACTATTTAACTTATTATTTTGTATTGTCTATATTCTGTAATTGATATTTCATATTCTTTTGCTATTATTATAGTATTATACATAAACTATTATCAATATATTATTATTATTTTATAGTACTTATGATATTATATAATTATACTTTTCATTACTATTTTATTTGCTGTATACTGTTTGTTTATTTTATTGACTAAACTATTTACTATTAGCCTACTTCTCACTTTATTTTATATTTACTATTTGCATTGCACTGTAGTTGTACCATATCATATGTATTACCATAAAGGATCCATCAGTTATCTTTGTTATTGCTAAAATCGGGTCAATGACAGAATATGCCTTTTCCACAATAAGAAAACTTTATTTAATTTAATGTGAAAATTAAATAATATCTCAGTATCTCAGTTCACAATTCTTATCCAAGAATAAAAAGCCAAATACATGACAAGCCTGAGCTTTGGCCATTCCTTATTAAAAAAATATATTTTATAAATCTAACTGTCGAGATTTTAAATAACTAGAGATGGAACTTTTTTGTACACCACATACAAACCACTGAAATCGGTTGATAAAAGTAATTTTTTTTTTTTGGTTTTTATCCAGAAAAACCGCAGCTCACCTGTTCATTTGCATTGATTACAGCGCAGTCTTGCCCTCCGCAAAATGGCGGACGCGTTGACGTATCGCAGCAACGTTCCAAAGCGGCCAATAGGGCGTCTATGTATTTATTATGTCTATGGGGTAATCCGTGCGGTTTTGTAGTAAAAATATACATATTTAAAACTTTATAAACGAAAATAACTGGCTTCCGGTGGCGGTCGGCACGCGTTCATGGAGATGGAAGCGTCGTGACGTAGAACGAACGTGACAGCGCAGCCAGAGAGCAGAGCAAAACAAAACTCTACCTTCGTTCTACGTCACGACGCTTCCTACGCTACGTCGTACATCATATGCCAGCATCCATCTCCGTGAACGCGCGTCGACCGCGACCGGAAGCCAGTTATTTTCGTTTATAAAGTTTTAAATATGTATATTTTTACGACAAAACCGCACGGATTACCCTCGGAAGGCCTTCGTTTATCCCCCTGGAGCCGGATGGATTACTTTTGTGAAGGATGCATGCACATTTGCGGACTTCAACGAGCTGGACCCCATAGCTTCACACTATAACCACTGAAAGATCTAAGACATTTTCTAAAATAACTGAAAATGTGTTCGTCTGAAAAAAGATTGACATATACATCTCGAACGGCTTGAGGGTGAGTAAATCATGGCTTAAATATCATTTTTGGGCGAACTATCCCTTTAATATTATGAACAGCAGCTACGCTAATTATTTCCCATCTGCTTTTCTGTTATCTCGGGACGCTAGTAAATAGAGTTCGTCAGCTCCAGTTTGTATCCAGCCTCTCATGGAAACTACAGATGCCCCAACACCCGTGCAGAGACGACTTGAAGCCTGTGAAGAGACGACTCGACGCCGGCGATATGTTATGCCCTAAATTAATACATGATTAACTAACTGTATTTTTTCTATGTACTTTTCTGAAATGCACTTTCTGTAAAGCTGCTTTGAAACAATATGTATTGTGAAAAGCACTATAAAAATAAATTTGAATTGAATTGAATTGAATTGAATACTTAGCAAAAGTTTCTCCTGCTCCTAGCTCATGGACGCTCTCCGTCTCTGCAAGTTTCGGAAGGGAATGATTCAGATTTCCCTTGGCACAGCTACTAGAAGACAGACGGGTTGCTCACATCACATCTACGTCATCAAGCTCAGTTTGAGTCTGCGCAGTACACTCGACCCCCAGGAAGTAAGAGCTTCTAATTGACTTCACTTGTCTCCACTGAATCCAATGGGGTCGCTGTGTCCATTTCTTTTACTGTCTATGGAATTTATACCCTTCAGCCACGCCCATATTGGCGCGCTCGAGGCTGGCAAGGCACCAAGCGCTCCGATTGGACCACGCGCCTTTGCTGATTCGCCCATAGGTTCGTGCAGTTGCCGCAGCAGTGCCAGTGTTGCCAACTTAGCGCCTTTGTCGCTATTTTTAGCGACTTTTCAGACCCCTTTAGTGACATATTTTCAAAAAAGCGACTAGCGACAAATCTAGCGACTTTTTGGACAAACCTCAGTAACCTCCAAATGTTGCCAGCACAGTCCTGCGAGCGCGAGGTCTTGCTTTCTCCCTGCCGAATGGCTGAGAGGAGCAGCAGCACGACAGCTGACAGACGTGAATGAGTTGTTGTTTCTACGCATTTATCACGTATCTGCTAATCTTTTGTTTTATATTTAAAGAATTTAGTTTGACCATTTTTTTCCCTTTCTTTTCTTGTGCTTATCACTTGTAATACTCACTATTACAGTGCTTTAGTTCACCCAGTTCCCGAACTCTCTCAATTCAGATAATTTTACACATAAAAAATGTAGTCATTCACTAGCTAGCCTACTCGTTAAATTGTCTGACAAAAAAATATATGAAATGAGAACAGCTTTATTGTACATTCGGCTATATTATATTATATTAAATTAAAATACAGTATGTGAGCATGAATTTAATGAGAAAACACATTAGGCAGGCAGAACGCAAGTACGACGCGATTACATCATGAATATGCTAATTGACGTATGACGTCATCTATTGACATTTAGGGAAGGCGTTAGCTACTTTCCTTTGAAAATAGTTGGCAACACTGCGCAGCACAGCCAATCAGCACGCTTCATTCAGCTATGATGTACTCGCTGTGCAGCTGCAATGCGTTTTAGGCCCCGTTTACACGTACATGGTTATTTTGAAAAATGGAGACATTTCCCTTCGGTTGTGCCCCTCGTTTACACGCAAACGGAGAATCCGCCTCTGAAAACGATTCTTTCTAAAAACTCCGGCCAGAGTGGAGATTTTGGAAAACTCTGTTTGCACATTTGCATGTAAACTGAGAAGATGGAGTTTTAGGCAGTCGACGTCACAGTATGCGACAGAACTTGCACTGCGTCAAAGGTGCGACCTATATTTTCGGGATTCTGACATGGGCTTGACCTTCTCGTTACACTGCCACCTACAGGTTTGGCATGCTCTTGACGGCATATACACGGGTTTGTGTAAACGAACACTTTTCTGAAAACGGAGAGGGTGAAATGTCCGTTTATGAAAATAACTGGCCACGTTTAAACGTAGCCTTAAAATAAAGGCTTCAATATTCTCGAGAAAGGAGTTTTCCCATAGCGTTTCCAACGGAGTACGAGAGAACCGTTCTCGTAAGGGAACCCCTCATTAACAAAGTGTAGACATGATGCAAAGTAAAAGTTTTATTGTGCATTGTTGGCTGCTTCATTGATTATAACCGAACTTTGTGAGATTGACAGTGTTTTAGTGATTGTAAAGGGAGCGGTCTTTGCTCGCTTTCAAGGCTACAGCCTACATAATCCATTGAAAAAAAAACGATCGTTTTACATGCTGCTAAGAGGACCGACGGCCAATTGCATGCTGCAGAATCTCGGAAGTAACATCTGCATAAATGCTGGATACACTTTGCACGGGACAGAAATATGACATGTAAATTATTACTAAAAAAATTGTAAATCATTAAAGCAATGTAGAGGTAGACTAATATATTATTTCGAATTTCAAAAATATTTTATATGAACAGTTCCCTTTCGTAAAGGGAACTCCCACTGCATCGATACTCGATACTTTGGGGAATGCCTTGGGCATGAAGCGTCTGAAGTCAACTATGCAACTATTCCAATCTTGATTGGTGCAACGTCATTACGTCACCCGTGACGTCGCATGTGACGGTGATCCGGAAGCTATAAAACGGTCACAGGAACCAGGAAATGTTAGCTTCTGGTCTTCAGCAAGCGCTCTATGTACAACTTGTCTGTTCTATTTGGTGTTGTTTGTCCCGTGGAAAGAGTTTTATTTATTAAAAGTATGGCGAGTGAGAAACAATTCAGGCAGTGTGCGTCCCCTTGTCCACGCTTTTTAGCCGAGGGTGACACACACTCGCTTTGTGTGGTTTGTCTGGGAGCGGAGCATGCACAGGCAGCGCTCGAGGGTGCTGTCTGTGCTAACTGTGAAATCATGCCCCTAAGAACGCTCCGCTCCCGACGAACTATGTTTAATGAGGCCGGCCAGCCTCACGATCCCCGTGGATCAGGTCCCGCGTCTGTCGAGGCAGCGCGGCGTCTGCATTCATGAGGATCGCAGAGGGATTTAGCTGATAATGTTTAGACGGCTTCGGCCCTTTCTCAACATTCTGAAGCTAGTTCCCGTAGTTCCGCTCAGGGTGCGGAAGCCCGCGCTGCGGCTTCTTCCGCCCCTGCAGAGGAACCGATGCTCGAATTATCTGGTTCCGAGGAGCTAGATATTTCGGGCATCGAGGCAGGCGAATGTGAAAGATCGCCACCCCATTCCCCTGCCTTTGAGGAGCTGCTAGAGGTTGTGACTCGAGCAGTGGCCAAATTAAATATCGATTGGCCCACAGAGGTGCAGGAAGCGACGGCAAAAAGCAAACTCGATGAGCGCTTCCTGCAGACTCGGTCACAGCCTCTACGCCGGAGTCTGCCTTTTTTCCCCGATCTCCACACTGAGGTGTCGAGATCGTGGAATAAGCCCTTCTCCTCTAGAATATCTGGCCCCAATGTGCATATATATTCAAACATTATGGGTGCGAAGGAGGAGGGCTATGGGATGATGCCCAGGGTTGAAGAGTCCTTTGCTACACATCTCTCCCCTGACGCTGCATCATCCCTGCGGGCTCCGGTGCTTCCCACTAAGCCCTGCCGTACAACATCGGCCTTGGTTGGGAAGGCATATATGGCGGCAGGTCGGGCTGGTAGTTGCCTGCATACTATGGGGCTATTGCAGGCATACCAGGCCGACCTCCTCAAAGAGGTGGACGACAGCCTTCGACGACATCAGAGAGATGCGTCAAGTGGTTGACTTGTCTCTCCGTGCTACCAAGGAGACGGCCCGTGCCACCAAGGAGACGGCCCGTGCCATCGGCCACTCCATGGCAGCACTGGTAGCCACGGAGAGACACTTGTGGCTGAATCTGTCGGGCATCGGGGACAAGGACAGGGCTTGTCTCCTCGATGCCCCAGTTTCGCCTTCTGGCCTTTTCGGCGACGGTGTCAACAATGTCGTCGAGAGGTTTCAGGAGGCGAAACGACAGTCAGCCGCATTCAAAGAGTGCATCCCCCGCCGTCGTTCCAGGTCTCGTGGGTCTGCTGCCAGGGGGCAGTCCCACGAGGCCGCCGCCAGCTCCCCACACCTGCTTAGGCAGAAGGAGAGTGTTGCTTCTCGTGCTCCCCCCCAAGGGGCCTGGAGACAGAAGCAACACCCTCAGTCGAAGCCTTCCAAGCCGAAAACAAATCTGAGGACTGTTATTCATGCGAGGAAGGCTTCGGCTAAAAAATCATGATGGGACGTCCAGGTCTCTGAGGGCATCCCCCTCCGTGTGGGCTTTTTAAAACTTCGCTCCGCGGAGCCCTCAGGAAATCGATGTTGCTTTCCACCGTCAAGTGCGCTTCGGGACGCATCGACTTCCAGCGAATATGTCACAAAGAATGTTCCTATAAAATCTATGGTTCTGAAACGTTCGCTACCTCTCAAGAGACCTGGAGAAGAAATGATTCGGTTAGTTCCTGCCAAAAGATTGCTTCAGGTCACCGAAAGTAAAAATAAATATGACAGTGAAGTTGTAAATATAACACCTGAGGTCAGTCCTGAGAGATTGATTCCCTTAGTAGATTATACTAGATTTCCCTTAGACACCTGGAAAGGTCTTCAAAATATATCTCAGTGGGTCCTGAATACAGTTGAGAAGGGATATAGAATCCAGCTCCAGTATAGACCACCTAGATTTAACGGTGTTATTCATACGCTGGTATCTCCTGATCAAGCTCAGGTGATGGAAGATGAAGTTCAGACTCTTTTAGCTAAGGAGGCCATAGAAAATGTGCCCTTAGAGCAGAGGGATTCCGGGTTCTACAGCCGGTACTTCATAGTTCCAAAAAAGGATGGTGGGCTGCGTCCTATTATAGATCTTAGGGTTTTGAATAAATCTTTGAGGAGATTTAAGTTCAAAATGTTAACTATACCTATGATCGTTCAACAAATCAGATCCGAGGACAGGTTTGTGACGATAGATCTAAAGGATGCATATTTTCATATTTCCATCATCCCACAACATAGGAAGTTCCTTAGATTCGCTTTTGGGGGAAAAGCTTATCAATATAGGGTTCTTCCTTTCGGCCTAGCCTTATCCCCTCGCACCTTCACTAAATGCAAGGATTCATCCATTGCTCCATTAAGACTTCAGGGGATTCGTATTTTAAATTACATAGATGACTGGCTCATTTTAGCTCAGTCGAAAGATCTGGCAATTCAACATCGAGATTTGTTTTGCATCATTTGAGGTGCTTGGGGTTGAGACTCAATGTGAAAAAGAGTTCCTTAACTCCTCTTCAGAGGACTACATTCCTGGGAGTAGAGTGGGACTCAGTTACTATGCGGGCACAATTGTCTCCTGCTCGTATTAATACTATCTTACACACAATGAGGAGTTTTAGGTTAGGTCACTGTCAAACACTTTCAAAGAGTTTTGGGTCTTATGGCTGCAGCTTCCATGGTAATTCCCTTTGGTATGCTCCATATGAGGGCCTTGCAGTGGTGGCTCAGGAACAAGGGTTTTTCTCCTCTGGGAAACCCTTTTCGCACGATCAGAGTTACGCACAGATGTCTTCGTTCTCTAGTCATGTGGAAGAAACCATGGTTCCTGTCTCAAGGCCCGGTTTTGGGAGCACCATGTCAGAGAAAGACTTTGACTACGGATGCGTCCCTCACGGGCTGGGGTGCGGTTATGGAGGGCCGTTACACCCGAGGTTCTTGGAAAGACCATCATCTCTCATGGCATATTAATCGCCTGGAGATGCTGGCTGTATTTTTTTCCCTGAGGCACTTCCTTGTGGACCTCAGAGGCCATCATGTTCTTGTTAGGACAGACAATATGTCGGTGGTCTCTTATATCAACCGCCAAAGAGGTTTGAGATCATGCCCTCTTTGTAGACTGGCGCATCAGATTCTTCTTTGGTCCCAGGATGAATTTCTCTCGGTCAGATCTATTTATATTCCTGGGGTTGAAAATTTGGGAGCAGACATCCTGTCGAGGCAGGGGCTGAGGCCCAGGGAATGGCGGCTCCACCCCGAAGTAGTTGAGCTTATATGGAGGGAGTTTGGCCGAGCGGAAGTTGACCTGTTCGCTTCTCATGAAAACTCTCATTGCCCGCTCTGGTACTCTCTCTCACATCCAGCTCCGTTGGGCTTGGATGCCATGGTACAGATGTGGCCGAGGTCACGCCTGTACGCTTTTCCCCCAATCGCTCTGCTCCCTGGGGTTCTAGAAAGGGTCAGGAGGTACGGTGTGAGATTGCTCCTTGTAGCTCCGTACTGGCCGGCCCGAATTTGGTTTTCGGACCTTATGAGTCTCCTTAGGTTTATGCTTAGGGCCTCTGTGGCGGCCTCAGTGCCCTCCGCAAGCCTCTAAGGGTGTGCATGTTGGGACATTCCCACTGAGACTCCATGTTCCTGTAGATTGTAGATGTTCCAGAATCAACAGTGAGAAGAAGAAAGCTATACACTCCTGATACACACGTGACAATGTTTATTTTAGTACACCACCACCAATACCACACTACAAAAAAAATCGTGTAAAACCCAGTAAACCCTGGGATTATTACTCGTGACAATAAAACAAAATATATGGATATGAGAATGTGTATACAACATAACTAAATTACCGGCAAATGCTAAAAAACTAAATTTAACTGAACCTCCGGCACGATTGGAACATCCATTGACCCAGCAGGAGATGACCATTTTCACTTTTTAATCACAAAATTTCCGTTTCAGCTTTTTCTTCTCATGTTCTGCATTGTAAGAATGTTGTGTTCTGCCCTCAGAAATGGCGCCGGGTCGGCAAATGCCCGTATGTTGTGACGTCATGTGGGAACTATGTATAGTAGTGCCGAAGTTATGACGTCACTTTGTAGGCCAACCCGGAAATTAGCGGCGCATGGGTTCCCTCGATCAAAAAGCAATGCATTTTCCCCATAGACTTTTGGAAAATCGCAAAAAAATAAGATCTGTGTTCAACAAAGAGTTGTGACCCTTACACGTTTTGTCTATCAAGATAATCTTTACAAGTTAATCCAAAATGTATACATTTTGAAGCCTAAATAAAGCCGTCGGATATAAAATGCTAATGGTAGGCTATCAACGGACTACAGCACACCATGGTCGCGGAACAACGTCATCATCAAGCTTCCTCAAACTCACTCGCTCGCTCATTATGATCTGCGCTGTGTATGAACCATAGGGTATGAACCTATTTTTTACAGTCTATGGTATGGACCTATTTTTACAGTCTATGGTATGAACACTTATCCACTTTTTCATGAGAAATATTGCCCATTCTGTTTTTCCAAAAATGTTAGAAACTAATTTTGTTTATGCGTGCCTCTCTGAGATTTTTTAAATCTTTTGTTAATGTTTTATTTATTCGTTTATTATTTTGTTAGTTTATATAAACCTTAATATTATTTTCTTTGTGATTAAGATTATTATGCCTGATCATTGTGCCCCAAATAAACTTTAAAGATTATCTTTCTCTGTGTTATGTTTGATTGTATGTTTGCATACCATTTGCTAATTCGCCAGGAAAAAAACGCGCTTTAACCATCTCAGAAGCACTAACGTTAGCTATGGCCGTATCAATTTCCATGTCCTTTTTCTTAGACGATAGAAAAAGCATAGATCGAAGAGAGAACAACTATAAATCTGGACATGAACAGTGCAGCTTAGATGCTGGTTTACTTGCTGGTATTGTAAGGGCCAGCATGAGGGACAAGGTTAATCGAGTAAGTAAAACTAGGGAGAGATAGAGGAGTTATAATAGTGTTCTATGTATTTAAGATAACTATACAAATAATCTCTGAACAAGCATAACACAGTTCAATTCCAAACATTTAATATAATAGTTGTATATAATTATATATGTTGAATTTAAAGAGAATTGTCAATAGCAAATGCTTATTATAATATATTATAATTAAACCATATATGTTCCCTAAATAAACCATATATACTCATTTTGTTAACATTTTCTATTTTTACCTGGTAATCCACAAGCCCCAATGTGAGAGCCTGTGTAGTAAATTTTATCTCACATTCACATTACTGTGAGCTGACTGGAGTGTAGTTACAATAGTATACAGGTATACAATAGTTTAACATTTAATTTGTGTATTTGTCAGACAGTCAACTTACAGTGCATTAAGGCTATACATATCAGCGTGTTCTCTGGGAATTGTCCACGTTTATATAGCACATTAAATATAGTTAACATTTACTACTAAAATAACAAAGATTAATATCATTGCCTGCTTTAACTACGGCAATGCTGTTTACAAATACAATCATATTATTATAGGTGGGTAAAAGCCAAGTTCACAAGGTGCAGGACCCACCCTTTCTATAATTATATCCAAACAAGTTACAATAAAAGTCAATAAACCAGGTATTATTTTGAATATTTTAATTAAACACATTTCTCAACGTAACGTTAGCCTTTAATAAAACTGCAGCGGATCTAATCTATTAAACAGTGGCAAAGTAAACAAGCTTTTAGATATTTTAAGAGAAAGACAAAAGGTATTTTAGCTGTTGATTTGGCCATGAAAAACGTTTATTCTTGCTACTGCTAGCCTTTTTTACTCCATCTGGCACGAACCAAGAGTCTCCGCTGGATAACATCGGACGGAAAACAAACGAGATTTCATTCGATGACTTGTGGTTGCATCTCGGGACAAAACAAAAATAACGTTATGTAGGCTATATTAACTGAAAGGTAAACTTCTAAGAACGTGAAGCTGAAACGCGGGCTAGTGAGAGATTTCATGTTTGTCATGATGACGTCTAAGTCCCCGCCAAAGGATGTAGTCCCTTTTAGCAACTTGTTAGCAACCACCGTTTTAAAGACACAATAAAGTTTTTAAAAAATCACAAGCAGGTTATAACTGGTGTGTTTTATGTCATAGATCAAAACGTGAAAATATTTAGAGGCTTTGTTAACCACAGACCTTATTTCAGGCGATTTAGCAAAAACCCATTAAAAAAACCCATAGACTTTAGGGCGAGGGAACCCGTAGTGCTAAAATGCTAACTCACTTCCGCGTTTTGGCCTACAAAGTGACGTCATAACTTCGGCACTCTATTGTATTTAAAGAGACCGCACCAAAACGAGTTGCTTTCAGACGCACATCAGAAAAGGGGTAGAAAAGGGGCCTGTGGAGCTATAATAATGAAGAATTCAGACCCAAGCATTGCAGTTCCGCTTTATATAGACTACAAATGTATGATTTATATGTAAAAAGGAACAATTTAAAAGCATGATATGTCTCCTTTAAGCAATGGCCCTGAACGGTGGTTTAATGTCAACATTGTGACAAAGCTGTAACCACACAATGTATTTATAGCAACCTTTTGGCCATGTTGATAAAACGTTGTTAGAAGGTTGGCTACGTTGTGCCAACGTTCTGTGTTTGCTGGGTACAGCGATCTAGTCATGTCACTTTTACAAGCGCCAAAACAGTATTGTTTGAATTTCTAATAAAATGGACAGAATCTGAGAGCTGAGAATTTGTTTCATGTCAATAATAACCTTCTCTGTCTTGTCTGTCGGTGTCAATGTCCTCTTTGCTTCGTGATTTTTCTCTGTGAAAAAATGAATGAGTGGCGTGAGAGCGTGTGAAAACAAAGTGACAATTGCGTGAGTCTGAAGCTGGTCTGAAGCTGAATGGGTGAGAGTTGGCAGCCCTGCTGGATTTACAATCAAGTATTTCGAACACTATCAAACATGAACAGGTTGTCTTTTGGGGAGGTAGGTAAACCATAGTTATTTGTTAGCTCTTTGCAAATACATTTAATGTAATATTTGTAAATGCCAAGTTCGTTGATGATAACAAACATTGTGTCTTTGCATGCAAATCAAAAGAAACCAGGGACATTAGGCATGCATGAAACAGGATAGCCTTTAGATTTTACATGAGATAAAACAATTCAATAGCAAAAAAGCATTGCATAAATAAGCAACAGTGAAACAGCTGGTTGTTCCAGTCATATTACATCTATCAGAAATATTTGATTATTAAATTTCGGCAGAAGTCTGTCAAGTGGTCAAACAACCATGGAGTGACTATGGCGTAGCTAGTAGGAAAAATTAGGCCTGGGATCTCAGTTATAAATCACATAATATGATCAGATTATATGGATTTGATTCTGTGTTAAAAGTGACAAACCAACCTGGATATATAAAGGAAGGGATTTATGAATTTTTATGTGTGCGCGTGCGTCAATGGAAACATACAGTACATTAGCTTTTTACAAGGTCATGCACATTGTCGAGCACACCCCTTTTTCACAGACATTGGTGGAAAGTATGTAGTTCCGTCATATATGTCAGTAGCAAAGAAGGTAAAAAAGGGCACATATTACTAACTTTGACGGTTAAAGAGAGAGAGAGCGCGCACTTCTGTTGTATGCTCTTGATTTCTGAGCACACCTGTTATTTGGATTAAACCTGAATTGTATATATTAATAAAAACTTGAACTGTTATGTTGTTTATGTATAATGAGTGGTTCCCTACAATATTACAGGGCGTTTACAGGACAATAGGTTTTATGTGTGCAAACATCTGAAGTGTGTGCCCAGAAAGCTTGAATACATTGAATTCTCTTTCACTTCTTCTTGCACTTGAACTGAGGAATTCACACAAAAATATAAAACGCCTGTCTTTGCGAGTGTCCTAGTAAACCTAGTTGGTAATTTCTTAAGTGAATGTAAACGGTTGACAAATAAAAACGCATCTGTAACAGTATATTTGATCCGTTCATTCGGTCTTAAGGGGACAGCAGCTTAATAAACTTGCTGCTATGTTTCTAATTTTAATCAACAACAAAGGACAAAGAAATCACTCACTGCTCTTGACTAAATGACTTTTGTCATTTTAATAAAGATTCATCTACATTTAATTTACACAGTGAAGACTATGCAGTGTTATTTTACATTTTATTACTTAAATCAAACCCGAAAACTACTGTTAGAACAACCTAAAAAACCTGAAAAGCACTGTTTTATTTATTTGTGCTATATGTAATTTGCTTATTTGTTCTTCTTTTATTACTGACTGTTTACTTGTCTTTATTAATGTTTTAATTTTAAATTAATTAGGCTAGTGGTTTTGCTGTAGTATCAAAATTGTAACAGAGAATTGTGATATTTCACTGGTATCTTAACATTTGAACCACTGGCCCAACCAGGCCAGTAGAAAAAAATCTTAAGCATTGAGCCCTGCTAAAGCTGCTCTAAATATGCCCTGTGCTATTAAATGAAAGATAAAATATGATATAGCAAAAATGAACAGTGAAAGTAACAGAGGATATACAATACATTTCAACAGGCATAATTAAGCATGCAAATAACTGAAGGAAATGTATTTGCTAAACAAATGAAACCAATGTATGTTATGTCATGCCATGCATGTAAATGCCAATAGACTTATTAGTTCTTTAGAAAACAGTCACATCTCTCACATCCTTGTTTAGTTTGAGATGATGTAGATAAATGCCGTTTTGATCCTCACCATCAAGATTTGCATGACTATTGTTTATTCTCAAAAGAGATATGGGACATTTGATATTTATTTGGTTAAGAGATAGAATCCAGTGATAATGCATACGATGGGTCCCACCCTCTGATCACAAATTATATTCTTACAAAGAAAGATAACATGTACTATAAAAGGACAAATTCTGACCGATAACTCACATTAGCCCTTGAGCATGGTTGTTTTCTACATGGGAACTGTAATAATGTCCCAGATGTGGATGCTGAGATGGGTCGTTTTACTGGTGGGGCTGCAGTCGATACAAGCAGGTCAGCTGACTATAAT
Source organism: Rutilus rutilus (assembly GCF_951802725.1). Lineage (NCBI taxonomy): Eukaryota > Metazoa > Chordata > Actinopteri > Cypriniformes > Leuciscidae > Rutilus > Rutilus rutilus. The sequence goes on from NC_140233.1 coordinate 8,434,595, forward strand.
CTGTTTTGTTCTCATTTTACAATGCACAATATTATTGTAAATATATTTCTGTTTTTTTTTTTATGTTATCTGCATGACACACTAGATCCTGTAATGGGCAGAACAGTAACAGGTAAATATATTTTTTTTTGAAAATCATGTATGTAATTTAATACAGACTAATTAGGGTAATTTTCATAATTTTCTACAAAGTTTGAAAAAAAAGTTCAAAAAGTTTCTACAAAATTTGTTCGGGAAATAATGCATTCATTTCTCTGATCAAGGGAGATTATTATTTATTTATAAGAATAATAAAAGAAGTTGAAAAAACATTAAACAAATATTCAAAATGTACTTTCTCTGTTCATTTCCCATTAATTTAATTCAGTGTGTAAATGATAATGCTAAACAAAATAATAATACATTTTATTTTAAGGTACCTTTCAAGACACTCAAGGACACTTTACAAGTACAATAAAATACATAAGCAATATTTAAAAAACAAATACAACAAAACAGGAAAAAAACAGAGTGAGCTTTTATTAAAATATGGCTTTTAAGATGTAATTTAAAAATTAAAAGACTACAACTATTACGTATGCTTTGAGGTAAGGTGTTCCAAAGGCTTGGAGCAGTACAACTAAAAGCTCTATGTCCCATTGTAGTCAAACGTATAAAAGGTCTAACAAGGGTTATAGAAGCAGAAGATCTGAGGCATTGGGACTCTTAATGAAGGAGAAACAACAGAGTTGTCAATAGTCCGTGTGAAATTATTAACATTTTTCAATTTTGATTTACTGTAATGCCTACTAGTACAATCTCAGTTGTCTCACTGTTAAGCTTAAGATAAATACATGTAAAAAATGATTTCATTTCAAATACACAAACCAAAAGAGAAGTTTGTAGTGTTGAGTTAGGCTTTGAAGACAAATAGAGATGGGTGTCATCAGTGTACAATGAAAATGTATACTGAATTTACTAAAAATATAATCTAAAGGCATAAATAATAAACAGAAGAGGGCCCAAAACTTTGAGGCATGTCAGTATTAATCTGAGATTTCCGTGATCTAAAAGTTTTAATTAAAATAAAACTGTTCGACCTGATGGATGGGATCTATATGAGGAATATAATGATTCCAAAATATACCATATTTATCATTTTAAATTTATTAATTGCACCTAATATAATTAATCAATTAATTATGTTTGCCCCAGTATTGATTTACAATTAATAAAAATGATAAAATATGTGTGTGTGTGTGTGTGTGTGTGTGTGTGTGTGTGTGTGTTTATAAATATATATAGACTGAACTCTTTATACGATTCAAACTGTTTAATGATGTTCCTTTTTGTCTTCTATTTTTAGTGTTCCCTGACATAAGAATCACAACTGAAGGTATGCAGTCCTTCAAACAATTTACAACACTGAAACGGCCTTTTCAATGTTGGTTTAGTTTTCAGTATAGATCATTTATGAACTTTCCCTCTTGGTTTAGATGAACCGAATCCTGATCATCAGTCCATGATCTGCAGTACATGGGGAAATTTCCACTTCAAGACATTTGATGGTCATTTCTTTCAAGTGCCAAACACGTGCAACTACGTTCTGGCCGGGTTGTGTAATGGCCTGGATAATTCTGATTTTAACATTAAGATGCAAAGAGAGATTGTAAATAACTCAATCACTTTCAGCAAAATCACAATAAATCTGCAGGGCACAGTCATTGAACTCACTAACAACGACATCATCATGGACAACGAAGTGTGAGTTGTTTTTAATCTAAACTTAATACTGCATCCAGTTGTCTTGTAGTCTAACCTCTAAAAACAAAGATGTTGCTTTCTTATGTTGAGTGATGATGATTTTTTTTTTTTTTTTTTCTCTACCAGGTTGTATAATTCAACCTATAAGAATGGAATTACTGTCGATCTGAGCACATCAAATTTTAAGATCTCTAACAAAAATGGAGTGACTGTATTTTGGGAGAAGGACCAATCTTTATTGGTATGCTTTTTCTCTATTCATATATACAGCTACTGTATTTAGTATTATATTTGGGTTGCACTTGATTTCCATAGTCCACTTTAGACATTCTACTAACTTTAAGTAACTTTACAACTACATGTCAACTAACTCTCTTTAGAGTATAAGTAGACTCAATGTTATGATTAGGGTTAGGTTAGGTTTAATAGAATAAGTTGATTTGTCCTTGAAAAGTTACTTTTTTTTTAAATGAATTTTATTAACAAAAATGTACAGAACAAAACTGTTTGCCAGGGGTACAAACATTAAAAGAAATAAGATTACAAAGAGTATACAAAAAACACATTAGTTGCATAGGAATTTTTTCAGAATAGAATTTGTTTTTAAAGCCTTTGACTGTTTAAGATCACTGATAGTGGTACTGTAATGAGATAGCTCTTGTAGAAATAGGTTAAATAATGGCTTGCTGTCAGTCCACTTTCTTTTATGAATGTGAAATTTTCCTAAAAATAAAACAAGTTGTACAAAGAAAATCAAGTCCTTTTCCAAATTAATGTCCTCAAAGTAAAGAAGAACGTCCTTCTCCTGCAAATATAATGACTGTCCTGTTTTCCTTTCAATAAAGTTTTGTACATTCATCCAGAACATTTTAGTAAACACACAGTGATAAAACAAATGTTCTTGAAAAGTTACTTATATAGTCAGTGTAATATCTGTTGGGGGACATTTTTAAAGTTACTTATGGTAATGTCTAAAGTGGACAATGGAAATGTAAGTTTTACCCATATTTGTGACACAGACAAATAAGGCCTGACCATCCAATAATCATAAATTTTACAATATGATGTTCCCTAGATTGAACTTTCAGAAAAGTATCTAGGCAAGACCTGTGGACTTTGTGGAAACTTCAATGGCAACAAGACTGATGATTCAGTTGACAATGGTAAAACCTAATTTTGATGAAATCAAAAGTAATTGAACGAATCATATTTTAATATATGACATCCAAACATTTCATTCGTATAGGTTTTAATGTGGCCGAATGGAAAGTGTTTAAACCTGAATCTTGTGAGGACATCATAATTCCTCCTAATGATCAGTGCGAAAACCAGGTATTATGATACAAAATGAAAGTTGTTGCTATTATTTTAACAGATTTTGGAGTTGTGAAGTATACATTGTTTACAAGTGTATAAGATAAAAAAAACAGAGATGTTATTTTAAATTACGAGTGTTTTCTGATTTTTTTGTCCCAGACGAGCGTTTGCCTTGAGTATCTCAGCAGTCCAGGGTTTAGCGACTGTTACAATGTGATGGACATGGGTTCATTTGAAGAAGCCTGTGTGAGCGACCTGTGTCAATGTTACGGCAATCACGACTGTCTCTGCAACACACTCACAGAGATTTCACGACAGTGCACACATGCTGGAGGAAAACCAGGAACATGGAGGACAGAGCAGCTCTGTCGTGAGTATCATTTCTGGAAGATGAAATTAGTTATGATGGAGAGAAACATTTTACTTAAGGGAACAGTTCACTCAAGAATGAAATTATTTTATTTTCTCACTAATAAATTAAGCTTTTGAAGAAGACACCCAAAATATCCTAAAATAAAACAAAAAACTAATTAAATAGTAATCTTTTGAAGTAGACATCAGCTGAATTATACTTTATGTGTTGATGTAACAGGACCATTGTAGGACAAGTAAATACAGAAAAAATGCTCTGTTTCTTATAACAAATGTTACACAATTATCTAGAGGAAAAAATTTGTTATGTTTTCATATGTTCTTCTGTGGAGCAGCAAAGTCATGTCCTCAAAACATGCAATACCTGGAGTGTGGAAGTCCGTGCAAGAACACCTGCAAAGATCCAAACGCAAGTCTAATGTGTAAAGAACACTGTGTGGACGGCTGTTTCTGCCCTGAAGGTAACCATTTACAATTTAATTTTTTATTGGTTGATTTTTGTTTTTAAATATTCTTCTATTTAAACGGTTTGGGTCAGTAAGATTTTTAAATGTTTTTGAAAAACGTTTCTTATACTCACCAAGGCTGCATTTTTAACAAAAATTACAGTAAAACAGTAATATTGTAAAATATTGTTACAATTACTTTTTTTTTTGTATTCTTTGATAAATAGAAAGTTCAAAAGAACAGCATTTATTTGTAATAGAAATATTTTGTAACATTATAAATGTCTTTACTGTCATTTTTTATTAATTTAAAGTATACATTTCTTTTTCTTACTGACCCTGGACTTTAGAATGGTAGTGTATAATCAATGAATGCCAGCATGTACAGACTCTGAATGAACTCATCAGCTCTCAAAAAATATATCTGATGCCCTAGAAAACACATTTACGCAATTGTCTGGCTTTCTTTTTGTAAAGGCACCGTGGAAGACAACATTGGTCAGAGTGGCTGTGTTCCTGTGACCCAGTGCCCATGTGATCACGATGGCACAGTATATCAATCAGGAGACTCTTACCAACAAGCTTGTAAAAAATGGTAACATTTGAATTGAAATATTTTAGTCACATTTAAATTCCTTCATACGTTTCCTCATGCTAACACTGAAGCATTCTGTGTCAGTGTGTGTGCCGCGGGACACTGGACCTGTACAAACCTGGAATGTCCCGGAATCTGCTCTGTTGTGGGAGGGTCTCACGTCACCACTTATGATGGAAAGAGCTTCACCTTCAGCGGGAACTGTGACTACATCCTCACTAAGGTCTGTCAGGATATCAGATGATCCACAGATATTTTCTATCAGGGCGAGATCAATGAAAGTCTTCACTTGTACTTTTATTCACATGGTTTAGTATATAAGAATCAGGAAAGTGGGGACATTATAAAGGTTGCCATGCCCCTGAATAAAATACACACAATATAATTTGGAGGTACTTACAGTACTTTTTTATTCCAGCACTCGTATGACAGTGATATTGCTGTCGTGGGAAATCTGGCAAAGTGTGATCTGACCCGAACAGACACATGTCTAAATTCAGTGACCCTTGTCATCTCGGGGACCCGTGTAAGTACAAGGTTTATTTTTCCTTTTTTTAATGACAGTTGCATGATTTCTTCATTCAATCTTTAAAATAACCATTCGCAGCAGCGAATATTGTCTTTGTTCAAAATGGCACACTTGCTTTTAGTTTACTTACAGCAAACTTCACTAACGTTTTATTGTGTACTTTAAAAAAAACGGCATAATCCTTTAAGATACAATTACATAACATATTTTGTTTTTTTGGTGTTTTGCATATAAAACAGATTACTTTTTCCTCCCGTGGATTTGTGACACTGAATGAAAGCAGCCCATTTAAGCTTCCTGCTACCAAAGGTGGGTTGTCCAAAATGGAGAATTGTTCTATTATAAGCATTTGACATTAAAATTAAACATAATTAAATGCTTCTTTTTTTCTTTTTTTTTAAATGGACAAATGTTTTTACAAATGTATAAATCCTGTAATTATATTAGCATTAACAAAAGGCACTGTTGCCTAGATGTTCTGTTTTGTATCTTAACCACCTATTTCGTTGTCCCAGGTCCTGTGAGCATCTTCCAGCCCTCTTCCTCCTTCATTATTGCTGATATGAAGAGTCTTCGTCTAGAGATCCAGTTGGCTCCAGTCATGCAGTTGTATATTGTAGCCAGCACTAAAGAGAAAGGGAAAATGAGAGGTTAGTAAAGCAGACAGCAAATCATTTTGTCATTTTGCTTGTAATGACCCCACCCACTGCACCCATATTTTAAAGGTGTTGTATGTAACTTTTTTACTCTACTAAAGCATAAAAATACCATGATATGTTTTTAGATATTTAGGAAACATGCTAGGTTCACATACTCGTTTCTCTGAAAAACACTTCTACAGCCAGTTCGTTTACTTATTATTTTACACTTTACATTTTGTCAGTCAGTTTTTGTTTTGGTCTGTGTGATATTGCCCACTAGCTGTCATTCTTACAGACAGCACCTTTAAGAAAGGACTTGTTATGTATCTTATAGACACAGTTAATAAGTGTATTTTATGATTGTGTCTCTTTAACTTCCTTTAATTCCACACCTTGCTGTTTTTAGGTCTGTGTGGCAACTATAATGACATCCAAAAAGATGATTTTATAACCGAATTGGGTTTGTCAGAGGACACATCAACACCATTTGTCAACTTCTGGAAGAAAACCCAATACAGTTGTGAAAATCTTGAAAACACAGTTGACAACCCCTGTAGCATGCATTCGGAGACAGGTACTCAGTTTTATAAACGTTAATTCAAGGTGCACTGATAACAGGATTTTAAGAGAATATAAGAATAATCATAGGATAAAGGCTGTGTTGTAGTATGCAAAATATTCCCAGCCTGATATTTTGTATTTGTTTTATTTGGGATAGTAGAGACAGATGACCTATTCATTGTTGTCAGGATTAAAATCTAGAGTGTTTTTTTTTTTCCATTCAGAGAAAATAGCTAAAGACTGGTGTTCCCGTCTCACAAACCCAAATGGAGTGTTTTCACCATGTCATTCAGAAATATGTCCTGAGATTTACTACGAAGTGAGTCTTTTTACACAAAATGATACGGTACATGAAATATGATATACAAATTTAAAGAGCCATCTTTTTAAATTGGGGTTTCATCCTTTGCAGTGGTGTGTCTATGACACATGCAAGTGTTTATATATTAAGAAGTGTATGTGTGCGGCCGTGTCCAACTATGCCCACGCATGTGCTGCCAAAGGAGTCATTCTCCAGGGCTGGATGGATTCAGAACCCTGTGGTGAGAACTTTATAAAGTACACATTCAAACAAATATTTATATGTGTACTCTGTTTCAAATTAGCCTCTGTTTGTCTCTTGCTATATAGACATGATTTCGAAGTGTTCAGGAAACATGAAGTACTCTTACGGAGTGACCAGCTGTGGAAGCACCTGCCGTTCTCTCAGTGTACAAGATAACACCTGCCAAGGGTCCTTCACACCTGTAGACGGCTGTGTCTGTCCTGCGGGAACATACCTCAATGAAGCCGGCAGCTGTGTACATGCTGACCAGTGTCCTTGTTACATTGGCGACAAGGTCATAGAGCCATCAGGAATAATCTACAGTAATGGTGTTAAATGGTAAAAATAGAAGTTCAACATACTAACATAATTCTTTATTGATAAATATATAGTATAGTAACTCTTGATGGATCTTGATGGTTTCGTCATATTACAGCATCTGCAACTATGGCAAATTACACTGCTCCAGAAAAGGTGAGCCACAAACACCTCTTCTGCATTACCACCTGCCAGATTAAAATCTTGAGACGTCACTGAGATACAGCAACACTGGTATGATGTGTGCAAGTTTTCTACTCCTCATCCATGTGCCTGTTGTTTTAGACTGTGATGCTCCAATGGTTTTCTTCAACTGCTCAAATTATGAACAAGGGCATAAAGGAGCGGAGTGTCAGAGGACATGTGAGAAACAAGACCCCAACAATTGTGTGAGTTAGAATGGATGAATATAAATGAATACCTTTTTATTTAATAAAATAATAATAATAATAAAACATAAATCATAATAAATTATGTTTTTTTTTTATTAAGTAGTTTTTATAGTGCATTGATTACATGAAATAATAAATCTTGCAGTGAGCATGATATTGTACTAATCCTGGTCCATGTGTTTTGCCTAGGTGAGCACAGGGTGTGAATCCGGGTGTATTTGTCCAGACGGCCTTCTGGCTGATAGCGAAGGTAGGTGTGTGGAGAGGGAAAAATGTACATGTACCCACAATGGACTCACCTATTCACCTGGGGACCAAGTTCAGCAGGACTGTAACACCTGGTGAGCCAGACACCCAATCATCATTTAGATAACCCATTTTTTTTATAGTGTTATATTAAAGGATTATGAAACACTGCACTGCATTTTCTAAGATGTTAACATAGATGTTTGTTGAATATAATAAATGACATTGAGATCGTCTTCTCATTTTAAAATCTGCATCGTGTCAAAATATGTGACATGGTCAAAAACTATAGGATCGTTTGAGATCCATCTCGCCTCGCCTTAAAAGTAGTTGATAGTAGACGCCTGGAAGAGTGAAATAAGTGCAGTCAAGAATGACGTGACGAAGTGCACGCAATGAACGTTGTTTCATATGCTCAAATAAGATAAAAAATTTGAATATTTCAGGCTGTGAAAAACCAGTCAAAGCACATGTGCAGTCCTAAGCGTATATGTAGTAATACTATTGAAAACAATTGAAAAATACGCTAGCCTCAGGAAAAAAAGTAAACCTTTATTTTAAGGTGTCGTAGTTACACATCACTACATATACTTACTATAGTACTAACAGTAAATATGCATAATTACAACAAACTAACCCTAAACCTAACCATAGCTCTATAGTAAGTACATGTAGAAAATTTGAGTAAATACAATGTAACTACATGGCATTAAAATAAAGTATAACCGAAAAAAGCACTTTAGTGGACAGACGGCCTTTTACACAGAACGTGTTTTTCTTTTTCTACTTTTTCATAGTTTTTCTATGTAAACGCATGCTAGACAGACGTGTTTGACAGTTTCACGTCATTCATGTTGATATATATTCTATATTTCAGCACATGCACAAACGGGATGTGGACTTGCACAAAAAAGCCATGCTACGGAACCTGTACCGTCTATGGTGAAGGTCATTTCAAGACTTTTGATGGAAAGAGATACTCCTTCCACAAAGACTGCGAACAAATCTTAGCCAGTGTATGTTTTTCCAAACAGTTACCAAGTTTTTCAGTACTTCACTACATTACATACTGTTCCTCGTTATTTTGAACTGAAGAAATCAATATCCATTCTGAGACAAGCATTTTTTTTAAAGTATTACCTTATTTTCTTAGAAAAAGATAAATAAAAAGTAAAAAAATGCAGTAAACATATTTTAACTTGCAAAAGTATCACAACTGTTTGGTGAATTTACTCCTCTGTGTCTACTTCTTCACTGCCTGACATGTTACTGTGTGTAACCCCTCTAGGATGATTGCATTATGGGCCAGACTCCCACCTTCCGCCTTTTCACAGAGAACAAACTCTGTGAGACCACCGACACCATCTGCAAGTCAATCAGTCTCTTCTTTGGGGTGAGTTTATTTCATAGCTCAAACAAAGCATGAATGTAGTTAGAGTGTGCAACACTCAGCAATAATAACAGTAATGTATACATTTGAATTCAAATGAAAAATCTGTAAAAATCTGTGATCTTACAATAATGACACAAGAGAAAGATAGCCTATCCAATTACATATATTGGAGTTATGTAGAATATTTTGATACTCTCTTTTCAAATCCTGCAGCAATATGACTGTCAAGTTATACTCAGTCTCAATCAGCCCAAACATGCAAAAAGGCTTCAATCAACTGTGGAGATAGCACATGAAATGACTCAAAACATGTGATTCTTGATCAATGATGCAATCTATTGGAGATCTTCAGACAACAAATTGATCTTCTTAATTCATTTTGCTTATACTCAGTGATTAGTTCAGATATGTTTAGCTTAATAACCAGATATGCAGAGGGGGAAAATCCCACTTTTTGGGATTGATAATCGCATTTACTTACAAGTGTGAGTCTCGATATGTCCTGTTCACTGAAACTTACAGTAGCGTCTTGAATACTGTCTGTATGAATGTGCAACAGGAGTCAAGCCCGTACTCTCTTACCAGTAACCACAGTGACAGTGACCAAAGTAATATCAAAGATGGTGATGTACATAAAACTGGAAAAGTCTTGTTATAACCCCTCCGGTCCTACTCGCCCCACTCTGAGTGGGATTCGAACCTGTGTCCCTGGAATGGGAGGCGGGCCTGCAAACAATGATGCTAAAGAGCTTCAGTCACTAGTGCGTCTCTTGAGGCCAGGGTACTGAGGTTTATCTACGCAGCTTTCGCTAGCTGGCCTCTATCACGCTCACCCCCTTAAACTTCACTTCCATACGTGTAATGGCTCCAATGTAACACCTCCGGTCCTACTCGCCCTGCTCCGAGCGGGATTCGAACCTGCTTCTCTGGCATGGGAGGTGGGCTCGCTAACAAGGATCAGTCGCTAGTGCTCCTTTTGAGGCTAGGGGTGAGGTTTACCTGCACAGCTCTCTCTAGCTGGCCTCCGTTACATTAACACCATTAAAACCATTAACACGTCAAGAGGCCAATTGAGCCGCAAGTTAATCCGTCAAATCTTCATCAACCGACAGCATTCTTCACTTCTCGATTTTTTCTTATTTTAACAATGATAAATATAATACTTTTTTTTCTTGCAATTCCAAATTTAGATCAATGAGATACATTTCTCAGAGGATGGAGTCAATATTATTGAAAACAATGACACTGATTTCGAATATAAAATCCATTCTGCGGGGATATATCTTGTCACAGAGGTCAAAAATCTTTTCAACTTAATCTGGGACAATAAAACAAGTCTAATGCTTCAACTCAATCCTACATTAAAGGTATGTATTCCTTAAAGGTACAGCCATTCAGACACAAACACATACAAATACTCTACCCTTTGTTCAACTACTCACCTAAACATTCACATGATCTCTATGACAGGGCAAGGTGTGTGGACTGTGTGGAAACTTTGATGGCAATGCGAACAATGACTTTATGAAGCGCAATGGAGAAGTGGTGACAGATTCAGAGGAATTTGGTAATAGCTGGAAGGTGGATCCCAGCTGCCCAGATGTGACAAACGTGACAGACCTTTGTGCAGAGCATTCACATCGGAGTGTCTGGGCTGAAAAACGATGTAGCATCATAAGAAGTGATGTCTTTGAAGATTGCCATTCTCTTGTAAGTAATAGTATAAACAATTTTGTACAGTTGTTACTATTTTTTGATGTTCACATATTTTGAACTGACCAATGGCAGACAGTTTTTGGGGAACCTATTTAAAATCCATATTTTTACAGTACTGTTTGATGACACTAGTGGCACAGATATAACACTTTCCCTTAAAAAATTTGGAACAAAAACAAGTCAAATTTTGGCCTTCTACTTTTATCTTTTTGTTTATACATGAGAGAATCTTTGAAATGTTTCACCATACTTGGTTTCATAAATATATAAATATAAAAAAAATATATATAAAAAAATTTAAAGCGATAGTTTACCCAAAAAAGAAAATTTTATAATTTACTCATTCCAATTACCGGTCATACAGTAAAAGTCAGTGGGGTAAATGTTGTTGTTGTGGATCCCACTGACTTTTTCTGAAAACATTTGAAACATTGTTCAAAAAATCTTGTGTTCTGCAGAAGAAAGAAAGTCATAGTCATTGGGAATGTCATGAGTGTAAATGATGAACTATCCCTTAACGTATTAAAATTATATTAACTTATAAATTGTTAGTTAATTCAACTTAATACAGTATATCTACTAACAATAACCATGGGGAAGTAAATAAAGCAAAAATATTTTAAAGTTCTGACATTAAGAGGAATATGATAGAAGCTGTGAAATGTTCTGTCTCTCTGTTCCTAGGTGGACTCTAACCAATATTATGAAGACTGCAAAACAGACACCTGTGCATGTGACGGCGGAGGTGACTGTGATTGTTTCTGTACTGCAGTGGAAGCTTATGCAGCTGAATGCCGTAAAAAAGGAGTGTGTGTGGCATGGCGGAGCCCACGTATATGCCGTGAGTCCTGATATTTCTAAAATATCTGCAAATATTTTACTTTTGCTTTTAAATATAAACAACACATATGTAAGTGTTTGTTTATTGTACTGTTATACAAATTTAAATAAACTATGATTTCTCTTCTACTATAAATGTTTTCATTGTACTGACCAAAGTGGTTGTTCATGCAGCTTTATTCTGTGACTACTACGACCCTCCGGGGAAATGTGAGTGGCACTATCAAACCTGTGGACCGCCCTGCCAGAAAACCTGCAAAAACCCCTCAGGAACTTGCTCTGATCAAATTCCTCTCCTTGAAGGTTAGGCGTTATCTTTTTTTAATACTCTGGACAATTTTTGTAGACTGTCCCAAAGCTTGTGGACTTCATGAAGGCTTAAAAAGATGAATTTTCTGAAGTTTAACTTGTTAACATCAAATATTGTATTGTATTTTAAGGACCCTATTTGTGTATTTATTTACATTTACCATTTGACATAACTCTAAGCGCAAGACTCAGTGGTTGACCTTCATTTCATGAGAAAAATGTTACGCTAATCATATTTCCAGTATTTTAACATTACACACCAAAACATAATTAATCAAAATGGGATTTCTAGCCCATATTTTGCACTGGTGATTTACAGACTAGGTGAATAATAACCAGATTCTTTGTCTCTTCCTTCTATATTTAAATTTTTTGCCCAGGATGTTTTCCTCAGTGCCCTCCTGACACTCCATATCTATTGGATGAAACCATGACTTGTGTTAAAGAATGTAACTGTTCCTATAACCATGATACATTTCCTGCTGGATCAGCAGTGTACAACAGATACGGGAATGGTACATGTTCCAAAGCTGTATGTATGAATAATGGGGAAATAAGCTTTATTACTTCATTATTTAATTGTACCATAAACATTACTACAACACCCACTGTAACACCACCATCTACAACTACTACAGTAACAACCTCAGCTCCTACAATACCTACTTCCACTACTACTGTAACACCATCATCTACAACACCGGAAACATATACCGCTACCTCTACAACCACAACTTCTACAATATCTACTACCACTACTACTGTAACACCACCATCTACAACAACAGAAACACCATTTACTACTACGCCTCCACCTCCTAAGTGTGATGAGACAGATTGGTCAGATTGGTTTGACAACAGCAAACCCACGACAGAAATCCAAGGACAGGAAATCGAATCCATCAGTGAATTGTGGAAACAGGGTAAAATATCCTGTGAGACACCAGACGATATTGAATGCATGACAAATTATGGCAATGAAAACTTCACAGGCCAGAACTGGAAGCACAATCAAGTTGTTTGGTGCAATACATCTTTTGGACTATTATGTTCAAACATCGAAAATTCGTATAAATTTTGCCAAAATCATCTAATACGTGTATGTTGCAAACCAACATATACAGTGTCATCCACTACAACTGTCACATCTACTGCAACACCATCATCTACAACAACAAAAACATCTACTGTTACCTCTACAACTACTACAGTGTCAACTACAACTCCTACAATACCTACTTCCACTACTACTGTAACACCATCATCTACTGTAACACCACCATCTACAACAACAGAAACACCATTTACTACTACGCCTCCACCACCTAAGTGTGATGAGACAGATTGGTCAGATTGGTTTGACAACAGCAAACCCACGACAGAAATCCAAGGACAGGAAATCGAATCCATCAGTGAATTGTGGAAACAGGGTAAAATATCCTGTGAGACACCAGACGATATTGAATGCATGACAAATTATGGCAATGAAAACTTCACAGGCCAGAACTGGAAGCACAATCAAGTTGTTTGGTGCAATACATCTTTTGGACTATTATGTTCAAACATCGAAAATTCGTATAAATTTTGCCAAAATCATCTAATACGTGTATGTTGCAAACCAACATATACAGTGTCATCCACTACAACTGTCACATCTACTGCAACACCATCATCTACAACAACAAAAACATCTACTGTTACCTCTCCAACTACTACAGTGTCAACTACAACTCCTACAATACCTACTTCCACTACTACTGTAACACCATCATCTACTGTAACACCACCATCTACAACAACAGAAACACCATTTACTACTACGCCTCCACCTCCTAAGTGTGATGAGACAGATTGGTCAGATTGGTTTGACAACAGCAAACCCACGACAGAAATCCAAGGACAGGAAGTCGAATCCATCAGTGAATTGTGGAAACAGGGTAAAATATCCTGTGAGACACCAGACGATATTGAATGCATGACAAATTATGGCAATGAAAACTTCACAGGCCAGAACTGGAAGCACAATCAAGTTGTTTGGTGCAATACATCTTTTGGACTATTATGTTCAAACATCGAAAATTCGTATACATTTTGCCAAAATCATCTAATACGTGTATGTTGCAAACCAACATATACAGTGTCATCCACTACAACTGTCACATCTACTGCAACACCATCATCTACAACAACAAAAACATCTACTGTTACCTCTCCAACTACTACAGTGTCAACTACAACTCCTACAATACCTACTTCCACTACTACTGTAACACCATCATCTACTGTAACACCACCATCTACAACAACAGAAACACCATTTACTACTACGCCTCCACCTCCTAAGTGTGATGAGACAGATTGGTCAGATTGGTTTGACAACAGCAAACCCACGACAGAAATCCAAGGACAGGAAGTCGAATCCATCAGTGAATTGTGGAAACAGGGTAAAATATCCTGTGAGACACCAGACGATATTGAATGCATGACAAATTATGGCAATGAAAACTTCACAGGCCAGAACTGGAAGCACAATCAAGTTGTTTGGTGCAATACATCTTTTGGACTATTATGTTCAAACATCGAAAATTCGTATAAATTTTGCCAAAATCATCTAATACGTGTATGTTGCAAACCAACATATACAGTGTCATCCACTACAACTGTCACATCTACTGCAACACCATCATCTACAACAACAAAAACATCTACTGTTACCTCTACAACTACTACAGTGTCAACTACAACTCCTACAATACCTACTTCCACTACTACTGTAACACCATCATCTACTGTAACACCACCATCTACAACAACAGAAACACCATTTACTACTACGCCTCCACCTCCTAAGTGTGATGAGACAGATTGGTCAGATTGGTTTGACAACAGCAAACCCACGACAGAAATCCAAGGACAGGAAATCGAATCCATCAGTGAATTGTGGAAACAGGGTAAAATATCCTGTGAGACACCAGACGATATTGAATGCATGACAAATTATGGCAATGAAAACTTCACAGGCCAGAACTGGAAGCACAATCAAGTTGTTTGGTGCAATACATCTTTTGGACTATTATGTTCAAACATCGAAAATTCGTATAAATTTTGCCAAAATCATCTAATACGTGTATGTTGCAAACCAACATATACAGTGTCATCCACTACAACTGTCACATCTACTGCAACACCATCATCTACAACAACAAAAACATCTACTGTTACCTCTACAACTACTACAGTGTCAACTACAACTCCTACAATACCTACTTCCACTACTACTGTAACATCATCATCTACTGTAACACCACCATCTACAACAACAGAAACACCATTTACTACTACGCCTCCACCTCCTAAGTGTGATGAGACAGATTGGTCAGATTGGTTTGACAACAGCAAACCCACGACAGAAATCCAAGGACAGGAAGTCGAATCCATCAGTGAATTGTGGAAACAGGGTAAAATATCCTGTGAGACACCAGACGATATTGAATGCATGACAAATTATGGCAATGAAAACTTCACAGGCCAGAACTGGAAGCACAATCAAGTTGTTTGGTGCAATACATCTTTTGGACTATTATGTTCAAACATCGAAAATTCGTATAAATTTTGCCAAAATCATCTAATACGTGTATGTTGCAAACCAACATATACAGTGTCATCCACTACAACTGTCACATCTACTGCAACACCATCATCTACAACAACAAAAACATCTACTGTTACCTCTCCAACTACTACAGTGTCAACTACAACTCCTACAATACCTACTTCCACTACTACTGTAACACCATCATCTACTGTAACACCACCATCTACAACAACAAAAACATCTACTGTTACCTCTACAACTACTACAGTGTCAACTACAACTCCTACAATACCTACTTCCACTACTACTGTAACACCATCATCTACTGTAACACCACCATCTACAACAACAGAAACACCATTTACTACTACGCCTCCACCTCCTAAGTGTGATGAGACAGATTGGTCAGATTGGTTTGACAACAGCAAACCCACGACAGAAATCCAAGGACAGGAAATCGAATCCATCAGTGAATTGTGGAAACAGGGTAAAATATCCTGTGAGACACCAGACGATATTGAATGCATGACAAATTATGGCAATGAAAACTTCACAGGCCAGAACTGGAAGCACAATCAAGTTGTTTGGTGCAATACATCTTTTGGACTATTATGTTCAAACATCGAAAATTCGTATACATTTTGCCAAAATCATCTAATACGTGTATGTTGCAAACCAACATATACAGTGTCATCCACTACAACTGTCACATCTACTGCAACACCATCATCTACAACAACAAAAACATCTACTGTTACCTCTCCAACTACTACAGTGTCAACTACAACTCCTACAATACCTACTTCCACTACTACTGTAACACCATCATCTACTGTAACACCACCATCTACAACAACAGAAACACCATTTACTACTACGCCTCCACCTCCTAAGTGTGATGAGACAGATTGGTCAGATTGGTTTGACAACAGCAAACCCACGACAGAAATCCAAGGACAGGAAGTCGAATCCATCAGTGAATTGTGGAAACAGGGTAAAATATCCTGTGAGACACCAGACGATATTGAATGCATGACAAATTATGGCAATGAAAACTTCACAGGCCAGAACTGGAAGCACAATCAAGTTGTTTGGTGCAATACATCTTTTGGACTATTATGTTCAAACATCGAAAATTCGTATACATTTTGCCAAAATCATCTAATACGTGTATGTTGCAAACCAACATATACAGTGTCATCCACTACAACTGTCACATCTACTGCAACACCATCATCTACAACAACAAAAACATCTACTGTTACCTCTCCAACTACTACAGTGTCAACTACAACTCCTACAATACCTACTTCCACTACTACTGTAACACCATCATCTACTGTAACACCACCATCTACAACAACAGAAACACCATTTACTACTACGCCTCCACCTCCTAAGTGTGATGAGACAGATTGGTCAGATTGGTTTGACAACAGCAAACCCACGACAGAAATCCAAGGACAGGAAGTCGAATCCATCAGTGAATTGTGGAAACAGGGTAAAATATCCTGTGAGACACCAGACGATATTGAATGCATGACAAATTATGGCAATGAAAACTTCACAGGCCAGAACTGGAAGCACAATCAAGTTGTTTGGTGCAATACATCTTTTGGACTATTATGTTCAAACATCGAAAATTCGTATAAATTTTGCCAAAATCATCTAATACGTGTATGTTGCAAACCAACATATACAGTGTCATCCACTACAACTGTCACATCTACTGCAACACCATCATCTACAACAACAAAAACATCTACTGTTACCTCTACAACTACTACAGTGTCAACTACAACTCCTACAATACCTACTTCCACTACTACTGTAACACCATCATCTACTGTAACACCACCATCTACAACAACAGAAACACCATTTACTACTACGCCTCCACCACCTAAGTGTGATGAGACAGATTGGTCAGATTGGTTTGACAACAGCAAACCCACGACAGAAATCCAAGGACAGGAAATCGAATCCATCAGTGAATTGTGGAAACAGGGTAAAATATCCTGTGAGACACCAGACGATATTGAATGCATGACAAATTATGGCAATGAAAACTTCACAGGCCAGAACTGGAAGCACAATCAAGTTGTTTGGTGCAATACATCTTTTGGACTATTATGTTCAAACATCGAAAATTCGTATAAATTTTGCCAAAATCATCTAATACGTGTATGTTGCAAACCAACATATACAGTGTCATCCACTACAACTGTCACATCTACTGCAACACCATCATCTACAACAACAAAAACATCTACTGTTACCTCTCCAACTACTACAGTGTCAACTACAACTCCTACAATACCTACTTCCACTACTACTGTAACACCATCATCTACTGTAACACCACCATCTACAACAACAGAAACACCATTTACTACTACGCCTCCACCTCCTAAGTGTGATGAGACAGATTGGTCAGATTGGTTTGACAACAGCAAACCCACGACAGAAATCCAAGGACAGGAAATCGAATCCATCAGTGAATTGTGGAAACAGGGTAAAATATCCTGTGAGACACCAGACGATATTGAATGCATGACAAATTATGGCAATGAAAACTTCACAGGCCAGAACTGGAAGCACAATCAAGTTGTTTGGTGCAATACATCTTTTGGACTATTATGTTCAAACATCGAAAATTCGTATAAATTTTGCCAAAATCATCTAATACGTGTATGTTGCAAACCAACATATACAGTGTCATCCACTACAACTGTCACATCTACTGCAACACCATCATCTACAACAACAAAAACATCTACTGTTACCTCTCCAACTACTACAGTGTCAACTACAACTCCTACAATACCTACTTCCACTACTACTGTAACACCATCATCTACTGTAACACCACCATCTACAACAACAGAAACACCATTTACTACTACGCCTCCACCTCCTAAGTGTGATGAGACAGATTGGTCAGATTGGTTTGACAACAGCAAACCCACGACAGAAATCCAAGGACAGGAAATCGAATCCATCAGTGAATTGTGGAAACAGGGTAAAATATCCTGTGAGACACCAGACGATATTGAATGCATGACAAATTATGGCAATGAAAACTTCACAGGCCAGAACTGGAAGCACAATCAAGTTGTTTGGTGCAATACATCTTTTGGACTATTATGTTCAAACATCGAAAATTCGTATAAATTTTGCCAAAATCATCTAATACGTGTATGTTGCAAACCAACATATACAGTGTCATCCACTACAACTGTCACATCTACTGCAACACCATCATCTACAACAACAAAAACATCTACTGTTACCTCTCCAACTACTACAGTGTCAACTACAACTCCTACAATACCTACTTCCACTACTACTGTAACACCATCATCTACTGTAACACCACCATCTACAACAACAGAAACACCATTTACTACTACGCCTCCACCTCCTAAGTGTGATGAGACAGATTGGTCAGATTGGTTTGACAACAGCAAACCCACGACAGAAATCCAAGGACAGGAAATCGAATCCATCAGTGAATTGTGGAAACAGGGTAAAATATCCTGTGAGACACCAGACGATATTGAATGCATGACAAATTATGGCAATGAAAACTTCACAGGCCAGAACTGGAAGCACAATCAAGTTGTTTGGTGCAATACATCTTTTGGACTATTATGTTCAAACATCGAAAATTCGTATACATTTTGCCAAAATCATCTAATACGTGTATGTTGCAAACCAACATATACAGTGTCATCCACTACAACTGTCACATCTACTGCAACACCATCATCTACAACAACAAAAACATCTACTGTTACCTCTCCAACTACTACAGTGTCAACTACAACTCCTACAATACCTACTTCCACTACTACTGTAACACCATCATCTACTGTAACACCACCATCTACAACAACAGAAACACCATTTACTACTACGCCTCCACCTCCTAAGTGTGATGAGACAGATTGGTCAGATTGGTTTGACAACAGCAAACCCACGACAGAAATCCAAGGACAGGAAGTCGAATCCATCAGTGAATTGTGGAAACAGGGTAAAATATCCTGTGAGACACCAGACGATATTGAATGCATGACAAATTATGGCAATGAAAACTTCACAGGCCAGAACTGGAAGCACAATCAAGTTGTTTGGTGCAATACATCTTTTGGACTATTATGTTCAAACATCGAAAATTCGTATAAATTTTGCCAAAATCATCTAATACGTGTATGTTGCAAACCAACATATACAGTGTCATCCACTACAACTGTCACATCTACTGCAACACCATCATCTACAACAACAAAAACATCTACTGTTACCTCTACAACTACTACAGTGTCAACTACAACTCCTACAATACCTACTTCCACTACTACTGTAACACCATCATCTACAACACCGGAAACATCTACCGCTACCTCTACAACTACAACAGTCACAACCACAACTCCTACAATATCTACTACCACTACTACTGTAACACCATCATCTACAACACCGGAAACATCTACCGCTACCTCTACTACTACAGTCACAACCACAACTCCTACAATATCTACTACCACTACTACTGGAACACCATCATCTACAACACCGGAAACATATACCGCTACCTCTACAACTACTACAGTCACAACCACAACTCCTACAATATCTACTTCCACTACTACTGGAACACCATCATCTACAACACCGGAAACATATACCGCTACCTCTACAACTACAACAGTGTCAACCACAACTCCTACAATATCTACTTCCACTACTACTGGAACACCATCATCTACAACACCGGAAACATATACCGCTACCTCTACAACTACAACAGTGTCAACTACAACTCCTACAATATCTACTTCCACTACTACTGTAACACCATCATCTACTGTAACACCACCATCTACAACACCGGAAACATATACTGCTACCTCTACAACTACTACAGTCACAACCACAACTCCTATAATATCTACTTCCACTACTACTGTAACACCATCATCTACAACACCGGAAACATCTACCGCTACCTCTACAACTACAACAGTCACAACCACAACTCCTACAATATCTACTACCACTACTACTGTAACACCATCATCTACAACACCGGAAACATCTACCGCTACCTCTACTACTACAGTCACAACCACAACTCCTACAATATCTACTACCACTACTACTGGAACACCATCATCTACAACACCGGAAACATATACCGCTACCTCTACAACTACTACAGTCACAACCACAACTCCTACAATATCTACTTCCACTACTACTGGAACACCATCATCTACAACACCGGAAACATATACCGCTACCTCTACAACTACAACAGTGTCAACCACAACTCCTACAATATCTACTTCCACTACTACTGGAACACCATCATCTACAACACCGGAAACATATACCGCTACCTCTACAACTACAACAGTGTCAACTACAACTCCTACAATATCTACTTCCACTACTACTGTAACACCATCATCTACTGTAACACCACCATCTACAACACCGGAAACATATACTGCTACCTCTACAACTACTACAGTCACAACCACAACTCCTATAATATCTACTTCCACTACTACTGTAACACCATCATCTACAACACCGGAAACATCTACCGCTACCTCTACAACTACAACAGTCACAACCACAACTCCTACAATATCTACTACCACTACTACTGTAACACCATCATCTACAACAACAACCAAAAGTCCTACAACACCTACTACTACAACAACCACATGTTACTGCACATTTGGAAATACAAAATACCCAAGAGGTAAGTACTGACTTTTTGGCAGTTTTTATTTTATTTTGTCTGTGTAGTCCATGTAAAGTTGCTTATAAAATTGATTTAGTCACATTGAAGTTCACATGATTTTTAAACAGTTTTGAAGTTTAAATTGTTATTTTTTACCTCTGCAAACCTTTTACTGTAATTACAGGGTCAACAATTTACAGTCAACAGGATGAGTGCTACACTACTTATTGCAACTCTTCTTGCCATATTGTAAAACAGATTCAATTCGACAACCGCACGGTAAGAAGAGAGACTAAACAGTCCTCACATACTATTTGTGTTTATTATTTCAGTGTACGGTTACTTTGTATTATTGTATTCTTCTGTAGGTCAAAAGACCTCAAATCAATTTTGACCCTGTTTTATTAACCTTTGTTCTTCAATATTTTTGAACTCTTTTATTTATAATAGACAAATGAATGCACTATCAAAACGTGCAAAGAAGGAAAAATCGTAACAGAACCTGTACAATGTGAGCCAATAATTCCAGCTTCATGTGTTAATGGACTTTATCCTGTGAAGGCGTATTATAAAAATGGCTGCTGCTATCAGTACGAGTGTGAATGTGAGTTTAAATTATATAAATATATATATATATTTTTTATCTTAAAGGTGCATAATCAAAAATTATGTTGTTTTGGCAGTGCATTATATTTATCTCTGTTTTATTCTCCAACAGGTGTATGCGGTTCCTGGGGTGACCCACATTATAGAACTTTTGATGGACAATATTATGCTTTTCAAGGAAACTGCACTTATGTTTTGTTCGAAGAAATCATCCCAAAATACAATATCAGTGTCCATGTTAAAAACTATTATTGTAATACTGATCTTGCTTGTCCTGAGTATGTGCTTGTGTATTACAAATCCTACAAAATCAAGCTGACAAGTGACAATAATAAAGTGGTCAAAGTAAGTTTATTCAAAAAAAATTGTTTACAAAAAACAAAAACATGCCAAGTGTTTAAAACTAAGTTTGCACAGAATTGCTTAATCTCACTCCCACCTGCTCCTGCAAGTTTTTAGTATCCCACTCACGCTGAATTTCACTTGTACACCTGCTCTCTTCTTACAGTGATTTTCTTTCTTACCATTCCCCCTTAATTTAGATCCCCCACGTTTTCCCCTCACAAAACCCACTCAGAAATATAATCCTGTACTGCAGAAATCTAAATAAGTCCTGCAGTTACTGAGGGAATGCTGACCTTGAATTAAAAACCTCCTTAAAACACAATCAACACAAAGAAAGACATTTTTCCATGCTAATATGAGTTTATTCTGCAATACTGCTCTACAACAAATTCATGTAATACACATTATTACAACTTTCAACATAAATATTTCCCTTAGGTCTATGTTGATGATGTAGTGAAGAAGCCAACATACATAAACAAGGGCATCATCATCACCACTACTGGCATGGAAACGACTCTTAACATCTCTGAAATCAAAACTTTAATTACAGTCAGTTATATGAGCATCCTAATCAAACTCCCATTCTCCTACTTCCATCATAATACTCGGGGACAATGTGGTGAGTACAGATCTAGTTGTATAATGAAAGACTTTATTTATCATCGAAGCTCGACATGTCTCAAGTGAAGCATAAAGTTGTAAAAATAAAGCAAAAACTGTTTTCTTAAAAGAGTAGCTAAATTTAGACTCTACCTGAATATAGCTGTTGTTGAATTGGTCAGTAAAGTTCCTTCTCCATCCTGATTTATTGCAGCTGAAAATTCACCATCATGGTACACAGTTTGGCTTTTGGTTCTGTTCATTCATTTTTTGAAATTCTGTTGATATTTTGTAGGGTTTTGTGACAACAGCACCACAGATGACTGCAGACTTCCTAATGGAACAATCGACAAATCATGTGAGCACGCGGCACAGTTTTGGATGGTCCCCCCAGGATGTAAATTACCTCCACCTCCTTCTCCTCCTCCTCCAGGACCACATTCTACTACTCCAGGACCACCTCCAACTGTCTGTGAAGTCATCAAGAGCAAGTAAGGCAAAGGACAAACAGAATTGTTCGTAACAAAGTTTTCTATTAAAAGTGTTATTAAACAGAATTAAATCATGATGTTAATACAATGCATGTTTTTTAGTTATGCTCTACTAAGTGAAATGTAATTTATTTGGGGCTCACAATTTTGCATTCTGTCCACAGTGTGTTTTACAGCTGCCACAATGGCGTTCCCTATCAGGGCTATTATGAGGCGTGTAAATATGATGTACTCAGATTGAAAAATGAGTCTGCTGCCTGTGCCAGTGTGGAGGCCTATGCACGGCTATGTGGTCAGACGTCTATCTGTGTGGACTGGAGAAGCTCCCCTATCCTCAAAGGGCTATGTGGTAAACTCACAAATGCACTCACGATTGTAGTAACATTAACGTGTATAATGTGTGTGTATATGATTGATTGTACTTTCACTGTTGTAATTCATGATACTACAATATTGGAACTGAAAGGGCCATGAATCTTGTCATTGATTTCTGTAACAGAATTCAAGTGCCCCAGTGGCAAAGTCTACAAGGCATGCGGACCTAAAGTGGAAAAATCCTGCAGTACATCGTAATAATCCTTATCAGTCCATATCTATTATAATTGTATTTGTATTATACTACTATTGTTGTATTATAATTATAATACTGAATGCTCTGGTCTTTATCTTACAAATTTCTACTTCTATTTTACTTTTCAACTAGGTACAATGCTATGTATGGGGACAATGAATGCAAAGATTGTAACCAAACTATAACAGAAGGTTGTTACTGTCCTGATGACCAATATCGGGTTAATATGACATCAAATCTGTGTACAACTTACTGCGGTAAGAAGTGTTACTTCGTTTACTTTCTCTGTTTGCTAGTTTAATGCACCTTTATGTCATATTTTTGATCATGTTATTGTTTTTGTTGCATCTATGTAGATTGCATTGACTCTAATGGATTACCTAGACAGGTATGTCACTTGTGCATCATTGTCCAGGGCCCTCATTCCCCCCTTTTTCCCCCTTACCAACAGCCCTGTCAGCTGTGGCCCTACCCCTGCGTATGACCAAACTTGCAGCATCTTAACTCATTTTAGTTAGAGAAGTCCCATATTTTCAGAATAATTTGTAATCATAACAAACGTCTCGGGTTACGTATGTAACCCTCGTTCCCTGAGTAGGGAACGAGACGCTGCATCGATACTCGATACTTTGGGGAATGCCTTCGGCATGAAGCGTCTGAAGTCAACTATGGAACTATCCCAATCTTGATTGGTGCAACGTCACCCGTGACGTCGCATGTGACGGTGATCCGGAAGCTACAAAAGGGTCACAGGAACCAGGAAATGTTAGCTTCTAATTGGTCAAAGCAAGTCGTTCTCAGGGGCGCGAAAAGTGTGGCCGAGGGATGCAGCGTCTCGTTCCCTACTCAGGGAACGAGGGTTACATACGTAACCCGAGACGTTCCCTTTCGTAAAGGGAACTCCCGCTGCATCGATACTCGATACTTTGGGGAACAAATACCCACGCCGCCACACTGAGAGAAAACGCCCTGGTGTAAAGCATCTGGCACACTCACGGACGATAGAATGAGTGGAGGGCAGATCCAAACTAGCTTGTCATAAGATTTGGTGCAAGAAGGGGAGGTCTGGAGCCGGAGGCTCGACTGACCTCATGGATGGGAGCCCCAGACCGTAGAAAATATTAGATGAGAGGTGAAAGCAAAAGCGCACCTTGTACTTCAAATATAAGTGGTTTTAGATAACCAACTGTACTCTTAATAAAGGGAATAGCTCCTAACCCTTGATGCATAACTAGATGGACTGACTCCTCTCAGCCTAAGGCCTAATGTAGGAACCTCAAAGGCTACGACCTTGACCATCCGACACATGCGATGGAGGATGGAATACCCGAAGAATCTTAACATTGCCTACAGGTACCTCAGTACCGGGCAAAAATAACGTTGAGTGGCTCCCACGCTAGCAAGTAAGAGGGGGCAGCACCACCACTCTTCCAGGGAGTAAGACGAGCAGGAAGCAGACTCAATAGATTCTCCTATATATACTTATATATCTCAAATATATATTCGTATACCTCACCCACAGGACATGATGGGTGCCAGGGATAACCCATCAGCCTGATGCCAATAGGCTGGATGAAAAGGATTCATCCTCCAATCTACAGGAACATGGAGTTTCAGTGGGAACGTCCTTTCGAGAACACCCTTAGAGGCTTGCGGAGGGCACTGAGGCCGCCACAGAGGCCCTAAGCATGAACAGGAGATCCCGTTAGAGAGCGGGATGGAACACCAGTACTGAAGCCAGTGGGCAGTAATAAACTGGGTTCAATGCCCTCCCTAACTTAATTGTTTAGTTCCTAGTAGAGTGGGGTTCTAGTATGGATGTCCTGACCACCTCGGTGGAAAGGGCAACCTAATTATGGGTGTGACCCCCTCAGGGGCCAGACCCATAGTCTCCATTACTCTGGTCGGGGATGAAATAATGTACCATCAGCCTGAGACAGAAGATCTCTCCTAATAGGAATTTTCCATGGAGAACTCTCCAAGAGACTAATAAGGTCCGAAAACCAAATTCGGGCCTGCCAGTACGGAGCTACAAGGAGTAGTCTCACTCCGTACCTCCTGACCCTTTCTAGAACCCCAGGGAGCAGAGCCACAGACCTCGGCCACATCTGTACCATGGCATCCAAGCCCAAAGGAGCTGGATGTGAGAGAGAGTACCAGAGCGGGCAATGAGAGTTCTCATGATAAGCGAAACAGGTCAACCTCCGCCCGGCCAAACTCTCTCCATATAAGCTCAACCACTTCAGGGTGGAGCCGCCATTCCCCGGGCCTCAGCCCCTGCCTCGACAGGATGTCTGCTCCCATATTATCAACCCCAGGAATATAAATAGATCTGATGGAGAGAAATTTGTCCTGGGACCAAAGAAGAATTTGATGCGCCAGTCTACAAAGAGGGCGAGGTCTCAATCCTCCCTTGGCAGTTGATATAAGAGACCACCGACATATTGTCTGTCCTAACAAGAACATGATGGCCTCTGAGGTCTACAAGGAAGTGCCTCAGGGCAAAAATACGGCCAACATCTCCAAGCGATTAATATGCAATGTGAGATGATGGTCTTTCCAAGTACCTCGGGTGTAACGGCCCTCCATAACCGTACCCCAGCCCGTTAGGGACGCATCCGTGGTCAGAGTTTTTCTCTCACATGGTGCTCACAAAACCGGGCCCTGAGACAGGAACCATGGTTTCTTCCATACGACAAGAGAACGAAGGCATCTGCGCGTAACTCTGATCGTACGAAAAGGGTTTCCCAGAGGACAAAAACCCTTGTTCCTGAGCCACCACTGCAAGGCCCTCATATGGAGCAGACCAAAGGGTACTACCGTGGAAGCTGCAGCCATAAGACCCAAAACTCCTTGAAAGTGTTTGACAGTGATAGCCTGGCCTAACCTAATACTCTTCAATGTGTTTAAGATAGTATTTATACGAGCAGGAGACAATTGTGCCCGCATCGTGACTAAGTCCCACTCTACTCCCAGGGACGTAGTCCTCTGAAGAGGAGTTAAGGAACTTTCCTTCACATTGAGTCTCAACCCCACACACCTCAGATGACGCAAAACAACATCTCGATGTTGAATTGCTAGTTCTTTTCGACTGAGCCAAAATGAGCCAGTCATCTATAAGATACGGACCCCCTGAAGTCTCAATGGAGCAAGGGCCGTGTCCATACATTTAGTGAAGGTGCGAGGGGATAAGGCTAGGCCGACTGGAAGAGTCCAGAACTGATGCGCTTTTCCCCCCAAAAGCGGATCCGGAAACTTCCTGTGATAGGGTTATAAGGGAAAGAGGAGTTAAGGAGCTTGTGGATCTATCAAGACAGACCAGTCCTCGGAGCTGGTCTGACTAACAGTCGGTAACTTGAATCTGAACCCCCTCGGAGGTTGATCCAGTACCATGAGATCCAAAATAAGGCCTAACTCCCCCCCTCATAGGAACTATGAAGTGCCAGCTGTAGAACCCAGGCTCCCGTAACCAAGGAAGAGCCCACTTTGAGGTTTCCTGTGTTAAGAGGGACTAGACTTCCTGTTCCAAGAACCGACCCTGCTCGGGGCTGGCCGACATGTGAACCACCCTTAGTAGATAATATTTGTATATTAGCTCCACTGTAAGCAGGACCCCCTAGGATATATTTTGAAGACCCCTCGGGGTGTCTAAATATGCCATTATGGGGACCAGTCCCTCGAGACTGGCCTCGGCTATAAATTTCCAAATGGCTTCGGTGACCTGAAGCAGCTAACTGGCAGGAACTAACCGAAATATGCTCTCTACAGACCTCCTGAGAGGCGGCGAACTCGACAGGGCCGCAACGTTATCGGGCAGATACTGCGATTTGTGTTCGCTGGAAGCCGATGTGTCCCGAAGCGCCATCGGCGGCGGGAAGCAAACATCGATTTCCTAAGGGCTGCATAAGGGGGCGAGACTCCTGTACTCGCTCTCCTGGGGGAATGCCCATAAGGGTCTGCGTGTTACGACAAGACCTCTTAGTTGAAGCCATCTTAGCCCGAGAGACAGTCCTCAGACCTGTCTTCGGTATGGAGTGCTTCGTGCGAGAAAGTTTCTTCTGGCCCCAAGCCTTATACGGGGGGGCACGAGAGGAAACCTTCTCAAAATATGAGGAGCTGGCGGCTGTCCCATGAGGCTGCCCCCTGGCAGCAACCCCATGAGACCTGGACTGACAACTGGGGATAGCTGATTGTCGCTCTGCCTCCTGAAGCCTCTCGACAACGGATCTTGCCGCGTCGCCAAAGAGGCCGGAAGGTGAAAGGGGAGCATCGAGAAGGAAAGCCCTGTCTTTCTCCCCGATCCACAAGCGATTAAGCCATAAATGTCTCTCTGAGACGACTAGTGCTGCCATAGAACGGCCAATAGCACGGACCGTCTCTTTAATAATACGAAGAGATAAGTCAGCTACTCTATGAAATTCAGTAATACCATTGAGTGAGACCTCCCAGTTATCATCCACCTGCTTGAGGAGGTCAGCCAGATATGCCTGTAATAACCCCATTGTGTGTGGGCATGCACCGGCTCGACCCACCGCCATATATGCTTTCCCTAACAAATTCGATGTACGAGATTTGGAGGGAAGTGTCTGAGCTATCAGGGGTGACGCAATGTCGGGGAGAAAATATTTCGCAAAATATTCCTCAACCCGAGCCATCACCTCATAACCATTTTCATTAGATTCCCTAATGGATGAGTAAATATATACATGGGGGGGAAATAATTGAGATGAAAATGGATTTTTCCACGATCTCGATACCTCAGTATGGAGATCAGTGAAAAAAGGGAAGGCTCTGACACGAAGATTGTGACTGGGTCTGCAGGAAGCGCTCATTCATTTTATTTTTCTTAGTCGCTTCCTGCTTATTATATGGCCATTTAACATTTAATTGAACCACTGCCCAGATTACAATCTCCAGCAACTCCTCACTAACGGGAATATGGGGTGGCGAATCCCCATATCCACGTGATTCAGTGTTGATAAATAATATCTAACTCCTCGGAGCCAGATAAATCAAACGCTGTGTCTTTAACACGGTCGGAAGAAGCCGCAGCGCGGGCTTCCGAACCGTGCGCGAGACCAGTGGAGCTGGTTAATAAACACTGAGAAAGGGTCGCAACCGTCTCAGTATTATATGCCAGCCCCACGTGCGAATCCCATGCATACAAGTAGCGCGCTGCCTCAACAGACGCGGGACCTGATGCACTGGAAACGCGAGCCTGATCTATTTGATCGAATCAAACGCTCTGTCTTTAACACGGTCGGAAGAAGCCGCAGCGCGGGCTTCCGAACCGTGCGCGAGACCAGTGGAGCTGGTTAATAAACACTGAGAAAGGGTCGCAACCGTCTCAGTATCATATGCCAGCCCCACGTGCGAATCCTATGCATACAAGCGGCGCGCTGCCTCAACAGACGCGGGACCTGATGCACTGGAAACGCGAGCCTGATCTAATTGATCGAACAAGCTCAAACGGGAGCGGAGCTTTTTCATTGAAAACAGTTTGCACAGACAGCGCCCTCGAGCACCGCTCGTGCATGCTCCACTCCCAGACAAACTACACAAAGCGAGTGTGTGTCACCCTCGCTTAAATAACGTGGGCAAGGGGACGCACACTGCCTGAATAGCTTCTCTTTTATTCACCATAAATAATACTCTTTTCACGGGACAGACAACACCAAATAGAACAGACAAGATGACATAGAGCGCTTGCTGAAGACCAGAAGCTAACATTTCCTGGTTCCTGTGACCCTTTTGTAGCTTCCGGATCACCGTCACATGCGACGTCACGGGTGACGTTGCACCAATCAAGATTGGGATAGTTCCATAGTTGACTTCAGACGCTTCATGCCGAAGGCATTCCCCAAAGTATCGAGTATCGATGCAGCGGGAGTTCCCTTTACGAAAGGGAACTAAAATTACCAAAACTAACTATCAACTATCTTCTCCTACAGCCTGGGGAGACATGGACAGATGAGTGTGAGATCCATAATTGCAGTACTTATGGCACACTTTTGAAAGAGCCTTTAAAGTGTCCTACGGAGACCTGTGGTGACGAATACAAAAGCATAGTTATAAACTGCTGTCCAACTTGTGGTGAGTCATCAAGGATTGATCAAGAGTCAAAGACAGCTGATATAGGGATTCCTCTTGATTCAAGGTTTAAAAAATGTGTTTGACAGACATATAAATGTACATAGTCACTGCTGAGAATCTTTTGAGCAGAAGTTTCAATGAATACAGTAAAAGTTGTTTGTAATTGCTCACATGGTGCATGGGCAAGAACAACAGGGAATTCAAAACACACAAGTACTTAAAAGACATTTAAAATTAAACAAATGTCTCATCTGGTTCATCTGGTCAGCAAAATCTGGTCTGTACCTGGATGGGAGACCTTCTGGGAAATCTAGGTAGCTGCTGGAAGAGGTGTTAGTAAGGCCGACAGGGGGTGCTCACAACATTAACATAACTTCTGTGTGGGTCCTAAAGCCCCAGTATAGTGATGGGGAAACTATACTGTAAAACAGGCACTGTCCTTAAGATGATATGTTAAACTGAGGACCTGAGTCTCTGTGGTCATTAAAACTACCATATCATTTCTCGTAAAGAGTAGAGGTGTACTCTGGTGTTCTGGCCAAATTCCTTCCATTGGCCCTTATCAATCATGTCCTATAATAATAATAATAATAATAATAATACTAATAATCCCCATCCATTGAATTGGCTCTATCACTCTCTCTGCTCGACCTATAGCTGGTGTGTGTTAAGCATACTGGCGTCGTTGCACTGTGTGCCGCACACAGGTGGTGGGTGAGAAGAGACCCCCTGATATACCCTTTGGGTGTACATCAGTACATAATAAAAGCTCTATATAAATACTTCCTTCCTTCATATAGTTTGAACCTGCTGGTGTCGTCATAGACATAAATTAAGCATTTAACCACTTGATGTTTCTTCCACTTTGACCTAATAACAGCCATGAACACATAAAAATGATTTAATACATTCAACAATATTAATATAAATATTCTTCACCCATCCAGTTTGTGATTTTGAGAAGTGTTTTGGGAAGAAATGTGATTTGGGATACGAGTTAGCATCAAATACATCTGAAGGCAGTTGCTGTCCACCCTGTGGTAAGTCTTAAAGTTTCTCTCATCATTTACTTTTCCTCATAATATTCCAAACCCGTATAACTGTGAGTTGTTAGAAAACAAGAGGAGAAACCGTTTGATCCTGCAGTTGAAATAAATGTGGACTTTTTTTGTTGTTGATTGTTTGCTTCCAAAAGAATACAAAAGCACTGAATGTGTCACAAATGTAGTCCAAATGGCTTGTACTAATTTGGACATATTACAATGTCTTCAAAGGTGTTCAATGAATTCAGCAGCGTAATCCACTTTTATGTTACATTCATGGTGTTTTTGTGTTATTGCGTTTGCACTTTAAAGCTTCAGTGCCCATTGATTGCAACTGATTGGAAAAGTGCATTCTTTCTTCTTTTGTGTTCCATGAAAGAATGAAGGTTAAATGGGTTTTGGAATGATATGAGAGTGAGTAAATGATATCAGAATTTCCATTTTTGGGTGAATTTTTTCTATAAGCAATTCCCAAAATTGTTTATTTTTCTCTGTTCAGTGCCCAAAGACGTCTGTGTGTACAATAACACTGAGTATGAGGTGAGCTGGGTTCATTTAATATTAATGAGCTATTATAGATGGATGACTGGCTTAATTAAGCGAATGCATTAAAATTAAGTTTTTGTATTTGTTAAAATTGTTTTTACTTGATCAGTCTGTTCTGTTCTTCAATGGAGTCTATCTGTCTTTTGTCAGGTTGGAGAAGTTCACACTCACGAATGTGAAACTGTTACTTGCTATAAAATTAATGGCTCGATTGAGATTAAGAAGAACATCATAGAATGCGATTTCAGTGACTGTGATCCTGTAAGTAGAATCTCTAAATCTACACTTGTTCTGTTTGTACTTTGGCCGTTGCTTTCATCCAGTTTATTTTTATATTTCTCTATCGTTTTCTTATCTGATCATCTTCTTTTTAACATCACCTTTTACTCCTCAGTACTGGTTAAAAAGTCGGTATAAAATTGTTTGTTTTTCTCTCCAAGGGGTTTAAATATGAGATAAAAGCTGGACAGTGCTGTGGAGAATGTAGACAAGTGGCCTGTGTTTATGTTGCACCAGACAACACCAGACAGACTCTCGAGGTACATTTAAAAACATTCTCAGACTTTTCTTCATTCTTTCAGTTCAGCAGACATTTAATCTATTCTGTTCTTCAATCTTCATGGTGTTTATTTGTCTTTTGTTAGATCGGAGAAGTCCACAGTTACACATGTGAAAAACTTACGTGTAGTGAAATCAATGGCTCGCTTATGACTGACAGGAGCTCCGAGAAGTGCTCTTACTTGAGCCAAAGTGACTGTGATCCTGTAAGTTGAAGCTCTAAATCCACACTTGTTCTGTATGTACTTTGGTTGTTGCTACTGATATTTCTCTTATTTTTCCTCAGTAATGCTTAAAGTCTCTAATTTGAAAATCCAGTAAAAGGTGCCTTTGTTTTTCACTCCAAGGGGTTTAGATATGAGAAAAAAGATGAAGAGTGCTGTGGATCATGTATACCAGATAGCTGTGTTTATGTTGCACCAGACAACACCACTCATACTCTGAAGGTACATTTAAAAACATTCTCAAACTTTTCTTCATTCAATCTACTCTCGTTCTTCAGTGTTCATGGAGTCTGTCTGTCTTTTGTTAGATTGGAGAAGTCCAAAGTTACACATGTGAAACACTTACCTGTCGTGAAATCAATGGCTTGCCTGTGACTGACAGGAGCTCTGAGCAGTGCTCTTACTTGAGCCAAAGTGACTGTGATCCTGTAAGTTGAAGCTCTAAATCCACACTTGTTCTGTATGTACTTTGGTTGTTGCTACTGATATTTCTCTTATTTTTCCTCAGTAATGCTTAAAGTCTCTAATTTGAAAATCCAGTAAAAGTTGCCTTTGTTTTTCACTCCAAGGGGTTTAGATATGAGAAAAAAGATGGAGAGTGCTGTGGATCATGTATACAAGATAGCTGTGTTTATGTTGCACCAGACAACACCACTCATACTCTGAAGGTACATTTAAAAACATTCTCAAACTCTTCTTCATTCAATCTACTCTCGTTCTTCAGTCTTCATGGAGTCTGTCTGTCTTTTGTTAGATTGGAGAAGTCCACAGTTACACATGTGAAAAACTTACCTGTCGTGAAATCAATGGCTCGCTTATGACTGACAGGAGCTCTGAGAAGTGCTCTTACTTGAGCCAAAGTGACTGTGATCCTGTAAGTTGAATCTCTAAGTCCACACTTGTTCTGTATGTACTTTGGTTGTTGCTACTGATATTTCTCTTATTTTTCCTCAGTAATGCTTAAAGTCTCTAATTTGAAAATCCAGTAAAAGGTGCCTTTGTTTTTCACTCCAAGGGGTTTAGATATGAGAAAAAAGATGAAGAGTGCTGTGGATCATGTATACAAGATAGCTGTGTTTATGTTGCACCAGACAACACCACTCATACTCTGAAGGTACATTTAAAAACATTCTCAAACTTTTCTTCATTCAATCTACTCTCGTTCTTCAGTGTTCATGGAGTCTGTCTGTCTTTTGTTAGATTGGAGAAGTCCAAACTTACACATGTGAAACACTTACCTGTCGTGAAATCAATGGCTTGCCTGTGACTGACAGGAGCTCTGAGAAGTGCTCTTACTTGAGCCAAAGTGACTGTGATCCTGTAAGTTGAAGCTCTAAATCCACACTTGTTCTGTATGTACTTTGGTTGTTGCTACTGATATTTCTCTTATTTTTCCTCAGTAATGCTTAAAGTCTCTAATTTGAAAATCCAGTAAAAGGTGCCTTTGTTTTTCACTCCAAGGGGTTTAGATATGAGAAAAAAGATGAAGAGTGCTGTGGATCATGTATACAAGATAGCTGTGTTTATGTTGCACCAGACAACACCACTCATACTCTGAAGGTACATTTAAAAACATTCTCAAACTTTTCTTCATTCAATCTACTCTCGTTCTTCAGTGTTCATGGAGTCTGTCTGTCTTTTGTTAGATTGGAGAAATCCAAAGTTACACATGTGAAACACTTACCTGTCGTGAAATCAATGGCTTGCCTGTGACTGACAGGAGCTCTGAGAAGTGCTCTTACTTGAGCCAAAGTGACTGTGATCCTGTAAGTTGAATCTCTAAATCCACACTTGTTCTGTATGTACTTTGGCTGTTGCTACTGATATTTCTCTTATTTTTCCTCAGTAATGCTTAAAGTCTCTAATTTGAAAATCCAGTAAAAGGTGCCTTTGTTTTTCACTCCAAGGGGTTTAGATATGAGAAAAAAGAAGGAGAGTGCTGTGGATCATGTATACCAGATAGCTGTGTGTATGTTTCACTAGACAACACCACTCATACTCTCAAGGTACATTTAAAAACATTCTCAAACTTTTCTTCATTCAATCTACTCTCATTCTTCAGTCTTCATGGAGTCTGTTTGTCTTTTGTTAGATTGGAGAAGTCCACAGTGACAAATGTGAAAATGTAACCTGTCGTGAAATCAATGGCTTGCCTATGACTGACAGGAGCTCTGAGAAGTGCTCTTACTGGAGCCAAAGTGACTGTCGTCCTGTAAGTAGAATTGAAATCCACACGACACACTTATTTTCCATATATTTTGTATGACTGTCACTTTCTAATGCAATATGGTTTTTCTGAATTAATTCTAAAGTGGAGATTTAGATTTGTTCACCAGCACACAACAGCAAACACAGCATGAGCCATTATATCATATTCATAGACAATTGATTCCTAAGACCATGTTATTTGCGATGATTTTTAACAACATTCTATTCAAGAAGTTCAATTCTTCTTAAGTTCTGTCTTAAGAAAAAGGATTAAAAAAACCATTCTTAGGAATTTTTTTGAATAACTAACTAACTTTATACTTTATATTAACTTTATAAGTTAGAAAACAAGAAAATAACAGTTAAGAAGATCTTAAAGTTTTGTGAATCTGGCCTTGGTTCTTCTTAATGAGTCTTCAAAATAAGTGAACTATTAAACTATAAACTTGTTTTTTACACTTCAAGTGCTTTGAATATGTGAAAAAAGAAGGAGAGTGCTGTGGATTATGCCATCAAAAATGCTGTATTTATAATGCGCCAGACAACACCATACATACTCTCCAGGTACAGTGTAAAACATTCTCACTGTTTTCTTTATTCTTTCAGTTCATCAGATAAAGTATAGTATACAGTATAAGTATACATCCTCATTTAGCCTCTGTCTTTTTGTTTAGGATCGAGAGGGGTACAAGATCAAATGTACGACTGGTACCTGCAATAATGTGAATGGCTCGTTTGTGATTGTGGAGAGCGTTAAAGAATGCCCAGACTTTAATCCAGAGGACTGTGTGCCTGTAAGCTTGTCTTTTGTGTTAACTGTTGCTTTCTGCTAGTGCTTAAGTTTGGATGTGTGGTTTTGAAGTACAGGATCACTGTTTTTCTTAAGTTTCTTTTTCACATTTCTCCAGACTAAGGTCAATGCTCTCAAAACAATTAACACAGTCTAAGAGACACACCTAATTTAGCAAAACAATAGTTGCAGTTTGGTTTGTTTAGTATATCAAAGAGGGGAAAATTCTGTCATACTTTACTCAACCTCATGTTGTTCCAAGCAGCGAAAGACAAAAGAGGGCCAGGGGATGTCAAGTCAGGGGGTGTCAGGGGAGCCCTGTACATGACGTGGGAAAAATAATATATATGTATATAGTGGCCACTAATTAACAATGCATTCCCACAACTTACTAATTCCTCAGCATGTTTTACTTGTTCATTACCTCGATTTACTAAATCGTGGCCACATTGTAATAATTTGTTCCCTAGTTTTATTTAAATCAAAATGAGGGAACAAATTCATTTAACGTGTCCATGATTTACTAAAACGAGGGGGCAAATTAAATTGTGGGAACAATTTCTTAACTCATGGCCACGATATATATAAATTGGAAATTGGAAAACTTTTTTTTTTCTTACCCACATATCATTTGCGGGGCTCCTTAGCACGACTGATAAAAATAAAATAAAAATCATACAACTTGTGTGCTTTACTCTAATTCTTCTTTATAGCGTGTGAGGAAAAGACCTACATTGCAGTTGTCAGTTTCAGCCACGGTCAACATTTACTTTCATTGTACTAAAAAGACCAGCTTTCTGCTATAAATAACTTTTGTGTTTCATACAAGAAAGAAAGTAAAACAGGGTGATGACAATATAATACAATAATTCTCTAAATGGCAGTGTTAACTGTTTGAACCTTAGATTAAATTAAAAAAAAAACAAAAAAAACATACTTTTTAGTATGAACATGTGAATGAAATGTTTAAATAGCGTTTTCTATTCTAATTTGTTTGTGTCTTTACAGGGAACAATACAATTTGACACAGATGGATGTTGCGAAATCTGTAAGATATTTTTATACTTAACACCCTGACTCAAACAATATTTTTTTTATGTTGAAATAATTGTGTCCACCTTTCACATCCAGATCATTTAACAGATGTTAAGTAAATCAAAAATAACATAATAGGCCCTAAAATGCAATGCATGTACTGTTCATGAGTCTCAAGCTTACCTGTTTCCATTATCTCTCAGGTGAACCCAGCAACTGTGTTCTTGAGAAGAACTTCACCCGTCTGCAAGTCAATGATTGCACTTCCATTGATAATGTAGAAGTCACTTCCTGCGCTGGCCACTGTGACACCAAATCAATGTGAGAGCATTACACACCTATTGATCACACACATTTTTTTTTTTTTTTTTTTTTTTATTCTCAGATGAACTGTAAAGTCTTAGAGATATAGAGTAACTATACTGACATTGTTTGCATAATATTTTGTCAGACTTTCTTTCTGAAGACTTTGTAATAAACATGAAGTAATTTATAAGTGCACCTTAGCATTCATGGATACTGTATAATAGGATAAACTCACATCCAGCTGATCTACACTCATATGACTGGTGTTTTCTTGGACACCTGCACAGGTATTCAATGGAAGAGAACATCATGAAGCACAGCTGTTCTTGCTGTCGAGAGGCGACAACCAGCAGTCGAGAGGTGAAGCTGAAGTGTGCCAATGGCAGTGAGATCCCTCATAAGTACACATATGTTGAGAGCTGCACATGCACTCCGACCGAGTGTGTGGACTAGAAGAACTCTGGATAAAAAGATCCTGCTTGATTTCTGCTGATTTAAAGATGACTCAATAATCTGTCACTAAAAAGCAACAATTTTAAAATATATAACTGAAAATGACAATAACAATGATTTAAGCTGATTGTTGAAGTGCATTAATGGCTAAAATTATTTTGGCAAATATTGCACCACTTATTTTTTCTTTGTGGTTTGATCTAGGGGTATTAGTTCACTCTAAGAATAATCTATTTAGTGGGTTCTTGAAGGGGGTATTTTTGTATTCTTTAGACTCTGTGGTAATGCATTATATAATGGTGTACTGTACTTTTCCTTCCAATGAAATGAATTAAAATCACAATAAAGCATAATAAAGAGCATCAATTACAGTCCCCTGGATTTTTCTCAGAAAAGTGCCAGTGAATGCACTGAAAATAAAAACACAGTTTTTCTGTAAGACATCTCTGGAGAAGTGACATATTTATACAACTACATTTTTGCAGTGTGACATGAGGACAATGATGGTTTCTATACCCCATGCGCCCCCTGGAGGAAGAATCCATGTTGTCTCTTTGAAAACGGTTGTTAGCTTTTGTGGTCAAAAGGTTTTCCTTTCACATAGATCCTGTCCATAGATTAACAACAGTCTGATTTAATATCTCTTTCATTAATTTATGAATGACCTAAAAACAGAATCTTAAATATTTCTTACATTTCTCATTTTACCTCACTCACATCTTTAAACTTGTTTATTTTCAGGTTTCAATGTGGTCTCAGACTTTTGAACCCCACATACTGTATATATATATACTATATTGTATAAAGTAATGTGAATAATTTCTCTAAGCCTACATATTACATTCAGAATTTGATATGGATTGTAAATTATTGTAAATTGGTCAAATCTAAAGTTTTGTCCTCAACTCAATGGTCAGAATTTCCCAGGAATTACTCTTGAACTGACTTGAACTCAGCACTACTGATTAACGAGTCAATGTACTGCAGTCTTGACTCACAGTACATACATAACATTCATGTCAAATGAGGCAGTGTCAATAGAAACTCACAGCACTACAGCAGTGTTGGTTTAATCAATAGCATATGTTTGTTCCCTCCCTTTGCCAACAATGTGCCCTGTTTCATGTAAGGATATTTCTGAAGATCAGCTGTTTCTTCTTGTCAACACTTGCGTTTGCAGTGCCACAAAAAGGTGGAGCCATCATCTCACTTTACATGCTCATCAAAAACCTAATGTTTGCCTTTGGAGGAACTTTTGCGCTACTGAGAGAAGTTGTTTGAATGCTTGGGCAGCTCTCAATATCAGCAAATTATGATATTTGCTGTTGATTGAACAATGATTTACAAAGGAGTGCCTGAATTTACTTGCTGTCTGATGGCCTGTCAGTCTTATGATTACTGGGATAGTAATAAATGAAGGGCCTTTTCAATAAACATTTCTTTAATTAAATTACATTAAAATTAAATAAATACAAATATTTACTTATGTTATACCTTTAGATAAAAATGTATATTATATCAGTGTGTCTTAATTTTTAAAGAAAAGGAACATGTCAAATTTAATCATATATGGATGTATGCATACATCATGCTTGTAAATTAAATCACTGTATGTAAGAATAAAATATTACATTATCAGATGGGGTTTTGTTTTGTGCAGTATTCCATTCTTAATTAAACTTTGTGGAGAGATGAACATACATTTACACAAGAAAAATCTTATATTGTTATAATAATAAAAAACTTATCAGAAATAACAGATTTTTGTGTTTTTCCTTTTGTTTTATGAAGATCACATAAAATGGTCTTGGGATTTTTTTACTGACTTTAACATTTATTTGTGTGGCTATTTTAGCCTTGTTTCAATCACATTTCAATCTTAAAATAATAAAATCCATATAGAGTCAAATAAACAAACTAGTTTGGAGTAAATTGAGCTGATTTATAAGGAGACAAAGGCCAGGGTAACACTTTATTTCGAGGGTCCACTTTAGACATTGTACTATGTAACTTTGCAACTACATGTCAACTAACTCATTAGAGTATTAGTAGACTGTCTGCTTAATATCTGCTTACACTTTATTTTGATGCTCCTCTAACATACATTCTACTGACTGTAAGTAACTTTGGAACTACGTCAACTTATTCTACAAACCCATAACATATAACCCTAACCTAACCTAACCAAACAGTCTACTAAAGTTTACTAATATTTTAATGAGACTTAGTTGACATGTAGTTGCAAAGTTACGTATAGTTAGTACAATGTCAAAAGTGGACCATTGAAATGAAGTGTAACCAAAGCCAGTTAAAAGCTTGAGAAAAATAAATACAAATTAAATATATAGGCTATTCATTTTAGTATCATGTAATATAATTATAATTGTGTTTTTTAATAAAATAGTATTTAACAGTGCATATTAAGGATACATAAATTAGCAGCTTGTGTGATGCACTGATAAAAATGTTCTGCTTGATTTACTTTAAAAATGAGATTTTTTTGCCATAATTTTATTACGTAGTAGTGATGTTCGTTTTTTTCATGGGAAGTAACCGGTCAAACCGAAAGAACCGGTTCGCATAAATGAAGTGGACTTGACATCACTATTACATAGATCAAACAAGACTATTATTTGTACAAACTACTTTCTGTCTGTTAAAAGATGCACATAATAAATTTGCACGTAAAGTTAACTTAATTTTGGTATTTCTCTAGTCTATATATATATATTTTTTTTTTGTGTAGTTGAAGTTTCCTTTGCAATACTTTTTACTGAAACAATATAACACTGAATTAAACCATGCTTTTAAAGTGTATCCTTTACTTGGAAACATCTAAGTAAATAATACAGTAGATATTGTGTAGATATAATATCTACATAATAGTAGTCATGTAGCACTGAACATAGAGACCTCAATACTTGGTACAATACACAGTGACGGTAACATTCGATGGATCATTTTTGAGAATGAATCAGTCATTTTGAGTAGAAAATGAACTCCACATGTCACAAAATGGCATAGTTACTAAACCTAACAACAAAAGCAACGATAAAACACTGTAAATACAAAATCAACCTTATTAATATTCATGCCCCAGTGCATGATGGGAACACCAGTATTAGAAAATTTTAGTTGGTTTGACTTAATTTTATAACGTTGATAAGCTTGAATTGAGTACTAAAATAGAATTTACCTTTTTTTCTTTTCTTGTTTTCCTGCCTGAAATGAAAGCTTTAGCATAAGTTCTGCCGGGAAGACTCAATTACTACGTCACCTATTGCCTTCACTTCTATCCAATCATATTCTTATGCTCACTGTATAAAGCTCGGTACTTACACATGTTTGAGTTCGCAGATACTGAAGCGACGATTACCCCCATCCTCCCCACCACCACCAGGATGGTCCTGTCCATACCTCCCGGGGGGATCGGTTGCGCCCCTGCCTTCGTCATCAGGCAGGAATTGCAGATCCGATACCCTCGGATTATGCACTACGGACGGGGCCTACGCCAAATGACTTTGTATATTATCAGCTTGCTGAGCTGTCAATAAATGTACGATTTGTTGAAATAATTCTCCCGAGTCTTTCTGGTAGAACTAACTTTTTCATGTGGAAATTACATTTTTGTTTTCTGCAGAATTTACTTCACCACAGAATAATTCCTTTCAGTGTGTCTGATTTGTGTTTGAGTTGGACTTGAAGTTAGTGTTTCATTGTTCCCAGTTCAGTTTCCTGTGTTTGTTCATCAGATGCCATGGTTTTTGATTTGCTGTCATGTGTAACACCTATGTCTAGTTAATTATCTCGTTTTGTCCCTGTGTATTTATAGCCCTGCTTGTTTTAGTCTTTGTCAGGTTTCATCTATTATAAGTGGTTGTTCTATTCATCATGGTTTTGTTTTCTTTATTCTTGAAAAGTGTGACTTTGGGTTTGGTTTGATTTGATTTGATTTGATCTAGTCATGTAAAGGCCAATTCATTTTTTCGCAAACCAGGGGCCTCATGTACAAAGACTTGCGTTGAATTCATACTAAAACATTGCGTATGGACAAAGCTGTACATGTGTGTACGCACAAAAAAAAACAGATGTATGAATCTCTGCGTACGAAGGATCCCACGCATATTCTCTTTGTACATCCCAATTAACGTAAAATTGAGCGCACATGCACGAGCACAACGCCCCACCCAGTCTCCTCCCATAATTAAATCAATTTAAATATGGTAATGAGTCCACTTTGGCAAAAGAAAGCAGTAAGAAAATGGCTAAAGCAAGCGGCTAGAAACGAAACTTTACAGAAAGTGAATTGGAGGTGCTACAATCGGAGGTAGAAACGAGAATATTTTATAAAAATATTTTATTTGGAACTTTGTCCTCCGGAATTAATAACAAAAGGAAAACATATGAGCGGGAGAGTTTGGCTGATGCCGTCAATGCGGTATTATTATAATTATTAATATATATTAAATCTATTATTATATATTATATTATATATATATTATATTATATATTATTATGTAATATATTATATATATATATATATATATATATATTATATTAATGAATATTTAATATTTTTATTAATATTATATTATTTTATATTTTATTTTATTTTATTTATAGACTAAGCGTTGTATCAATTTGCATATGCTTTTATATGTTCTTACTTAATTGCATAATTGATAGAATATTCCCATAAGGCTCGTGTGACAATATATGTCAATTATT
Organism: Rutilus rutilus; assembly: GCF_951802725.1. Classification (NCBI taxonomy): domain Eukaryota; kingdom Metazoa; phylum Chordata; class Actinopteri; order Cypriniformes; family Leuciscidae; genus Rutilus; species Rutilus rutilus. Next base: position 8,476,516 of record NC_140233.1, read on the forward strand.
TTATAAATTGCAAATTAATAGCAATGCTTCCCACGGTTGGTGGTGCAATAGACTTGTAGAAAAATTCGTTGTGTAATGTTTACAACTTCACTTCATTGCCTGTAAGAGTCGCCAACGGACAAAAACAATGAGAAATGTACGTACGCCAGACATGAAATTGGCGTGGAGGAACGCACATTCTCGCGTTAATTTCACTGTTAGTACATCCGACCGTGAGCGTGAAAGCTGGCGTACGCAAAGTTTTTGTGCGTACGCAAGGTTGATACATGAGGCCCCAGTTCTTTCGAACAGTTTGTTTCAATGAACTGCTTAAAAAAACTGATTAATTGGTTCCTTATTATGCCATCACGCAATGATGTCAGTACGCATTTCTTTCCTAACAAGTCAGTGTCATGTTATATCAACGAAGCATTCAAATAAAGTTATTTGTACAGTATGAACGCATATTGCTGTTTATTACTTTTCATTCACTTAAAGGGTTAGTTCACTGTTATGACTGACTCAGGGCCATAACAACAGATAGGAGACCATGCCACAAACAAGCGGTGCAAAACATAAATTTATTGTGTATAAAACACAAATTTAAACAACAAAACCAAATATGGGGTGTGAACGTCAGTATCAGTAGTGCAGGGAAGGTGCATGGATGTATTGTTTTGTGCGAGTGCAAGTGTTGAGTGTTAAAATAAAAGACAAACTTAAATAAACTTAAATGTGCATCTGTGTAAAGTCCTGGCGTCCCGAGCGAGGCGTGAACACGGACGAGCAGCGTTCGAGCCTTTAAACACCAGACCCGAGCAGGAAGAGAGAGATCAATGCAGCAGAGAAGCTCCCATTTAAACACCAACTTCGCAGGTGACAGCAATTAGACCTGAAAGAGAGGAGGGGCAGGAGAACGACCAGAAAAAGGCCAAGGGCCGTAACATTCACCTAAACATGAAAATTCTGGCATTAATTACTCACCCTCATGTCGTTCCAAACCCGTAAGACCTTCGTTCATCTTCGGAACTCAAATTAAGATATTTTTGATGAAATCCGAGAGCTTTCTGACCCCCATAGACTGCAACCTAATCACCACTTTCAAGGCCCAGAAATGTAGTAAAGACATCATCAGCAGGGGTTCAATCTTCAGCTGGCTGGCAGGAGCTGCCACCGGCATGTCACGTGACCTGTCAGTGGCTTGCTGGCAGCTGCCAGTCTGATTCTGGCATGTCACGTGACCTGCCAGCGGCTGGCTAGTTGTCTGGCAGTCTGCCTTTGGCAAGTTTCAGAAACCATTGATTTTTGGCAGTTTTTGTGTTGTGTGTTCCTCCTTCTCTAGCTCATTTATAATGCATCTGTTGATATGATTATGTTCTTTTGCATGATTGGCGTTTTAGAGAATTTTATTCCAATTAAACCAGTCAAATGGCCGTGATCAGACTGGCAGTTTACTGACGCTTTGCTGGACGCTCAATCCAGTCAGCCGCGGCTGAACTGCGAGTATAACGCGTTGTATAACGCCATTCTGTTCTTTTTTTTACTGATTGATTATGTATCTGACAATAAGCAGACATAAAGGACAGAACATATAGAACTTCTACAGGAATGAAATTATATCAAATACATGTAAAGTTTCACACAACAAAAATAAATAAAATAAAAAATAAATAGCCTACATAACAAATAACAAATAACAAATAACATAACATAACATAACATAACATAACATAACATAACATAACATAACATATACATATAAAATAACATGACAAACATAAACAGAGGAGACATTATGTATCAGTGGTACCAAAAAAAAAAATTATGCTTAAGGCGCTGCCGGCTGCAGATACACAAACCGTAAACAAAGCAGTGCGTGCTTACCGTTTTGAATATCAATCCTGCTAAACACTTTCTTTATTTCACTCCTCTTGTGGTAATATTGAAATATTCGCCAAGGAACACAGTTTGGAAAAGCTAAACAAAAATGTAGAAGGCAGTTTTTTTTATTGTGCATGTCTCTGACTGTACCACCTAATGTCTTAAGCCTTGTATTTTTTAAATAAGTTTTATTAATAAAGTAAAGGCATAGAAATAGTTTATTTGTAGTGCACTGACAATAGTTTTATATAATTCGTTTATTAATTAAATTAATAAAAAGACCAAAAGACCTTGAGATATGTTTGGTAATTTTACCTGAATGAATTTAAAATGAATTTGCAATATTTCAGATCAATATATTTGTTTTCCTTACAATTTTAATTAACACTAACTTTATTCTCATCTGAATTACAAATAATTTATTTTTGTATAAAATAATACTACCATTAAAAACACATTTGATTTTCTTTTTTAATCAATGTAGAATGTGTAACTTAAAAATAAACAGATTAGTCCTCTGTTTGAGGACAAGAAATGAAAGCTTTAGCGCAAGTTCTGCCAGGAAGACTCAATCAGCGCGTCATGTATTACCTCACTTCTAACCAATCATGTGCTAACACTCGCAGTATAAAAGATTGGTTCTTACATTTGTCTGAGTTCGCAGATGCTGACGCTGCCAATTACCTCCATCCTCCCCAACCACCACCAAGATGGCACCTTCCCCTTCATCCTCCCCACCACCACCAGGATGGTCCCTTCCTTTACCTCCAGGGGGTCGGCTGCGCCCCTGCCTTCGTCTTCAGGCAGGATATGCAGCTTCCGCTACCCTCGCATTGCGCGCTAAGGATGGGGCCTACGCCAAAGAACTTTATAAATGTATGCTTGCTGGGCTGTTAGTAAACATGCGCTTGTTATATTAATTTATCTCCCGAGTCTTTCTGGTAGAAATGAAAACCAATGCAATATGATGAATGTCCAAAAGATTGCACCGACAGACAGTTTTTAAATGGGGTTGGATAAATATTTTTAGCTTTTAAACTCGTGTGTGTGTGTGTGTGAGAGAGATTTTGGTTGGGTGACAGTTGTACAGTAGGTTACAGTTTGACAAGAGTTTATAGTTTGACAAAAGCACAATGTTGTATTTTATTGCGAGTGTACACAAATATAAGTAAACACTTTGCAGTTTGAATGATGTCCTGTATGAACAAAATGACGGAGTATATTTTTATGTTTCCACTGTTTGATCGCGCCCGCGCCTCTCTCACAGACACGCACGCACGCACGCACGCACGCACGCACGCACGCACACACACACGCACACACACAACATATTCCAGCATTGCAATCTTGACATCGAGCTAAGGCGGAGCTACAGATTAGGTGTCCCTAAAGAACCCGCATATCTAACAGTAGTTCCGCATTACATTAATTAATTTACACACGAGTTTTATTTATTTTATACTGTGTATTTTCCGTGTATATTCATGCACCGAACTGTGACGCCCGTACCATTTCGGTTCAATACGAATGTACCGTTCCACCCCTAGTGCCCACTATGATGTGCGCGCCCCAACACACAAACACTGCCAACACAGTATCTTACTCTTTCCCCAGCCAGCGCGGGAGAGATATTAAATGTAGATTGTGTGCCCACTGTAACGTACGCACCACTACACATGAAAACTGTTCCCACAGTATCAGTTTTCCCCCCAGCTCGCGCTGGAGATAAAGGGTGCGCCCGCGGTAAAGCGTGCGCCCCTACTCATGAGCGCTGTTCACACGGTGTTAAAAGCACAAGACGGCTGGACGGCCGGGTCCCTATCTCATAGCGGCCTGTCTCCAGTTTTCATTCAACACCAAGCTATGCAGGCCAAGGCCTGGGAGGCAATCCCTGGTATATCAGAATGGGTGTTGAACATAATAAAACGAGGCTGCTCGCTACAGTTTGCTCGCAGACCTCCGCGCTTTTTAGCCGTGGTCGAGACGACGGTGAGAAGGGGCGTGGCCCACGTTCTCCGCACCGAAGTGTCAAAACTGTTAGAAAAGGGAGCTGTCGAACCAGTTTCCCTTTCACAAAGCGAGTTGGGCTTTTACAGTCGTTACTTCCTCATCCCAAAGAAGGATGGCGGTCTCAGGCCCATCCTAGACCTCAGACACCTGAACAAAGCGCTTATGACGCATCCGTTCAGGATGCTGACAGCCAAGCAGATCCTCGATTGGTTTGTCTCAGTGGATCTGAAAGATGCTTATTTTCACATTCAGATATCGCCTCATCACAGGCCATTTCTGAGATTCACCTTTGAGGGGCAGGCTTACCAGTACACAGTACTACCATTCGGCCTGTCACTGGCACCTCGTACATTTATGAAGTGTATGGACGCAGCACTAACCCCCCTGAGACAGCGGGGAGTGCGAGTGTTAAACTACCTTGATGATTGGCTGATTATAGCTCAATCAAAGGCACAGTTGATAACGCACAGATCCTGGCTCCTCAGCCATCTAGAATGCCTGGGTCTCAGGATCAACGCTGCCAAGAGCACACTGTCTCCCAGCCAAAGTATTTCTTTCCTGGGTATAGTGATAGACTCTATGCAAATGAAAGCGCATTTTACACTAGAGCACGCGCTCTCCATTCAACACCTAGCGGCATCTTTCAGAGCGTGCCCCCCTCAAAAGATTTCAGAGGATGTTGGGTCTCATGGCTTCAGCATCATCAGTACTCCAGCTAGGACTACTCAACATGCGTCCTCTTCAGTGCTGGCTGAAACCCTATGTACCAGCTCACGCGTGGCGATCTGGCCAATTACAAATCAGAGTGAGCCACGGCTGCATAAAAGCCCCAGAAACTGTCTAGAGATGAGAGCGGTGGCTCTATCACTGAGAGCCATTTCTCCCATATCTAAAAGACCACCATGCCCTGGTCTGGATGGACAACATGGCAGTGGTGTCTTACATAAATTACCAGAGTGGTCTCATGTCAAACAACCTGCGCTCACTGAGGGCGGCGCATGTGCCAGGCATTCTGAACCAGGGGAATGGTCTCTTCACCCACAGACAGTTCAGCTGATATGGAGCATCTTCGGCGAGGCAGAGGTCGACCTCTTCGCCTCAGAAGATGACACTCATTGGCAAATTTTTTTTACAAAGAGCAGGGACGTGCTTGCCCACGACTGGCCGGGCAGACCGCTGTATGCACTTCCTCCGGTCACGATGCTACCACAGGTCATTGAACGGATCAGGGAGTGCAAGTGTGCAGTGCTACTAGTAGCCCCCCTCTGGAAGACCCAGTGCCCAGTTATTTGGCACCCCCGTCGCGACTTGTGGGCCCGTCATGTATGGCCCCTCAACAGGTACCTGGGTGTCTCCCGGATAGGGTGCTGAAAACCATCACTGAAACAAGAGCACCTTCAACTAGTCGCCTTTACGCTCAGAAATGGGTAGTGTTTTCTGGCTGGTGCGCAGCACAGAGCCTGGACTCCTACTCATGCGAAGTACCAAATGTACTCTCCTTCTTGCAAGAGCTCTTGGACGCGGGTCGCACCCCCTCCATGCTCAAAGTGTATGTGGCGGCCATAACAGCATCTCACGCTCTTGTGGCCGAAAAACCACTAGGAAGAAACAACCTCATCGTGCGCTTCCTTAAAGGTGCAAGGAGGTTAAACCCTCCTCGAACCCCCTCTGTGCCTATTTGGGACCTCTCCACGGTCCTGGAAGGTCTACGGACTACGGACCTGAAGCCGCTTTCGCTCAAAACTGCTTTTTTACTAGCACTGGCTTCAGTTAAGCGTGTGGGGGATTTCCAAGCGCTATCAATAAGCGCTTCCTGCTTTGAGTTTGGGCCAAACGACCCCAGAGCCATCCTTAAGCCAAGGCACGGTTAAGTTCCTAAAGTGCTTTCTACTCCGTTCAGAGCACAGGTTATTTCGCTAGCAGCTCTTTCCTCGCCAGATGACGAAAGAGACGTGAATTTACTCTGCCCTGTCAGGGCTCTCAGAGTTTATCTGGAGCATTCTGCCTCATTCAGACAGTCGAAACAGCTCTTTGTATGCTTTGGAGGCTGCACTAAAGGGCTTGCCGTCACAAAGCAGAGATTATCGCGTTGGATAGTGGACGCTATCGCGCTGGCTTATGAGTCTAAGGGCCTTCATTGCCCCTTAGGCGTCAGAGCTCATTCCACAAGAGATATGGCCTCATCGTGGGCTTGGTCAAGTGGAATACCTATTGGAGATATATGTGAGGCGGCCTACAGGGCCTCGCCGTCCACATTTATGAGATTTTATAACTTGGAAGTAGCCCGCTTTGCAAGCGAGGGTTCTTTCTTTATAAAGTGTAAAACACATCCCCTCTAAGCCATAGGGCTCGACACATATCTGGTTATGGCCAATTGAACTAAGGTTCATATATATATTCCCTATATGAAGCTCGTTAAAGGACTGGCATATATTAGGATTTATACTTTACTCTTCTATGAGTCTCAGGCGTCTGCCTTGGGCTATAGTACGGAGCGGTTCCCATAGCGTATGCTAGCCTTGCGCAATACGAGAGACCTCTCGAAAGGGAACTTCTCGGTTACTAACGTAACCTCGGTTCCCTGAGATAAGGGAACGAGTATTGCGTAACCCACCGTGCTACTGTGCTGTGATCTGGGGATCACTTCAGTCGATTAAACCTGGGTTTCCTAGGCTAGAAATGGGTTATTTATAGGCAAAAGCCACACCCATTTTGACGGGCTCTGACGTATCAGGGCGGGAAGTGCCCTGATTGGTTCATGCGTCTGAGCCGCCTCGCCATAGGTTTGTGCAGTTGTCGCAGCACAGCCAATGACCGTGTTGACGCTCATCTGCATCTGCATCATGCTGTGCAGCTGCACTGCGTTTTAAAGATTTTGTCAATATTCTTGAGAAAAGGAGTTTTCCCATAGCGTAAGCTAGCCTTACGCAATACTCATTCCCTCATCTCAGGTAACCGAGACGTTACTTCCTATGAACCGACTCAAAATAATGATTTGTTTAAGAATTGAACATAACTAATTTGATCAAAGAACTGCTTGCGAATAGATTCAGATTTTATTTTCTGTTTTTAATTCAAGCCCTTGCTGACAGCTTAGACATTCTGCTATAAATACTCAGACTTTTCAGTGACAATTGTCATTTTTGGATGAACTAATAATTTTCCAGTTTTTTTCCATACGAAGCCCCTAAAGCAGGGGTGCCCAACCCTGCTCCTGCCGATCGACTGTCCTTCACAGTTCATCTCCAACCCTAATCAAACACATCTGCCTTTAATTTTCAAGTGATCCTGAAGACCTTAATTGGTTGCTTCAGCTGTGTTTGATTAGGGTTGGAGATGAACTCTGCAGGACAGTCGATCGGCAGGAGCAGGATTTGGCACCCCTGCCCTAAAGGGACATGGTGAAGGAAAAAAATATGAGAAGGGAGGAACATTTATTTTTCAATGCTTTTCTGCATTCTCTCGCAAATGTTCTATGTTCCCCTGAGAAAAACCCCAGGGGCTCTGTACAAACAGCACCACATTTTTTATTAGCATCATATTTGTTTAAATCTTGTCCGTATGAATTTATTTTTACTGCAAATTTTACTGCAACTATAAAAAAGAAATTACTTCAATTGTTTAAATTACTTATATACTCTCAATAAGACTCCTTTATTTTATTTTATTCTACTATAAATACTGTAAAGCTTTTTTAATGACAAATGTTTAACCCTAAGGTCAAACATGCTTGAAAAAATAGTTGAAGAAATACCCATGAATGGTTATGGATGACATCACATTTCTCACAAGGCAAAAAAGGATCAGGATATGAGTGCTGCCAGATGGTCAATGGTCAGTTTGTTTTAATTCATGAAAGCACAGGTGGCATTCAGGAGCTTGAGACACACCTGTGTACCTGCAAAGATGCTGCACGTCAGATTGTCTGCATCACAGACAGGATGTTCAAAGCTCACACGCAATCATACGTGGTCACTTGAAATGTACTGGCATTTGGCTGCACCTTGTCAAGAAACAACTTGATGGAAAATTTGATTCATTTGACATTTATGATCATATCCTATTTGAGAAATTCATATCATATGTCCGCTCAGGACACTAAAGACTCTTAAGTATTTACACAAGACAATCATTTTAACCATTAGTCTTAACTTCATTCCCCAAATCAACTGCTAAATGGTTTATTAATCATGTATTGTATATTTATTTTGTAGGTTTTAGTAGTGAATGTTAGTTTTACTAATCCTCGTCATACATGTACACAGAAGCTGTAAATTATTCACACCCTGCCGTAAATATGAAATTCATTACAGACATGTTCATCAAACATCGTTCAGAGAGGCCGAGGAACTGCCACACACACACACACACACACACACGCACGCACGCACACACACACACACACACACACACACACACACACACACACACACACACACACACACACACACACAATGGCATCACTGGACTTTTGTAATACCAGGTCAGTGGTTTTTTCTGTGACATGCGAAGGCTGGTAGACCCTCCCTGCAGGGTTGTAAATGAGAAATGATATAAAAGGGCGTATGAAAAGAAATCTAACAGTACCAGCTCTACCTGTAGACCTTTCTCACCTCCCACCATGGAGTGGAGAACATCTGCAGTCTGCATACTACTTCTGGCGCTTACCGGCATTCAGGTGCATTCAAAGACCGGTAAGAGTTGAACTATTCTTGAGTTCTTCAGGGTGGTGTCTCCTTATGTTATTAGAATGGTTTTAATTATTTTTATTAACATAATATTTGTTTCAATTATTAAAGAGTTAAACTTTTAGTTAAAAACCTCCAAAACTTAAAATGGTTATTGAGTAGGGTTTCCTTTTTTTTTTTTAAGTTTAAGTTTAGAATAAGTTTAAGTTTCCTTATTCTTATTTCCTTATTATTTATTTTAATATTTTATTTCATTTAAAATAGTTTTAATTAAATCCTGTTCTTATGACTTTAATTATGTTACTGCAACTAAACAACGATCAGAAATGACTTAATACTTAATAAAAAAAACAAACATTTTGTTACCATTTGGTGTCTTCTTAAAAAGACTTTATTTTCGTTTTTATTTATTTATTATTAATAAGTAGTATTGGCAGTCGATATCTCATTTGTAAGCTTTTATACTCGAGATCCAGTATCTGAAATGTGTTTTAAAATCAATTCAACCTGAAATTATCTTGTCAAATAGCATGATGGAAACAGCATCAGTTTCGGCTTCTGAAAAAAAGGGAACCAACCACTTTTGCGAACGTCATAGTTTCATCACTTGGACCTGATACTATCAGCTCCATTGATGACTTGCTTTAGAAGTTACTAAATATTGTCAGTTGTGAAAAATGTCAAAATTTCATTTACTTTCCTTCATGATAACTTGAAATTTGGCTTGATCATTTTTATGTTTTTGCATAAATGTAAAAGTTAACAAATCAGGAATCCCTGAATTTGAATTGAGTTTACAAACAGAAAGCGTAATTGTAATTCAAATGAACGTTTAAGGACATTAAAATGGAAATAAAGTCATGTAACTACTGTAAGCATACTAGAAGCATATTCGTTCTCATACACTTAGATTATATCGTTGATCAACCTTTAAAAAGGCCACTTACATAGTTTCTTATCTCTATATTAAAAACTCACGTTTCTTTAAATTGCAAATCTTTGTTTTCTCCCTTTTTTTGCAGTCTATCCAAGTAACCATGTCAACAGCATCTGTAGCATGTGGGGAAACTTCCACTTCAAGACGTTCGACGGGGACGTTTATCAGTTCCCAGGCATGTGCGAGTATAACCTGGTGTCTGACTGCCAAAGCCTCATTCGCCAGTTCTCAGTTCATGTGAAGAGAACAGAAAACACCAATGTCCCGAAGATCAGCAGGGTATCAGTTAGTATCAATGACATCGCCGTTGAGTTGACAGAGAAACAGGTCATGATCAATGGAGAAAAGTAAGATTCTGGGGAGGCCAACTGCTGCTTATTTGCTCCCACAGCAAAGGCTTTAAAATGTGTTCTGTTTGGTCAATTTTGCAGTTGAATCTTTTTTCATTTTTCAGAGTAACACTGCCCGTGCATATCTCAGGGATCCTTGTAGAAGAGAACACAATTTACACCAGGCTCTATTCCAAAATGGGCATCACTGTCACATGGAACAAAGAGGATGCAGTTATGGTGAGGTTATGTGGCTCGATATGAGTTCAAAACAAATTTTACTATAGATTTTTATATGGATATCAGTCTGATTTAAGTTTTACAAACCTAAAATACACTAAACATTTCAAAACATTAACTTGAGTCTATTTTGATTGATTGATGAATAAAATTGGCTCATTCAGTACAAGTAATCTATTATTGAATCAGACACTGCTGATGTATGTTTTTGATTTATTAAAAAGAACCGGCTCATATGAGTAATTTGTTAGTGAAATCGTAAGATTTGGTGTACATGGCTGCTTTTTGGATAGGAAAAAAAAAAAGAGCCCAAGGGCTACCATAGACTATAAAAAGTGTCCTACGTGAGCGCCAGGCTTCTCTGTATGATGATTGGATAAGCGCTCAAACAGGTGGGCCGCGGGCGACATAAATGATTGATATAACTTTTAGAGCATGCTGTAGATGGCGTTTTCATATTTCGGAGACAAAATGTAAATGAAGCAGATGTGTGATTGAGACATTACATTTTATGTTTATAACCATGTTTCATACCTAAATATTCTAATAATACAGTTTTTGACTTGGTAAATTATATTCGTAAAGCACTTTTTTGAGTATTTATTACACAATATGACAGTGTTTAACTGACGAAAAACTAATTTACGCCACAGGAAACCGCCAGCAGACCTTTCAAGGGAGTGACTAATCAGTAAATGATTTAGCATATTGTGCAAACACTGCAATATGTGAAGTGAAATGCTATATAAGGCAATTTTCTGTTACACATTGAAATATCTGCATTTGTATCCTTATGAACATGGTTATAACCAACAGTGAATTTCAGTCTGCAAGTTTGCAATATTCACTGGTGTATACCTACAAAAAGGAGTACCGTGCAAATACCATGGTGTATGTATGTGGTAATAATTTAGTAACATAGTATTATTAGCTGAGGCCATCATTATACCTGGTTACTGGTCCCAAGGGCTTGCACTGGCTTTTTTTTTTTTTTTTTTTTTACACAAGACTGAATACAAGTGATGTCTATTCCATTTTCCAGTGTTTTTGATCAACTATCATTAGTACTGACTTGATGTCCAAATGGCCAAAAATACCAAGTCAAATGATCTAACCAAGAAGTTTTGTGTGGTATTGTGTTAGGTGGAACTTGACTCCAAATATTCCAATCGCACTTGTGGACTGTGTGGCGATTTTAATGGAGTTCCAGTTTATAGTGAGTTCATTGAATCCGGTAAGTTACTTTTACAGTATGATTTCTTACTTTACTGTTCATAACTGACCCCCAATAATGATTACCAAATACAGTAGTGACTAATCCTCATGGTTTCCTAATCTGATGAAAAATCCAAGTGGTTTAAGAATATCTAAGAAGATCTATATCTTATCTTATTTAATACAGGACGGAGGGTTGGATATACTGAGTTTGGAAATAACCACAGAGTTCCCAACCCAACTCATAACTGCGAAGATCCTTTTGAAAACATCGATGAGCAAAATGTGGTGGACCAATGTGAAAAATATGTAAGATACAGAAAAAAGTTGCTTATTCCAAATTAAACTATTAATCACTCCAGCTATGTCACAACAGCAACTCAGAATTCCAGTATTGTTAATTTGGTCCTTTGAGGTTCAAGATGTTCCATGTCCTTTTCACAACAGCGGGCAGATTGTGCAGACCTTTTGGAGGATGAGAAGTGGTCTTCTTGTAGCTGGGTTTTGAACCCTGAGCCATATATCGAGGCCTGTACAAATGATATCTGTTCACGTCAACCTGAAGACGAAGACAGAGACACCACCGCACTCTGCGCGACTTTGTCTGAATATTCACGTCAGTGTTCGCATGCTGGAGGATCTCCGCCGACCTGGAGAACAGCAAAGTTCTGTGGTAAGAAACACCACGGAGTTCTGGTGGATTGTTCTATCTTGAGTGTTTTCTTTGCTTTGTATCCTTTTGTATATAATTCTTTTTAATTGTTTGTTTACACAGCTACAGTAAGAGGAATCCAGGCAATTTTCCACTTTGAATTAATGTTTAAAAAACGAATATAAAATATAGATAGACACATCCAAAGATTGAAAGAATAGAATAAAAGTTCTGAAATTATTATTTTTGTAATAATTAAAACTGGTTTTCGACTTCTTTTTTTTAATCATAATTTTCTAACCACCGTGTCTACACCAGATGCGGGTGTTGTGACACGACATGACAAAAGCAAATAGAACCCATTATAATCAGATGCTGTCTAGACTGGATGCGGCGAGAAGCGACGCTACAAATTCCAGACAGTAAACTGACGTTCCGTTTTATACGTACTTCCAGCACTCGCGATACTTCTGATAAGAAGGACGCAGCGGTCGCTTTGTCACATCCTGTGTAGACAGCCTCAAGACAACTGTTTAAGTCTCTGTATGACTTGTATTCCCATGCAGCTGTGACGTGCCCCTACAATATGGTGCATTCTGAAAGCGGCTCCCCCTGTATGGAAACATGCTCACACAAAGACACAAACACACTGTGTGAGGAACACAACATCGATGGCTGCTTCTGCCCACCAGGTCAGTACGAGTATTTATATAATATAAAAAAAGTGTTTATTCATCCTGTTCAAAAGTTTGGGGTCTTTACTTTTATTCAATAAAGTATTATTTTGTTAAATAATAAATATTAAATATTTCTATTCCAAATAAATGCTGTTCTTTTTAACTTTCTATGCATTAAAGAATCCTGAAATGTTTTATCACGGTTTCTGCAAAAATATGAAGCAGGACAACTGTTTTCATTGATAATGATAAGAAATGTTTCTTGAGCAGCAAATCAGCATATTAGAATGATTTCTGAAGGATCGTGTAACACTGAAGAATGGAGTAATTTCACAATATTACTGTTTTTACTGTATTTTTAATTAAATAAAGTAGCCTTGGTGAGCAAAAAAAGACTTCTTTCAAAAACATTTAAAACATCTTAAAAACCCCAAACTTTTGACTGGAAATGTATATATATATATATTTTTTTTTTTTTTTTAAGTAAAGAACCACATAAAGTTAATATATGATATTAATATATTAATGCATTGTCTTTGTTATAGGAACTGTGTTTGATGACATTTCAAACACGGGCTGCATCCCAGCAGAAAAGTGTCAGTGCAAGCATGACCGCGTCTACAGCACAGGAGAGGTTCTTCGCAGAGACGAGGAAGAATGGTAATGAAACGTATCTGTAATAGGAATATGAGGATAACTAAGTAAAATGTGTGTAGCACTTGTGCATTCTGTGACTCTTTACATATCTAATGTATTTTACTACTCATATATAGAAATATTTGTTAATATTAGTATTAAATGCATATGCCTGACTAAATGCTAAATTATGATGACACTGGATAAAAATGTGTAATAAAACAGCAGAAGTGTGGTTTGCCATCCTGGCATCTAAAGCTTGTTGTTTACTATGTCTGTTTGTCATTATATTGTGTAATTCAGTATATGTGAGGAGGGAAACTGGATCTGTATGAGTATGCCTGGCCCTGGCCTGTGCACAGTGGAGGAAGGATCTCACTTCACCACCTACGACGGGAAAGAATTCACTTTCCATGGAGACTGCAACTATGTGCTCTCAAAAGTAAGCGTGTTGTAGTTACTAATTACATCTTCTGTTGTTGCAAAGACATTTATGATTTATTTTGTTTGTATGCATGCTTGTATCCATTAGGAATATGTGAAATCCTTATAAAAGTCAACTTTTGCATTTGTGTTTTTGTAGGACTGTGAGGAGTCCAAGTTCATCATATTGGCTCAGATTGTTCCTTGTTTTACTCATGAAATGGACACCTGTTTGAAATCTATTGTGGTGCTGTTTGACAACGACAAGAAAAATGTGTGTATAACGATCTACTTCCACAAAAACAACACAAAAGTCTTGTATATTTGGCTTTTATAGCAAACAGGTCATTTTAGGCAATATGAACAAGTAATGAGATGTAGCCTACATAATACACTACCTTTCAAAAGTTTTGGGATTTTTAAAAAAATCTAAAAATGAAAGTTCAAAAGTATTTTATGCTTACCAAGGCTGCATTTATTTGATCACAAATTCAGTAAAAACTGTAATATTGTGAAATATGATTGCAATTTAAAACCATTTTTCATTTCATTTTAAAGTGTAATTTATTCCTGTAATGACAAAGCTGACTATTCAGTGTTCATTGTCACACGATCCTTCAGAAATCATTGTAATATGCTGATTTGGTATTCTCTGACGAATAGAAAGTTCACAAGAACAGCTTTAAACTAGATTTAAACTAAATATTGTGTAAAATTTTAGATTACTTTACTGTTACTGTTCAGACTCCAAACATTTAAACAGAAATGTAGCTTGTGCAAAATAAAACTATGACTGTGTACTTTCTTCTTCAGCCTCTGATTATTAAAGCTGATGGGACGGTACAACACAATGCAGAAGTTTCACTTCCTTACATGACAGGTGAGGAATAAGAAGCTCTTTTTTTTAGTTTCTGTGTGCTAAAGATATGAAATATTATCCTCCTTTTCCTCCAGCTGACTTCACAGTGTTCAGGCCGTCATCATTTTACATCATACTTCAGACCACCTTTGGGCTGCAAGTGCAGATACAGCTGGTGCCTCTTATGCAGGTGTACATCACTGTGGAACAAATCTTCAAGGGCAAGACTTGTGGTGAGACCTCTGTCTTAAAAAGCAAGAAAAATCTGAACTAAGAAGTAAATCCATCACGATGGCCAATGGTGCGCCATTTGTGTGTTTGTGCAGGTCTCTGTGGAAATTTTAACAAAGTGCTGTCTGATGACCTGAAGACCCCTCAGGGAGTGGTGGAGGGTACAGCAGTTTCCTTCGCAAACGCCTGGAAGGCCCTTTCCAACTGTCCCGACCATTCTGAGAGGATGGACGACCCCTGTTCCTACAGCACTGACAGCGGTGAGAGACTTTTTGCATCCGAAGTCAGTATGGTAATCAAAACCAAACAGATGTTTTAGTTTTTGGCAGCGTATCCAAGGCACTCTTTCCTCTTAAGGAAAGAGGGGCAGGGAGCAGCAGCTAATTTGCATTTAAAGATACATGTACGAATACCGCATGTTTTTCCTTCCCCTCAAAAATGGAATAATACGTGGAATAATAAATGATCTGTGGGGTATTTTGAGTTCAAACTTTACACACACAATCTGGGGACATCTGAGACTTATATAACGTCTTGTAAAAAGGGGCAAAATAGGTTCCCTTTAAAGGAGCACAGGAGCACCACTGTGCATTCTCATGTGACCGAAAACCACACTTATACAAACTGTATATAAATATACTTCTGATATAGTATACTTCTGCCAGAAAGACTCGGGAGAATTAATGCTGTAGCATAGACATTTATTAATGAGCTCAGCAAGCAATCAAATTCTTTGGCGGAGGCCCCGTTCATGACTCGAATTCCAGGGGTATTGAATCAGCGACTGCTGACTGAAGATGAAGGCAGGGGTGCCGCTCACCCCCAAAAATAGGTAGATGGAGGATCCGTCAGAACGGGGCCCCCCAAAAACGGTTTGATGAGGTGACTTACCAGTCCTGAATCCTGAAATTCCTAATGAAGAGAGAAGAGAAAAAGAAAAATAATTAGAATTTAAGACCGAACTATTTGGGCAGAAACGTGAACGGACCATCAGCTATCGCGAATTTGGAGGAGTGGAAGTTGTTGGGTTACCCAGCGTGTTCTGGGCCAACAGTAATAGATCCTCCCTTTGGATATCATCGCTTACGGGAATGCCCGCGTCTCCTAGAGCGTTAAAGATGTATTCAGAAGGCCGGCTGGTCCAAGCAGAAGATCGGCTTTGAATACGGGTACTGCGGCGTGTAACTGAAGGGGATGGCTGAACGGCATCATCTGAATCAGAGTAATTGCAAATGGATTGCGTGTCTTGAGACATGGTTAGGTCTGCTGCTGGTGCTAACAACTGGATTGGCTGGAGCAACAGCATCTGCGGACTCAGATATGAGTAAGTGCTGCCCTTTTATGCTACAGCAAGAAAATGAATGGGTAGTTGAAGAGGCAATTAGTGACGTAAATGATTGAGTCTCCCTGGCAGAACTTGCGCTAGCTTTATTTCCAGTACTTTTGTATCTGCAAGTATTGCCACTTAACATCAGTTGGTGCAACTTTTAAGTTACTATACTGTATATGCATTTTGTTGTTAAGTAAGAGTTTTGCCTAAAATACCATATGTTATGATGCCTTTAGAGCACTTTGCTGAGCACTGGTGTTCCAAGATGAAGGACAAGGAGAGCCTCTTTGCCAAATGTCACACCACTGTCAATCCAGACAGCTACTACAAAGTATGATCTAAAACAGGAAACCTTGAGAACTATACAATTTTCCTTATTGTAATGAATGTTACCCAACCTCTCATAATAAGAAGTGACACAACATGTCTATGTGTTTTCAGAGATGCAAATACTCCAGCTGTATCTGTGAGAAGAGTGAGGAATGTCTATGTACGGTGTTCTCCTCATACGCCCGGGCCTGTGCAGCTAAAGGAGTATTCCTCCAAGGCTGGCGAGGAATTGTGTGTGGTAAGAAGGCTGAAAACTGTTTATTTGGCAGACAGATGATGGGTTTTCAAACCAGGTTGTGGTCTGTGGAAAATTTCAGTATAACATTTTTTTAAAAGTCTATTTAAAAAGTAAAAACTGTATATTACTGTCATTATGTTTTCTATAGACCATTTGATTATTGTGATTATTTAAGGACAATTCACATTGCACCGACAGACGGCAACAGAGACTTTCGGCGGGTTTTGTCAGATGTGTTCGGCGTTGATTGTCTCTCGTTTTCGCTGATTGAATCGTTATGTTAAAAAGGCATTTGCCGGATCGTGGAATGTCTCTAATCTGGCGATTGATGCCATCGGTCGCCATCTGTCGGTGCAGTGTGAATTGTTTTTTCACACTAACAAAGAAATCTATATAATTTTGTAGAGGAAAAATGCTCATCCCTCATTCCTTGCAGTGTACAATAGTTTGTATTTGGAACATATTTCTTGGGAGTTTTTCCTTGGCACTAGAGCAAAGTTTATTATAAAATGTCATATAAAATACATTTGAATTAGGTTTGCATCTAACATTAAAAGTAAAGTAAATATTTTCCAGATATTATTTTAATAATTCGTTTAGTTTAGTTTTAGTACAATGATAATATGAAAGCTGATTATTTAATTTTGAAAACAACATGGCTTAATAATATAATGCTCACCATTTTTCACGTAATATATAAGTATATAACATATATCTATAGATGCTTTTATAGTTTAGGAGGAAGGGCATCCTTCATATGTCCTTAATCATATTTGGATGTCCTTGAAAAAGTTTGTAAATCCCTTATTTAAGCTAGAAGATTAGAAGAATGCTTGCCATTTTGCTACATGCACTTTTACAACACATTCCCTTCAAACTGATCCCCACAGGGAAGTATGCAGAGAACTGCCCGGCATCGCAGAACTACTCCTATCAGCTGCAGAGCTGCCAGCGTACCTGTCTTTCTCTCGCCTCGGAGCGCCAAAGCTGCAGCGTTGACTTTTTGCCTGTTGATGGATGTGCATGTCCAGATGGACTCTACCAGGATGAGAATGGACTGTGTGTACCTATGGAAAAATGTCCATGTTACCACAACGGACAGAAAATCCATCCCGGCAAGTCTGTCACCATTAGGGATGAACACTGGTAAGTGGATGATAGTATTATTATTAGTGCCCTAGAACTTCACAAACTATAAATGTAATAGACAGTTTGACAGTTTGATCGTATTTCTCTGTCCAGTGTTTGCATCAATGGAAAGTTCCACTGTCGTTCCTGGAAAACCCAAATTCTTGGTATGAAAAATTACTTTCATCTACTGCGTGTTAAATAATTATGCTTTTGGTTTACATGGACTACTATCACCAATACAGGGCTATCATGGCATCTGTTAGTAAGGCTTTACAGAGTTATCTTGTCAAATGTGAAACTGGAATTAACTGACTAACCAAGGTTTTGAAAACCAACAAACAACAGTAAACAGTGGTCTACTGATATGGTTTTTTTTATTGGCCATTGCCAATATGTTAGAGAACAAGGTGGCCGATGGCAGATATAAATGATGATGCGCAAGTTAACTTAAAGATTGTAAATAACTATGCTGCAATACAATCAATTTTACATAATAATAAATACAAATGTAACAATTATAAATGATTTTATATATTTACTAAAAATTTTCAAAATCTTTTTGTTGTATCAGTCTAGCACTAATAGTACATTATAGTAAATTGCTCAACATCTGTTGTAAACGTTCTTTAAATATGGTTTCTGATATAAAAAGTACATGAATGGTGCATCATCTGTGTCTGATGTCTTTTGCAGGATGTTCCTCTCCAAAGATTTTCTTCAACTGCAGTACAGCAGGCCAAGATGAACATGGATTGGAGTGTGCACAGACTTGTTCGCAACAGGAAGTTGACTGTGTGAGTCCATAGTTTCCAGCATCTCTTCTCTTTCTTTCCCAAAGTCGATCGCTTGATTTTGCTGGTGGTCTTATTTTTGTGTTTTCCTCCCTTCTTTCCAGTTCTCGCTGGACTGTCAATCTGGCTGCCAGTGTCCTTTAGGTCTATTGGATGATGGCAGAGGACACTGTGTTAAACCGGATAACTGCCCATGTAAACATGATGGACAGTTTTATGCACCAGGATCTGAGATAACCGTAGATTGCAATAAATGGTGTGTAAAGCCAGGGTTATTTTAGTTTAATTTATATAATATTATATATTTTTATTAATATTTTGAATTAGTTTTAATTTATGTATTTTTCATTTTAGTTAAAGGTTTATACATTTTTGGGTTTGTGTTTTTGTCATTTTAGTTGTTTTTGTTTATCTATATAGTTTTTATTCAATTTGATTTATTTTAGTGCTAAACTAGTTAAACTATATGGAAATTAGAAATGTTGCAACTAGCTGGATAAAGATAGTAACCCTGCGTAAAACACCCGTTGACAAAAGTTAAAGTTAAATTGCTATACAAAACCTGAACAATGAGTTAATACACTAATTAGCTTTTTATGATCTATTAGTATTATACTGTAGAATGACATAAGATTTCATTCTACCTCTATATTTGCAGCACTTGTCGACAGGGAAAATGGAAATGTACAAATAATAAGTGTCCAGGCATATGCACCATATACGGCAGCGGACACTATAAAACTTTCGATCAGCAAAGATTTGGCTTCAGGGGAGACTGCAGTTATATTGCTGCTCAGGTATGAGCTATGGGTGGACACAACAGCATTTGGTCACAGACTTCATGAAAATAAAGTTACAAATAAACCTCTTCCTTCAGGAGGTAAAAGGTCACGCTCTCTTGTTTTACAGAACAAGTGTGGAAATAAAACTGGCAATTTTCACGTGATTACCGAAAACATGCCTTGTGGAACAACAGGAACCACTTGTTCAAAGGCTGTAGGGATACTTTTGGGGGTAAGGCTGCAGGCATAGGTCTCATGCTCATTCAGAGTAAAATAAAAGATGTTTCTAAAGGGTCAATAAATACTAACACAAGCTATTCAGCATGTTAACATTTTTACTTATGGTATAAGATAATGACACGCATAAATTTTTCATTTAAAAGGCCAATAAAGTATTTTTGCCCTATTTTCTTTAACATTTGAAAGCAATATCGAGTGAATGTCAGTCACTGGATGCAATATCTGTTTTGAGAACTGACCTGTGCTGAAATGGGGTGTTTCATGACTTTTTAATTTTATCTATCATACAGTGTCATTTTTGTTTCTTTTTTCTAACTTCTCTCACACACTCACACACAGAGGACTTGGCTACTGCTTTCTGATGGGACTGTGAAAGCCACTGATACTGGAAGTGGTCCAAAGATCAAGTACAATGAGAGAAACGTTGGGATGTACCTTGTCATTGATGCTGACATCGGACTGACAATTTTGTGGGACCGCAAAACCACCGTCCGCATCATTCTGCAACCTCAGCACAGGGTGAGTTGAAGTCATGAATCATGTTCTGCAGTTTTTCATATTTTGCACTGACATTTCCAGACAATTATATAGGTCCCTCAATATAATTTAGTTGTAGCGCAACCTCTGTGCTTCGTTATATTTTCGCAGGGAGACGTTTGTGGCTTGTGTGGAAATTTCAATGGAAATGGAAAAGATGACTTTACTACTCAAGGAA
Organism: Rutilus rutilus; assembly: GCF_951802725.1. NCBI lineage: Eukaryota > Metazoa > Chordata > Actinopteri > Cypriniformes > Leuciscidae > Rutilus > Rutilus rutilus. Next base: position 8,496,830 of record NC_140233.1, read on the forward strand.
ATTTGCCAACTACAAATGTAATGGAGTTTGTGGACAGCTGGAAAGTGTTAAGCACCTGCCCTGATGCAAAACCAGACTTTGACCCCTGCCTTGATACCCCCAATCGAGAGACATGGGCAAAAATACAATGTAGCATCATAAAGGAAGTTACGTTCAAAGACTGCCATAACAAGGTATAGATGGAAAGCATTTTGAGTTAATAAATTGAAGTTTCCTGTAATGTGGTATATAAGAATCCAACATCATAACATGTTCCCACAGGTGGATCCAAACCCATATTATGAGAACTGTGTCAAGGACTCGTGCGCGTGTGATGCAGGTGGAGATTGTGAATGCTTCTGTACAGCTGTGGCAGCTTACGCTCAAGCTTGCAATGATGCAGGTGTTTGTGTCGTTTGGAGAACACCTGAGATCTGCCGTAAGCATCTTTAATTCTAGTGCACATTTTAAATCTGTAACCTTTCTTTGAACAATGCATTGCCATTTTATTGCATTTCGTTTAGTCTGTTTGTACATGTTCATACTTATATTCATGTTCCTCTGTTAGCTGTGTACTGTGACTACTACAATGAACCAGGAGAATGCACATGGCACTACAGTCCTTGTCATACACCTTGCTACAAAACCTGTCTCAACCCTGATGGTATTTGCAATAACACTTTACCCAACCTGGAAGGTGAGAGCACACTAGTTTGCATTTCTGAAGACTGAGTGTACACACACTGGATATCTCTAGGCCTTAGCGTATATTTAGTGCTAAACTGGATTAGAAATGGTTCAAGGAATAAAATAATTAAAAAAAACATTTTGGTGGAAAGTAATAGAAAAGTTTTTTTTGTGTAAAAGTATTATTTCTAATTGCTAGTAACTAATGGCTGGAAATGGCTGGGACTCTAATTTAGAAAACGTTTATTCATTACTTTCAACGACCTTTCGTATGTATTTAAATATAAAATATTCTATAATCTATAAAAACATTTAACATATTTCATGCTTCCTCCAAACATTTATTCTGATCCATTGGTTGCAACTTGCATATATCATGGCCAATCACGAAAGTCGACATTGCGCAACCAACCATAGAATACTCCGCTGCATTTATTTATTATATATCTTTTATCGCACTGTATTTTTGTTCTGAATTTGGATTCTGAATTTCGCTGTTGTAAGCTATTGAGTGAATAAAAGATAGAAATCCCTTTCATTTTCCTAAAAAGTGAACTTGAGCACCATCCCCCCTCGAAATTCATTCCCTGGACTCCGCCCAACCACCTACCCCCACATTTAAAGCCCTGGTAACAAGTTAAGATTTTTTTTTTTTTTTCAGTGATTATATAGCAAACATTTTCTCAGTAAGAGATGCCATGATATTTTCTGTGATTTTTCGCATCTGTAGCAAGCATTTTGAGAGGTGTTTTGACAAGAGCCACTGAATGGCAAATACGAAAAAAAAGCATTAGAAAATTTCGGACTCAGTGTGCAAGGACCTTTAATGTACTGGTTGACATCTAATTTATAAACTGGGGCACACTGATGTGCCAGCATTTTTCATGTTTAAAATTTTAGAATGTGCCTGTTTGTGTACTCTTATGAAATAGAGTTTCTCATTTGGTCCAGTTGCATACATTAAAGAAAATAGCAGTGGAATGATTAGTTTCTAATCCCGGAGGATACATTTATTTTTTTCATGATTTCATGATTATTATTATTTTCAGGATGTTATCCAGAATGTCCAGAAGATAAGCCTATTTATGATGAAAAAAATCAGATCTGTGTGGAGGAATGTATGATTACAACAACAACAACAACAACAACAACAACAACAACAACACCAGAACCTCCTACAACAACACCAGAGCCTACCACATCATCTACCCCTACACCGACAGCTACCACAAAGCCGCCTACAACAACACCAGAACCTACCACATCATCTACTGCTACACCTACTGCCACAAAGTCTACTACAACACCAGAACCTACCACATCATCTACCCCTACACCGACAACTACCACAAAGCCTCCTACAACAACACCAGAACCTACCACATCATCTACCCCTACACCGACAACTACCACAAAGCCTCCTACAACAACACCAGAACCTACCACATCATCTACCCCTACACCGACAACTACCACAAAGCCGCCTACAACAACACCAGAACCTACCACATCATCTACTGCTACACCTACTGCCACAAAGTCTACTACAACACCAGAACCTACCACATCATCTACCCCTACACCGACAACTACCACAAAGCCTCCTACAACAACACCAGAACCTACCACATCATCTACCCCTACACCGACAACTACCACAAAGCCTCCTACAACAACACCAGAACCTACCACATCATCTACCCCTACACCGACAACTACCACAAAGCCTCCTACAACAACACCAGAACCTACCACATCATCTACACCTACACCGACAACTACCACAAAGCCTCCTACTACAACACCAGAACCTACCACATCAACACAAGAACCTACCACATCATCTACCCCTACACCAACAACTACCACATTTTCATCGACAACAGCTGAGACACCATGTCTTATATGTGAGTGGTCTGAATGGTTTAATGTATATAATCCTGCAATAGGAGGAGGGCATGACTTGGAGACTTATGAAAATATTGCAGGAAGTGGAAAAAATATCTGTGAACAGCCAGAAAATATTGAATGTAGGGCTGTGGGCCAACCTAACACGAGCTTTGAAGATTTTATTCATGATACAAAACAAGTTGCCCAATGCAATGTTTCATATGGATTAATGTGTAAGAAAGAACAACAGAATGCCCGCCCCTACAAATGTTTTGACTATGAAATAAGGGTTTACTGCTGTTTCATTTGTACACCACCAACAACAACTACCACAAAGTCTCCTACAACAACACCAGGATCTACCACACCATCTACCCCTACACCGACAACTACCACAAAGCCTCCTACAACAACACCAGGACCTACCACATCATCTACCCCTACACCAACAACTACCACAAAGCCTCCTACAACAACACCAGGACCTACCACATCATCTACCCCTACACCGACAACTACCACAAAGCCTCCTACAACAACACCAGAACCTACCACATCATCTACCCATACACCAACAGCTACCACAAAGCCTCCTACAACAACACCAGGACCTACCACATCATCTGCCCCTACACCGACTACCACAAAGTCTACTACAACACCAGAACCTCCCACAACAACACCAGGACCTACCACATCATCTACCCCTACACCGACAACAACACCAGAGCCTACCACATCATCTACCCCTACACCGACAACTACCACAAAGCCTTCTACAGCAACACCAGAATCTCTCACATCAACACCAGAACCTACCACATCATCTACCCCTACACCGACAACTACCACAAAGCCTTCTACAGCGACACCAGAATCTCTCACATCAACACCAGAACCTACCACATCATCTACCCCTACACCGACAACTACCACAAAGCCTCCTACAACAACACCAGGACCTACCACATCATCTACCCCTACACCAACAACTACCACAAAGCCTCCTACAACAACACCAGGACCTACCACATCATCTACCCCTACACCGACAACTACCACAAAGCCTCCTACAACAACACCAGGACCTACCACATCATCTACCCATACACCAACAGCTACCACAAAGCCTCCTACAACAACACCAGGACCTACCACATCATCTACCCCTACACCGACTACCACAAAGTCTACTACAACACCAGAACCTCCCACAACAACACCAGGACCTACCACATCATCTACCCCTACACCGACAACAACACCAGAGCCTACCATATCATCTACCCCTACACCGACAACTACCACAAAGCCTTCTACAGCAACACCAGAATCTCTCACATCAACACCAGAACCTACCACATCATCTACCCCTACACCGACAACTTCCACAAAGCCTCCTACAACAACACCAGGACCTACCACATCATCTACCCCTACACCGACTACCACAAAGTATACTACATCACCAGAACCTCCCACAACAACACCAGGACCTACCACATCATCTACCTCTAAACCGACAACTACCACAAAGTCTCCTACAACAACACCAGGACCTACCACATCATCTACCCCTGCACCAACAACTACCACAAAGCCTCCTACAACAACAACAGAACCTACCACATCATCTACCCCTACACCGACTACCACAAAGTCTACTACAACACCAGAACCTCCCACAACAACACCAGGACCTACCACATCATCTACCCATACACCAACAGCTACCACGAAGCCTCCTACAACAACACCAGGACCTACAACATCTTCTACCCCTACACCGACTACCACAAAGTTTACTACAACACCAGAACCTCCCACAACAACACCAGGACCTACCACATCATCTATCCCTACACCGACAACTACCACAAAGCCTCCTACAACAACACCAGGACCTACCACATCATCTACCCCTACACCAACATCTACCACAAAGTCTCCTACAACAACACCAGGACCTACCACATCATCTACCCCTACACCGACAACTACCACAAAGTCTCCTACAACAACACCAGGACCTACCACATCATCTACCCCTACACCGACTACCACAAAGTACACTACAACACCAGAACCTCCCACAACAACACCAGGACCTACGACATCATCTGCCCCTACACCGACTACCACAAAGTCTACTACAACACCAGAACCTCCCACAACAACACCAGGACCTACCACATCATCTACCCCTACACCGACAACAACACCAGAGCCTACCACATCATCTACCCCTACACCGACAACTACCACAAAGCCTTCTACAGCAACACCAGAATCTCTCACATCAACACCAGAACCTACCACATCATCTACCCCTACACCGACAACTACCACAAAGCCTCCTACAACAACACCAGGACCTACCACATCATCTACCCCTACACCGACTACCACAAAGTCTACTACATCACCAGAACCTCCCACAACAACACCAGGACCTACCACATCATCTACCTCTAAACCGACAACTACCACAAAGTCTCCTACAACAACACCAGGACCTACCACATCATCTACTCCTACACCAACAACTACCACAAAGCCTCCTACAACAACACCAGGACCTACCACATCATCTATCCCTACACCGACCACCACAAAGTCTACTACAACACCAAAACCTCCCACAACAACACCAGGACCTACCACATCATCTACTCCTACACCAACAACTACCACAAAGTCTCCTACAACAACACCCGGACCTACCACATCATATAGCCCTACTCAGTCAACTACCACACATTTTTCTGTTAGAACTGAAGAAATAAAAACTCATATTACAGGAGTACAGATAGTTTCAACAGAATCTACCACATCATCTACACCGACAACTATCACAAAGTCTCCTACAACAACACCAGGACCTACCACATCATCTACCCCTGCACCAACAACTACCACAAAGCCTCCTACAACAACACCAGAACCTACCACATCATCTACCCCTACACCGACTACCACAAAGTCTACTACAACACCAGAACCTCCCACAACAACACCAGGACCTACCACATCATCTACCCATACACCAACAGCTACCACAAAGCCTCCTACAACAACACCAGGACCTACAACATCTTCTACCCCTACACCGACTACCACAAAGTTTACTACAACACCAGAACCTCCAACAACAACACCAGGACCTACCACATCATCTATCCCTACACCGACAACTACCACAAAGCCTCCTACAACAACACCAGGACCTACCACATCATCTATCCCTACACCGACAACTACCACAAAGTCTCCTACAACAACACCAGGACCTACCACATCATCTACCCCTACACCGACTACCACAAAGTTTACTACAACACCAGAACCTCCCACAACAACACCAGGACCTACCACATCATCTATCCCTACACCGACAACTACCACAAAGCCTCCTACAACAACACCAGGACCTACCACATCATCTACCCCTACACCAACATCTACCACAAAGTCTCCTACAACAACACCAGGACCTACCACATCATCTACCCCTACACCGACAACTACCACAAAGTCTCCTACAACAACACCAGGACCTACCACATCATCTACCCCTACACCGACTACCACAAAGTACACTACAACACCAGAACCTCCCACAACAACACCAGGACCTACGACATCATCTGCCCCTACACCGACTACCACAAAGTCTACTACAACACCAGAACCTCCCACAACAACACCAGGACCTACCACATCATCTACCCCTACACCGACAACAACACCAGAGCCTACCACATCATCTACCCCTACACCGACAACTACCACAAAGCCTTCTACAGCAACACCAGAATCTCTCACATCAACACCAGAACCTACCACATCATCTACCCCTACACCGACAACTACCACAAAGCCTCCTACAACAACACCAGGACCTACCACATCATCTACCCCTACACCGACTACCACAAAGTCTACTACATCACCAGAACCTCCCACAACAACACCAGGACCTACCACATCATCTACCCCTAAACCGACAACTACCACAAAGTCTCCTACAACAACACCAGGACCTACCACATCATCTACTCCTACACCAACAACTACCACAAAGCCTCCTACAACAACACCAGGACCTACCACATCATCTACCCCTACACCGACTACCACAAAGTCTACTACAACACCAGAACCTCCCACAACAACACCAGGACCAACCACATCATCTACCCCTACACCGACAACAACACCAGAGCCTACCACATCATCTACCCCTACACCGACAACTACCACAAAGCCTTCTACAGCAACACCAGAATCTCTCACATCAACACCAGAACCTACCACATCATCTACCCCTACACCGACAACTACCACAAAGCCTCCTACAACAACACCAGGACCTACCACATCATCTACCCCTGCACCAACAACTACCACAAAGCCTCCTACAACAACACCAGAACCTACCACATCATCTACCCCTACACCGACTACCACAAAGTCTACTACAACACCAGAACCTCCCACAACAACACCAGGACCTACCACATCATCTACCCATACACCAACAGCTACCACAAAGCCTCCTACAACAACACCAGGACCTACAACATCTTCTACCCCTACACCGACTACCACAAAGTTTACTACAACACCAGAACCTCCCACAACAACACCAGGACCTACCACATCATCTATCCCTACACCGACAACTACCACAAAGCCTCCTACAACAACACCAGGACCTACCACATCATCTACCCCTACACCGACAACTACCACAAAGCCTCCTACAACAACACCAGGACCTACCACATCATCTACCCCTACACCGACTACCACAAAGTACACTACAACACCAGAACCTCCCACAACAACACCAGGACCTACGACATCATCTGCCCCTACACCGACTACCACAAAGTCTACTACAACACCAGAACCTCCCACAACAACACCAGGACCTACCACATCATCTACCCCTACACCGACAACAACACCAGAGCCTACCACATCATCTACCCCTACACCGACAACTACCACAAAGCCTTCTACAGCAACACCAGAATCTCTCACATCAACACCAGAACCTACCACATCATCTACCCCTACACCGACAACTACCACAAAGCCTCCTACAACAACACCAGGACCTACCACATCATCTACCCCTACACCGACTACCACAAAGTCTACTACATCACCAGAACCTCCCACAACAACACCAGGACCTACCACATCATCTACCCCTAAACCGACAACTACCACAAAGTCTCCTACAACAACACCAGGACCTACCACATCATCTACTCCTACACCAACAACTACCACAAAGCCTCCTACAACAACACCAGGACCTACCACATCATCTACCCCTACACCGACTACCACAAAGTCTACTACAACACCAGAACCTCCCACAACAACACCAGGACCTACCACATCATCTACCCATACACCAACAGCTACCACAAAGCCTCCTACAACAACACCAGGACCTACAACATCTTCTACCCCTACACCGACTACCACAAAGTTTACTACAACACCAGAACCTCCCACAACAACACCAGGACCTACCACATCATCTATCCCTACACCGACAACTACCACAAAGCCTCCTACAACAACACCAGGACCTACCACATCATCTACCCCTACACCAACATCTACCACAAAGTCTCCTACAACAACACCAGGACCTACCACATCATCTACCCCTACACCAACATCTACCACAAAGTCTCCTACAACAACACCAGGACCTACCACATCATCTACCCCTACACCGACTACCACAAAGTACACTACAACACCAGAACCTCCCACAACAACACCAGGACCTACGACATCATCTTCCCCTACACCGACTACCACAAAGTCTACTACAACACCAGAACCTCCCACAACAACACCAGGACCTACCACATCATCTACCCCTACACCGACAACAACACCAGAGCCTACCACATCATCTACCCCTACACCGACAACTACCACAAAGCCTTCTACAGCAACACCAGAATCTCTCACATCAACACCAGAACCTACCACATCATCTACCCCTACACCGACAACAACACCAGAGCCTACCACATCATCTACCCCTACACCGACAACTACCACAAAGCCTTCTACAGCAACACCAGAATCTCTCACATCAACACCAGAACCTACCACATCATCTACCCCTACACCGACAACTACCACAAAGCCTCCTTCAACAACACCAGGACCTACCACATCATCTACCCCTACACCGACTACCACAAAGTCTACTACAACACCAGAACCTCCCACAACAACACCAGGACCTACCACATCATCTACCCCTACACCAACAACTACTACAAAGCCTCCTACAACAACACCAGGACCTACCACATCATCTACCCCTACACCGACTACCACAAAGTCTACTACATCACCAGAACCTCCCACAACAACACCAGGACCTACGACATCATCTTCCCCTACACCGACTACCACAAAGTACACTACAACACCAGAACCTCCCACAACAACACCAGGACCTACAACATCTTCTGCCCCTACACCGACTACCACAAAGTCTACTACAACTACACCAGGACCTACCACATCATCTACCCCTAAACCGACAACTACCATGATGCCTACTACAACAACAGCAGAATCCACCACATCACTTAACCCAACAACTACCATAAAATCTACAACATCATTTACATCTACACCAACTCCAACTCCGCACTATGACTGCCCTGAATGGGACAAAAACGTAATTTTTTAAATATAATTTCATTCAATTTTGGCCTAAATATAAGTGGTGTGAATTTTTTTTCTACAGTAGAAATTTACTTTTAAGACTATCCATGATCCCATTTAAATTTCCAAGAAAACAACATAGGCTACATTGTGATTTTGCATGTATCAGTCTTTCTAATTCCAGCACATTTTTCATTATCACCAGACAAACGAGACCTTCTTCCTGTGTAACTGCACCATGGCGAGATGCATAGAACACAACATTATTGAAATTATCCCATTTGAATGCCCTCCATTGCAGAACATCACCTGTGAAAATGGCAAAAAACCTGTGCTTGTGTATGATGAGCATCACTGCTGCCAGTATTACCAATGTGACTGTGAGTATACTGGTCTTCACAATTTTTATATTTGTGAAGATTTTATAAATTAAAATAAATTTTATAATTTATACATTAATCATTAAAATGAATAGCAATGATGTCCTTCCAAGCCCAATGTGCTTGATGCTTTCATGATTTCAAAAGTGCTTTAAATTTTGAATGTATTACTTGAAAATGCTTGTTTTTTTCCACCTTGAACATCTAACGTTTTAAAGGAAGAAAAATATTTTAAAAAATCATTTCAAAAGAAAACAATGAAGTTATTATGCGTGATTTACTTAGGTTTCAAGTCTCTGCTTTGATGTGGGACAAGTAAATAAAATGAATCGTAATTGACATCTGCTTGCCTGTCAAAAGTTTAAAAGTGGTTTTATTTTCAATTCTTCAAATGTCAACAGTTAATATACACAGTATTGACCAAATTCAGGTAACTTGTTCAGTTCAAATATCTGAAGGCTTTTTGTTATTGTTCGTAGGCTTTTGTGAAGGCTGGGGTGACCCGCATTACATCACATTTGATGGAATTTTCTACAGTTATCAAGGAAACTGCACTTATATATTAATGGAGGAAATTAGGCCCAAATACCATTTAAAGATCTACATTGACAATGTCTACTGTGACCCTATTGAGCATGTATCCTGTCCCAGATCCATTATTGTGTCTTACAACAAACTAGTCATAAAACTTACAAATCATAATCTCATCGGAGGTGCAGAGCTAGAGGTGAGACTTTCTAGATTTGTAATGATGAAACATGTTCTTTTTGTGCATTGCAGTATAAGTATCTTATGTTTTTCTTGTAATTGTATCTTGTCATAACAGGCTACTAAGGACAATGTTAAGTTAACTCTGCCATATGCTTTTAATGGTGTGAGGGTTATAAGCTCAGGCCTAGACTTGTTCCTGAGTATTCCACAGCTGGGTGTTGATATAACATTTGGAGCCACTGGCTTTGGCATCAACCTGCCATTCCAGCATTTTGGAAACAACACACAAGGTCACTGTGGTAAGTTAGCCACCCCCTGATTTTTGTATGGATGGTGACATCACAATGTGGATGGTGTACGAGGGGTTTGTTTTTATGCATTTTTTCATCTAAATTATTCCAAATAATTCTCACTAAGGAACATGCAACAACAACAGAGCTGATGACTGCATGATCCCTAGAGGGATCTTGGTGAACGACTGTGCAGTGATGGCAGATTACTGGCCAGCCAGTGGTGTGAATGGTGAAATTTGCACTCCACCAACTGCATTGCCTACAGTTGGGGGTGATCTTAAACCTACACCTAAGCCATGCCAGGCCCATCCTGAATGCAACCTCCTCGGTAGCGAGTGAGTTGATTCTTTGTGGCGTTTTAACTATAAATTTCAATAAACGGAGCTTCCAAAGTGATATTTACTACTACTGTCTTCCTCAGGTTGTTCGAAGCATGCCATTCCCATGTGTCCCCTGAAAACTTCTTTTTAGGTTGTCAATATGATAGTTGTCATATGAGCAACCCTGCCGTGGTGTGTACCAGTCTGCAGAGCTATGCAAGGGCTTGCTCTCAATTAGGGGTCTGCATACACTGGAGGAACTACACTAACCTTTGCAGTAAGTTGCATTTGATATTATATTGTTGCTTTAGATTTTCCAAAACCCCAAATAGTTTTTTTGGACCCAATTTTCTTCGAAGCTATGGAGGTTATTTAAGTGTATTTGTCTTTTCATCCCCAGATATTGAATGTCCAGGAGATAAAGTCTTCAATCCTTGTGGCCCAGCTGAGCCACCAAGCTGTGATGATATGTATGCCCATTAATTCACATTATTTTATAATTTAGACAGTTGTGGAAATGAAAGTTTAGTGCTTATTCAGTATTGAGGAACATGGCAGATATGTACTTCAAAATGGTCAACATTATCATGCAGTTTAAGACTTAATAAAGCCTGTTATGCAGATTTGTTCCTTAAATGAATCTCAGGTGATGTACAGTATTTTAATTGCAGACCTGAACGGAGCACCATTACAGTGCATACGGAGGGCTGCTTCTGTCCTGAGGGAACATTGCTCTTCAACAAGGAATCAGGAGTCTGTGTGAACAAATGCGGTAAGAAGCCTCTAATTCAAGTGTGTGTGCGTGTGCATTAGGCATTCAAATTAAAATGTATTAAAAAAACATGTGCCTTTCTGCATCATCCTGCATGTCTTGGCCAGTTTTTGAAAACATTTATTTTGATTTTGTTCTCCCCTTTTTCTTTTTAGGATGCATGGACTCCTCTGGGACACCACGTGAGGTGCGGCGGTGTTTAAAATACTCAATGAGTATTTCATTTCATAGTTCTAAATGTATTAATTCCAGAATACATTCCGACAATCTCAGTGAAAAAATGAATCCAAGATGGCGGATGATAGAACTGGAGAGAGAACTGTGAATTAAATTCATCCTTATAATTCGTTCAGTACTGAAAAGTATCCATAAAATAGTGTAACTATATTCGTACCAGTATTCTTGTGTGATATGCATTTTTATGCTTATTAGATTAAAATTTTAGCTTAGCAATATACTAATATGAGTACTCTTTATGTGAGTTGCGCTATTTGTAGTAGCTGCCTATGTAGAACTTCAAAAAGGTCACTTATGAGGTTCTATCACTGGCAAACCAACAAAAATTTACAATAGTGTATATAAAACGTAAGTAGTGACTGATCTTTTCTTCCATATTATGTATTATTTTGATCAGAGTTTAACGGATTAATGAAAAGAAAAATATGTAGGGTGGGTAATTGGTTCTATCATCAGTTGTTAATTGGATTGGATTGGATTGATACGAGCTTGCACTTCATTGTGGAGGGGATGAACTGTAAGCATGGATAAATCATTTAGAATACAATCTGTAACACACATTTACAAAATCAATTGGGTGAATTTATATTTAATGCCAACTTTAAAGAATTACCTCCAGGACTTTAGAACTGGACTTTTAACTGAATCCTCTTGTTTTTTTTGTGGCAGTTTGATGAGGTTTTCGAGTACAACTGCGAAAAGTGTATTTGTGAAAAGGCCAGTAAATCGGTGAAGTGTGAGCCCAAGAAGTGTCCTGATGTGAATCCTGAGAGCTGCACTGAGCCCGGCTTTGTGCTGGTCAATGTCACCAATCCTTCAGATCCATGCTGCAGCAAACAAGTTTGCAGTAAGACGAGTTTATTTACAGTTTTTAAAGGGGTTTGCTTTAGGTTTGCATCACCTAAGTCTCCTCTACTATGTTTCGTGATGTAGACTGTGATGTCAGCATTTGCCCACCTTTGGATAAAAAGTGTGGAGTCGGATATGCGCCGGTCCTGGAAGTGCCTAACGGAAAATGCTGTCCAGAAATCAAATGCGGTATCACTATTATTCACACTTCACTTCATTTTTGTGATATTCTTATGCCTATCTCAGATGCTGTCTGTATCACCTTGAATATCATTCTATATAGTTTTGTAATCTTTTGTCGTTTGCCTCCTTAGAGCCAAAGAAAGTTTGTGTCCACAAAAACAAAGAGTATGAGGTAACTAAAATGACTCCAATATTACCATTTTAAAAATCAAATATCTCAAGTTTTTTTCTTTTTCTTTTATATATTTAAATAATTATTAAAGAAAGTTTTGCATGCTCAACTCTCTTCCCTCACTTCCCTCAGCCTGGTACCGACATCCCCGTCGTTGCCTGTCAGGAATGTAGCTGTACATGGGATGTGGATCCTAAAACACAGTGGTTCAAGATCAAATGTGGATTTGTGCAGTGCAATGAGAAATGTAAACCTGTAAGTTGTTTGACGCGTTTCTTATCGGCTTGTCTCAGGAACGAGTTTAATTTTGTTGACTTCATTTGATGTTTATATTTCCCAGGGTTATGAATATATTGAAACAAGCTCGGACGAATGCTGTGGAAAGTGTGTGCAAACTCACTGCATCATCAACATCAATGGTGTCGAGCATATACTGCAGGTAAGGTCAAACGTCGAAAGCTCAGTCATCTTGAAGTGTGGCTGAAAAGGACAAAAATGTAAATAATTATAAATGTAAACGATTTTTTTGCCCTTGGACACGAAATGAAACCATTCGTGCTGCTTTTTTCCATACAACAGAAGTGAATTGTCATCAAAAAACAAAACAAAACCCGAAGCTGGACAAAAAAGCATTATAAAATTAGTTGTGCACTATATCGCAAGTTTTCTGAATGTGTGTGAGAAACAGCTACATTTAAGCAATTATTCCCTGAATCTAAATCTAATGTTTTTGCAATGTCCTTTAACTGAATTTGACTTGTTCTCTTTTCCTTTATAGGACGGAGCCTCTTTTCCCGCTACAAACCAGGGCTGTGACAGAATCACTTGCACTAAAGTTAATGGACAGTTCATCACGGACAAATACACAGTCCAGTGCCCTCCTTTCAACGTTTCAAACTGCCAGCCTGTCAGTACTTCAAATATCACACAAATACACATTTACATGTTATACTGACCAGTCATGGTGATTAAATCACATTGATGACATTCTGCCCTTGTGATTCGCTCTACAGGGTACCGTTCAGCTGTCAGCTGATGGCTGCTGCCATGTTTGTGAGTATTTTTAAAAAGAGAACGATTACATTTTTTGTTGAATTGAGTCCATTATTAACGTGTCCTTGCCTGTGTTTGTAGGTGTGGACCAAATTAAGGGATGTAAAGTACAGACTCTTAGAGATTACATAAATCACATGGACTGCCAGTCAGAGAAGAAAATGGACCTGACATTTTGTAGTGGAGACTGTACCAGTTTTAGCAGGTGAGTAGGTTTCTGTTACGAAACCTACAAGCAGCATCCTAACTGAAACAGACAGTCATAAGTGATCGATTTGAAATGCTTTACATGTTTTTTTTCTCTTTCATACATAGGTACAATGCACCTGGATTGTCCTCCTGTAGCTGCTGCCAGGCCACGCGCTCAAGTAATCGCACAGTGAATCTTGGTTGCGTAAATGGAGACATAGTACCCTACTCGTACATCCATGTTGAAGAGTGCTCCTGTAGCAGAACTAACTGTCACGTAAATGACGCACTCATTGAAAACATCCAAAGAAAACGCAGCTTGGGACTTCCGTGAGCAGCAGCAGTGAATCATCAAACCCAAGCAAAAACTAAATGTCTCTCAAGTATCTTAGTGAAAATTTGTAATCGGCAATTAACTTAAATGGCACATTCTTTGTTTAACATTTCTTGCATTTAACTATAGGTCTCTTCTTTTTTCTTTGCTTGATAAAGGTGTACTCTTTTGCTTGTTTGAAATGAAAAGAAATAAAAAAAGCATGTTAAAACTAAACACGTCTATTGAGTCTTGCACTGAAAACATTTTTATATTTTGTTTGTTTATGTTGTTCACATATTTATATATTCCCTCTAGAAAACAAACCGGACAGATACTGTATATTTACATTTACAGCATTTGCCATAACCTTGGTGTCACTTGCACCATGATCTACTGTTTGAGCTACAGAAAGGCTATAAAAGTAAATGACCAAATAATGTAGTCAGCTGTTTAAATAACGTTTTACTGGTAGTGAAATTGTATAATACAATTAAATTGCTTTGAAATGTTAAGATCATCAAAGTATGTAAAATTGAGTGCACAATTGGGCTTGCTGAAATTATGTACTTATATCATTTTTGTATTTTATAATAATGTTGTTTTACAGTCATTCATTCATGTGACAGTTTGTCCACTGTCATAGCATGACAGACATTTAAGCTTATCTATTTCCATAAAAAAACAAACCAATAGTCTTTAGTTACTTCAGTCTTCATTTTCCTATCTCATGGAAAATGAATTGTCGGTATGTTGACTAAAATGATATGTTTATGTTATGGTCGGTGTGTTATCCTGTTGTTAAAAGAGCAGATTTCACTGTCTGAGATCTTCCTAATCTTCAGCAGTGGATTAAAGACCCCCGTATTTTACATGGATTAATCATGAAAAATTATTTTGAAAATAAATGCTTATTTGTAATATACCAGAATGAAACTTGCATTGACAGGATGTCTAATGCATCCTACAAGACCGGAATTCAAATCGAGCAAAGTTAATCAAGTATCAAGATCTCTAACAAACATGTTAGTCTTTTGGGTGATGGAAGACCACTCTGTATCGGTTTGGTTTATTATTATGTAAATACACATATAGTCCTGGTTTCGCTTAGACAGGGTTTAGATTACGCCAGGACTAGACCTAAGTTCAGTTAGGACATTTGCAGTAATTGTTTGATAATTCCAAAATAATACCATCTCTTAATACTCCTTTATTTTTTCGCCACGCAATGCAACAGAAACAAGGATGAAACAGGATATGGACTTACAAACGATTAAATAGAAAAGAGATGCATCAGTTAACAATAGTGGATCAGCTGGTTGTTCCAGTCTTAAATCTAATATTGTATTCTTTCAAAATATTTTTAATATTGACTTTCGGTGGAAGTCATCAAGTGATCTAACAACCATGGAAGGCCTATGTGGTGCATGTATTTAATCCTGTGTTAAAGTGACAAACCAAATGATATTTCTAAAGGCAGAAAATACTGTATACTGTAAAAAAAAAAAAGGTTGACCTAACTTAAAAAAAAATAAGGCAACCTACAATATTAACCAATTAGTTTAAGTTGACTGACAACTTGTACTTTTTCTGAGTAACAGGCAGTCTACTGAATTTAAAAAATCCTGTCAAGGCAACTAAAGATTGTTCAGCATTTAGCAATGCAAGGAGCTACAAACCTCATTCTTTCAACATTACATTTGATTTTTCAAAGCTAAAAGCCCCAAACTAGTGGCAAACATATTACTCTGATAGGGAACCATATTAAATCCAACAGATGCAATTAGATGGACATCTCAAACAAGGTGATGATCAACAAATGTTAATCCAGCAAAACATAATATAAAAATAATAATAAAAAAATCAAGCTGGAATGCATGCACTTGCACAACCATTTTTGTTAACAACAAAAAAAAAATGTTAGTGCCATTTTTGTTCAGATGACTCAGTTTGGAGAGATGGGTACATTTGGTTTGAACAAATACTTGAGTAAGGTCAACAAAACTTACGTTAGAATTTTTTTTGGTAACACTTTACTTAATGTACAATGCATTATAAATGGATTCATAATGTATTATATATTTTCATAAATAATTATAACCAAAGTTAAAATGCATGATAATATTTGAAGATTCTGAAATAGGTTGTGTCTTTTTATGCATTATGCTTTCTAAAGGTGTGTTCAATTAATAGATAAGTATTATAATGTATTTTAACTATGATGACAGTTATTCATTAGATCATACAATGCATTACAAGGCATAATTACTGATATAAGATAGAAGAAGAATTATAGCCTATAGGTATAAGATAAAGATGTACTGTGCATACTGTGCAACTTCTCTAGAAAATAATTACATCCCCAATATCAACATTCACATCCTTGTTTTTTTTAGATGATGGAGTTTAAAGCATGTTAATTCATGCCAGGTTCCACCTTCTAATCACTAATTACATTCTTCCAGAGAAAACTAGAATTCACTATAAAAGGACAATTGCTGACAGACAGTTCACATTAGCTCTTGAGGATGGATCTTGTCTCCATGGGGACTGTGAGGATGTCCCAGATGTGGATGCTGAGATGGGTCGTTCTACTTGTGGGGCTGCAGTCCGTACAAGCAGGTTAGAAAAATAAAAATGATCAATTACTATAAGAAACACTCAAAATATTAGCTACACAATATGAATATCTGTCTTTCTTTGTCTAAAGACTTTGTGAGCGATTATGGAGTTACGGAAGATCATCTGGACTTTTCAACAACAACTACAACAACAGGTGAATATGTCATTGTGTTTATGGATGATATGAGATGCACTAATCACATTTATTCACAAAGAAACTATAAAGTTAGAAAATTATTCACAGATTAAGTAAAATTGGAGCTTTATGTGTCTAAAGACTTTATGAGCGATTATGGAGTTACGGAAGATCATCTGGACTTTTCAACAACAACTACAACAACAGGTGAATATGTCATTGTGTTTATGGACGATATGAGATGCACTAATCACATTTATTCACAAAGAAACTATAAAGTTAGAAAATTATTCACAGATTAAGTCAAATTGGTGCTTTATGTGTCTAAATGAACCTACACATTAACTCAAACATTTTCCATGTAAATATTTACACATAAACATTTTCACGTAAATATAATTAACAACAAACAAAATAATAAAAAAGTCTTCTCATTTCAGAATTGAACAAACTGTTGTAAACGTATCTTGTTTTGATAAATCCTGGAGTAAGTCTTTGCATTCTCTTTTATTTTTTAATCAGTTCGTGCCAGTAACCATGTCAACAGCATCTGTAGCATGTGGGGAAACTTCCACTTCAAGACGTTCGACGGGGACGTTTATCAGTTCCCAGGCATGTGCGAGTATAACCTGGTGTCTGACTGCCAAAGCCTCATTCACCAGTTCTCAGTTCATGTGAAGAGAACAGAAAACACCACTGGCCCGAAGATCAGCAGGGTATCAGTTAGTATCAATGACATCGCCGTTGAGTTGACAGAGAAACAGGTCATGATCAATGGAGAAAAGTAAGATTCTGGGCAACTGCCTTTTCTGCTGCTTTTTTCCACCCAAAGTAAACACAAAATACATCAAAGAAATTATTTTAATTATTTCTTTTTTATTTAGTAAAACACTGCCAGTGCATATCTCAGGGATCCTTGTGGAAGAAAACACAATTTACACCAGGCTCTATTCCAAAATGGGCATCACTGTCACATGGAACAAAGAGGATGCAGTTATGGTGAGCTATTTTATTACTGTGAATTTTATTTATATAGCACATTTCATACAAAGTGCTTTACACAGAAAGGAATTAAAGTAATTACAAAATAAAAGCAAGGAAAATTAAAACATTCATAAAAGGAATTAAAAGAGATATAAAGATGAGAGTTATAAATTTTTTGTTGATATGAAAAAATCAGGTATTTAGCAATATAGCGGGTGTATGATGTATATTACAATGTTATGATGAAATATAGGCTTTTCTCCAATGACGTTCTGAGTTGTTCAAAGCATTTCTAAGGATGCTGAGGCAGCAGTCTGACTCTGAGATGGCGAACTGGAACATGCCTCATGTAAAATAAGCTACTGTTAGCTGTTTGATAACATAGTCAAACAAAAGGCTAATCAGATTAAAGATTTTTGCATTAAAATATCCCAAAATCTCAAGGCCAGTGTTATATATTTTGTTAAGTTGATTACATACAATATCCCAAATGTTTCCAACTATTTTTAAATCGTGAGAAAATTGCGATTTTAACCAAGGAAACGGGGCGTGGTTCCCAATTCCAGTCCTCGTGACCCACTGCTCTGCACATTTTGTAGGTCTCTCTTATCTGACACACTCAGTTCAGTTCATGGAGTCTCTCCTAATGAGCTGATGATCTGGTTCAGGTGTGTTAAATAAGGGAGACATACAAAATGTGCAGAGCAGTGGGTCACGAGGACTGGAATTGGGAACCACTGCATTAGAGCAGGGGGGAGCTGGGAGTCGCCAGTCAATGGCGTCATATCCGCGTTACCCTCGGTTTCCGCTCGTACTGCGTGGAGTCAGAGAATGTCTAATAGCAGAGCCCGTCTACGGAGAGCCTGCCCACTCCCTATTAAGTCCTATTGTACCGAATGTTGGTTGTAGTTCCACCAGAGCTCCACTGGGGGCGATCGCCCATGAGTGCAGAATGAATGGGAGTCTATGGGGCTAGACGGCTAAATTTGTCTCTTTCACCCGATTGCCATTGATAAATCTCAGATTTGATATAGGTTTTGCAAGTTAAACAAGTTATAGGTCGAAAGTTGAATGAACGAGTACTTATGTCCTTTCGATTTCTCACAGGTTGAGTTGTAGTTGCCCATAACACGCTAGCATTCTGCTAATGAACGCTGATTGGTCAGTGAAGGACTGATTACGACCAGAGATACTGCTTGATGGCATCGTGGCATCCGAAGCGTGACCAGAAACAAACAAAACAAAAACTCGTCTAGCACGTGTTTACCTGTGTCAGCTGTGTTGTCGATGCCTCGAGAGAAAAGAAAGTGCGGAGCGCGAAAGCACCAAAGTGACTGAAGGATTGCCGTAAAGCAGTATCTCTGGTCGTAAGATGTGTATGACGTCATTGACACTTTAAAAGACTTTTTAAAGCAAATAAGTGACTCTAAAAAATCTAACACCCAGCAATGTGTAATTTCTTTGCATCTCCTTTCGAATACAATATTCAAATTACTAGATAAAAAATTATATCCTGAGAAAAGTGGATTTTGATGGGTATACTGCCATAGACCTCCATTCATTCTGCACTCGTCCTGTGAGCGCCCTCATATGGAATCAAAGTGGAACTGCAACTAGTTCAGAAGCCGGAAGTGTACTGAGAGTGAAACTTCTCGCCTTATTAGATATTCTCTGCTAATAGGAAGAGAATTGGCACTCTCTGCTTACTTCTGGTTTCTGGACTGGCTGCAGTAAGTGGCTGCAGACTCTGTCCATGCGGGGGCGCTCGCAGGCGAGTGCAGAATGAATGGAGGTCTATGGCGAAAAACCCTCAAAATCCACTTTTCTCAGGATATAATTTTTTGTCTAGTAATTTGAATGTTGTATTCGAAAGGAGATGCAAAGAAATTACACATTGCTGGGTGTTAGATTTTTTAGAGTCACTTATTTGGTTTAAAAAGTCTTTTAAAATGTCAGCAGAATGCTGACGTCATTAGCAGAATGCTAGCGTGTTATGGGCAACAACAACTCAACCTGTAAGAAATCGAAAAGAAATAAGTACTCGTTCATACAACTTTCGACCTATAACCCATGTTGAACTTGCAAAACTTACAATAAAATCTGAGATTTCTCAACGGGAATCGGGTGAAAGAGACACATTTAGCCGTCTAGCCCCATAGACTCCCATTCAGTCTGCACTCGCCCGCGATCACCTCCAGTGGAATTCTAATGGAACTGCAACCAAGATCGATACAATGGGGCTAATAGGAAGTGCCAAGGCTCTCCGTAGACGGGCTCTGGTGGAGTCAGAGTGGAGTCCTGGACAAATGCGGAAGTTGTTGCGTCTATATCAAGCAACACGTTAGCTTGTTTCGTGCTGTCGTTATGGAACACAATTATTCTTTACTGATTGCAGCTGGTTCTGTCGACAAAGCATGCTTAATTTTATATTTTCCAAATGTAGCATTCGGTAATATTTATGTTAATGCAAGGAAAGTATTATTGCTTTAGGTTTGTGTTTAGTTTATTGGCATTGTTTATCACGTCAGAGGGTTGTTCCATAAAAGACGCTTAGAAAAGCAGGGATTAAACTCCAAAACCGGACTTGAATGAGCCTAACAAATAAGTTGGGGCTAAAGTGGTTCCATAAAAGGTAATTGAAGTTCACGCAATCTCACTAATTTGATCCAGGTTTATCTAGTCTAGATAACTGCGTGTGCACGCGTTTCTGAAGCAGCCCTAGAGGTCGATCATAGATCAAACCGATCCACCATCAAACAGCGTATATTTTGTGCTGTTTTATGCGTTTGTGACATGTTTTTTTTCCCCTCAGTGCAAAACTTACATTTTACAGTTATATTCTCCATCTGTAAATGTTAGAAAGTCTTGCAAATATATCCATTTTGCTGCTAATCTTCATATTGAACGAGCGCTGCTGCGCGCATGCGCGCCATATAGGAGCGCAATAATTCTGACTAAAATATAGCTACATTTTGCTTGGAAAATTAATATGCGATATTTTATAACACCAGAAATATCTTCTAATTATAATAATTTATCTTTAGGATGTTGGATAAGTTGCAGTGAACTTCTAGCTCATTACACTCATATATTTTATAGGCTACTTCTAATAAAAAAAGAAGAAGAAGCCTAATTCAGGGAAGATTTTTTTTAAAGAAACTAAATATATAAAGATACAAAATATAGTTTTGGGTATAGGACCTATGCTACTTAATAAAGATGACATATAGGCCTACTTATTTAGAATGCTGAGAATTACAGCTTTTAATGCAATAATTTTTTGGAGAAAGCAATAATCCTCAGTTTTAAATGAGTGGTTAGATTTAGTTTCTACAGCTGCCAAACAAAACCAGAGAGAAATGTATTCATAAATCTTTAAAACAATCTAATTAAATCTTGGGCACAAAACATTCAGCCAGTAAAAAAAGAAAACCTGTAGTATATATATTGTATTTATCTATCTATCTATCTATCTATCTATCTATCTATCTATCTATCTATCTATATATATATATATATATATATATATATATATATATATATATATATATATTGTCTAATTTATCATTGTAGCCTTATTTAAGTTGATTTTCTGTATACTGTGTATTTATTTTTGGACTAATAGTGATTAATAAAGTCCAATAATGGTATGAGAGAGTGTCAGTGGTAATATCATTGTGCTCTTGTCGGTCAGTGTTAGAGGATCTGTTTAACAACTGAGGCTTAGCCTGACAGTTAGCCTGCCCTGGACCAGGCTAGTTTCCCAGCATAAGTTGCTAGGGTAACCAAGTTTGAACTATTTTAAGTTTGCTTTATGAAATAGAATCCACCGACAATAAGTCTGACTAACCAAAATAAGCCTGGCTTGTATTCTAATCTTGTTTTACGGAACAACCCTCAGGTGTTTATGGCCATGTAAATATATATAGCATGTGTTATACATAAAGATTAATCAGTGTGGGTATGTGATGTGGGTATGTTCGAATGTACTTTTACAACAATTGTTTAGAACACGTAAAACTGCAGCGTTATCACAACAATGAATTCGACAAATACAGTAACATCTTGATAAACAATTTAGTATTAAACCTTACTTTTCTTCCTGTTAATTCATTTTAATGAAATAAAAGTGTGATAAGGTTCAAGAGTCAAGAAGGAAGAAGACAGGGGTCGGCATGACTGGGACTCGTACTTTATTAAAATAAAACGAAACAAACAAAAGTCGCGCACAATGCGCATTCACTGTGGCTTTTCTTTTTTTCTGCGTCCAATTTTCTCTCCAGTCCCTCGTACAGTCCTCAGTCCATCTCTCTCTCTCTCTCTCGTTCCAGCGCGGCTCGTTTCTCTCTCTCCCGTTACAGACCGCGCTGAACCACGCCCCCCTCGCCACAAAAAGCATGACATTAAATGCAACATTTATAAAAACAGAACTTAACCTCATCCATGAACATGATTTTTCGATTCCCGTCTGACTGATTTACATCCACGGTGGAGTTGAAAACAACAGTTCCCATCATTCCACGCTCGTTCACATCGTCATCAAGCTATGCCGTTGTTGTTGTTTGGAATGTAGCGCCCTCTAGCGGCAGAAAATGTTGCATATTGTACCTTTAACCACCATTATGTGTCCAACGTTGTAAAGAGTGATACCATTATGCTGCGTTTGCTACAGTGAGGTTGACAGATTGAATCTCTGAGCTGGTGTGACCACATTCATGAAGAAAGGGTGTATTCAAGCTATTTTAAGGCATGAAAACATTTTATTCACAAGAAAAAAACTTTTAAATATGTAATTTTGGTGATCAAAGATGAGTTTTAAGGTATAAAATTATTCACTACAGGGGAAACTGCTCTAACATACACACACACACTTACACACACACACACACATACATGTATACAGTTTACCATTGGAAAGAGTGCTGAAGCAGAATACAGGAAACAAGAAGTTAAAGCATTGTTTGAAATTAAGCAGATCAACAGCCTTGAGCAAACCATCAGTTTTTTTTTTCTAACACTCCCTTCTTTTAAAGTGGTAAGATACTCAATGTATCAAACAGTAAGACTAAGTTTGATACTTTCATATCTCGCCCATTTGAATAAAACTGCCCTGATATAATTTGTTGAGGCTCCAGTTGATCTTTGCTGATGTCTTGACGAGAGAGAACCAGTGGGAGTCAGAGAATCTTTGGTGAATGGAAAGACAAGGCTGGAGCCTGGCAAAAACTTAGGGGTCCTTTGAAGACTCAGCATCGTCTTCACATAAGGATTTCTCAAAAACGGAAAACCGGTTAAAATTTAAGGCACACTTTTACTATGCAAAGGTCTTTGATTTTTACCATAAGCGAGTCTCTTCTGAAATTCACTAAATGAATGCACGTGTGCTACTTAAACCAGCAACTGATAAAGGAACAATTTACTATCTAAATCAGACGGTACTTTGCTGTATGATGATCATTCAACATCAAACAACAATTACTGTATCAATCCACAGTATCAAACGATAGGTCAGAGGTGAACATACGTAGGTTATAAAGTGTTTTAGTCTTCTTCTCATCAAAGAACATTTATAAAACATTTAATAATTGATCTTTCTGCCCCGCATGCTTTTCGCTGAGCTGCCAGGCCCCACTCTCCTCCTTCCGCTCAGCCACGCACCGTGGCTTTCCCCGGCGCTGCACCCCGTTCAACAATGACTGCCCCTCTCAACGAACGCCTTCTTCCTAGTGTTAGGTTGCCTCCGCTGGTGGAGCAAACTCTTCTACTTCACTGTGGCAGCAGTGTCTTCCCACCCACTCCCGCAGGAGCCCACTTCATTCTTTCACTGCCGCAGCAGTGTTATCGTCTCTGCTCCCGCAGGAGCTCTGTTTCTCTGGCTAATTTTCTCCATTGCCGCAGCAGTTGTGTCCCCTCCACTCCCACAGTATCTCCGTTTCCCCATCCAGCAGGCTTTCACTGCCTCAGCAGTGTTATCTCCTCCTCTCCTGCAGGAGCTCCATTTCTCTGTGTAACCTCACTTTCACTGCCACAGCAGTACTATCTCCTCTGTCCCCGCAGGAGCTCGCCAACATGCAACAGTCCCCAGCCAACTACCGGTGAGGTTTACCTATCCAACGGTGTGAGTATTGAACTCCCGTCGAATGCTGCAAGAGTCTCCTGGTTCTCCGTCTGACTGCCGGCGAGGCTTACCCGTCCAACGGCTTGATTATCGAACTCCTGTCCCTCCCGCCAGGGCGCTTCAAATTTCGTTGACCTCGCCATTGGCCAGTAGGGCCCGCTTGCCCGACGCTGTGAGCTGCTCCCGTCGGAGGCTATGTGGGCCTCCCCAGTCAGGCAATTCGAGTCTCGTTTTCCCAGGTCATCGGCCAATCGCGCATTCCTAATTACACTGCTTCTCGTTCGTCGGCCAGTAGGGCCCGTCCATCCGCCGCTCCTGGTCAGGCGGCTTAAACCATGCTGCTCCTCTTTCCAGACTTATCAGTTCTTGATAGTGAAACAATCTCATATTTGATTGAAACTTTGGACAGGTGGTGGCGCTAAAAGGATTGAGTTAGAGACTCCAAATTTGCTATGGTGACAGTATGTGCCAAAATTCATAACTTTCCCGCAAGCGGTTCTATGGGCTGCCATAGACTCCCAGAGCGGAAGAAGGAAGAAAGAATTATAATAATAAGAATGCCAACGATTACAATAGGTGCTTGTCCCCTAACAATAGTTGCAAGCAGCAATTACCGGGGCCAAGCACAAAGAAGACAATAAGACATGCCAACATGACTGGGAGTGTCAGACCAACTGCAACAATGAGGAATTAAAGATATTTAAAAATGATTTTAGGCAAAATGGCTGAAAAATTATATATACAGTAATAATATGGTTTATGGTTTATCAGTTTCGACCAATAGGTGGCGCAGTTACTAAATTGATGGGCTGTTGTCAGAGTGAGGTGGCAATGACATGCAAAATTTTGTGACAATATTGGTGCGTTCAAGTCATCTCGTATAGATCGTATTTACGAGTTGAACGCACTTGAACGCCACCACAATGTCGTAAATACCAGTGGGGAGCTCGGGATTTTCTCTAAGATCCGATCTTTACGAGTTGGGGGCGTGTCAGTGATTAACATGGCGGAATACACAATACGTAAAGGTATTTAGCTGTGATATTGTCAGGCTTTTCTATTAACAGCTCAGTTAGCTAATCGCCAACACAGAATATGATAGTATTATAATATAACAATGCAACATGTAACGATGTGTTGGCAGTGGCTTCATAAATTAATTAAAAACATAAAAATACAAAGTACACCTGATGCACATTTCTTTGTTCTTCATTTTCTAGAACAAGAGTTTAAGAACCTTACTGTATTTTTGTGTAATTAATTAAGAGAAAGTACTCCGCCATTTTGCTCCGACGAAAGTGACTTGAATGCACATGCCGTTAGAAGCACGACTTCCCACCTCGTACGTACGAACTTCCCAGGAGGACTTGAACGCACCATTAGTCAAGGCATTGCAGAGTTAAAGCCTCGGAGTAATTTTGACATCATGCCTCAACTTTGTCGCTGCAGTATACAAAAACATTTACGTCTATCAACACAACATTCATAATTTTTGCAGGCATGGTCTGAACATGATATGGTTCAAATTTGGTGGAAATCGGACAAAAAGTCTAGGAGAAGTTCGAAAAGTAGGTTTTCAAAGCAAATCAAAATGGCAGACAGGAAGTTTAGCCAAATATGGCAAATGTGATATCTATGTTTTGGGGATTTCCCATGGAATCTATTAAGACCAGTATCATTACAATCGGCTAGTTTATTATAATAATTTCAGGGAGCCTGTCTTCTTCATACTAGTAAGTGGCTGTAATTATGAATTAATCATTGAATCATTGACTCTCATGATTTGTTCAAAGCCACAGATTCGTTCACAAACACTGCTGTGTGCTGCAGTTCTGCTGTGGCTTTCGTTGGAGCTATTATTTCGTTGCAAAAATACTCACAATACTGTGTTTAAAATGTACATCACTTAAAGGGCACCTATTATGACTCTTTTCACAAGATGTAAAATAAGTCTCTGATGTCCCCAGAGTATGTATGTGAAGTTTTAGCTCAAAATACCCAACAGATAATTTTTTACAGCATGTTTAAAGTGTCATTTTTGTGGGCTCAGAAAAACGCGCTGTTTTAGTATACTTAGTGTGTGTACTTTAAATGCAAATTAACTGCTGCTGCACAGCACAGGGGGCGGAGCATCACGAGCTCGCGCTCAGAACCAGGACAATCTGGACAATCTCATCCGATAATATCAGAACAGAAACTATCAGTTGCGGTGTTCATTTCGACTCGGAGTCGGACAATAATGCCCACAGAGCCAGAGAATATATGCTGTATGGAGATAGAACAGGTATAGTTTAGTTTAATTATGGTTATAATTTACTTGTCATCTGCTTTTATCCACTATTAATACAAGCCTGCTGTAGCAGACCCTGTCCGAATGATGACCAAAATATACTGATGAGTTCAGTGAAGTTTATTGTACATCACACAAAAGTTGAGCGTTAGTTTTACTCCAGAGAATCACTGTAAGAGCTGAATAAACACAGAATAAGAAGTGACTGAGCATTAAAGTCTTATCCATAAACTCTCTCTCTCTCTCCCTTTCATTATCATCAACATACACAGCGAAGTACACAAAACACTCATTACAACAAAAGGCTGATTTATACTTCTGCGTCGGACCTACGCCGGAGCCTCTACGCTGTAGGCAACGCGTTGGTTTTCATTTATACTTCTGCGTCGTTGTCCGCGTTCACGCGCGCAGAGGGAGCATGTGAAACCCGAGGGAGCAGTCCTAGCAGACCAATCACAGCGCTTGCGTCCGCGTAGAGTTGACGCGTTATTACATTTTTGGAGAGGTGCACGTCAGGGTACGCGCGCTACACACAGCCTACGACGTAGCTACGGCGTAAGTTCGACAAATATATACACACCTTTTCAGTGGGTGCTTAATAAACTGGTAAACCTTATATCCGTCAAAAATGACTCGATGAGCTGTCATAAAGTGCGTGCTCTCACTTTCATTTCTGCCGTGATCAGTAACGTTAGTCCTGTCGCTCTGGAGATCGTAAGCTGGATCACAAACAGTACAGATCCATCCTTGAGTAACAACGAGAGTAAATGAAGACTGATATGTTCATTCTTACATCCAACAACAAAACACCTCAATCGCTTAGGAGACATTCTTGTCTACAGCTGCTCGGGCGTCGAACAATGGCGGACTCTGTGTCCAGCTCACTCAGGGCGGGTCTAAGCTCAAACTGCAGTGTCAATCATCAGTCGTGGGAGGGGCCTGTGCAATTCTACGTCACATTGCATAGAATCTGAGAACAGCTCGTTCTGAGACAGTGCTTATGATTTATAGAGATTGTAAAAAAAAACACTGGGTGGATTTTTATCATTCTAGGGTGGTTTTGCTCACACACTGCCAACACACATTTATGTTCAAACACCATGTAAAAGTGAATTTTGCATAATAGGTGCCCTTTAATATTAATACCTCTCGTTTGTAAAACTGTTGTATAAAATCAATGTCACATTTGCAATCGTGTGGATATTCATATAATGTGATCAACATCAAACACAGGAACTTACACAGGTTGTTTTTGTATTGAAGAGAGTTTGAATCTTAAATCGATCTCTATGCACACTACAGTCTCTATGCACAATACATGCTCAGTTTTAATGTTATTTTAAGGTGGGGTAGAATTAAATGAAGGTCAAAACTCAGCATTTTGTACACCAGTTTGAGAAGCACTGTCTTAAAATATATCAAGCCCATTGTTTTGTCTCAAGATGCACACCATTAATGTTTTTTCTAAGGCACGTTTATAAAACCTACTTAAATGTCCTAATTGAACTAAGGTGGCATCCTGGCTTAATCTAAACCCTGTGAAACTAGGCCGTATTCTTGAAATCAATCACATTCAAACCACACTGTTCGTAAGATTTGATAATAATGTTCATAAATATAATGAGTTTTGTAGGCATAACATATATATATAATGGGTTAACAACTAAGGAGGGGGCTAAAGCAAGAGCAGGATAAAATCATTCTAGATAAATATTCACCCTTTGTTAGGAAAATTCTGCCAAAAAATTCTAAATCTCTCTGCAACCAGCAGTTTAGGATTCTGTTGGCTTTGTGTAGCTTATTTTCAACATTTTCTTCCATAGTAAATTTCAAATCTTTGGAAATTGAAATACCTAAATATTTCCCTTTGTCTGTTACCAGGAAGTTAAACAGGGAGATAGCTTCATTGTGGTGTAGGGCCATAAGCTTGCAATTATTCAAAATTCAATTGGAGGCTCGATGCCTTTATGGTCTTTATGGTCTTTATTGATGTCTTTATTTTGTAAAAAAAAAAAAAAAAAAAAAAAGTGGTTTCATCTGCTAACTGACTGATTGCTAAAGTCTTTCCAAATACATTACATTTTTTTTACTGTTAAATTTGGAGTAACCAAAGTGGACAACATACTGTATCTGTAGCCAAAATAAATAAAAGAGAGGATAACTGGCATCTCTGACCAATCGGAAATCTTTGTGAAGTGCCAAAAGGTAGAGAAACTGAACTGTTTATATCTTTATAAATGATTCTTATAACACTCAGAAAAGGTTCACCAATGTCCAAAGCCATAACGTTCTATGGTTTTAATAAGAAAAGCATGCTCTAATGTGTCAAAGCCTTTTTAAAAATCCAAATATCAAATTAATCCATCATCCTCTATCAAGTGACTGTACTCCACCAAATCGATAAACAATCTTATATTATTATATATAGATCTCCCTTTAAGAAAACCTGATTGTGACTCATTGATTAAATTATTAATGCCATCTTTTAATCTATTTACAAAGATATGTATGAAAAGTTTATAATTATTGTTAAGCAATGTAATTGGATGAAAATATTCTATATATGTCAGGTCTTTATCTGATTTAGGGAGTAAGGTAATCAAGCCCTGACTCATATAGTTAAATATGAAAACGTCTAGTTTACAGAGTTGTTGATGAGCAGTAGTAATGTTTTTGTATTCAACTGCCTTAAAAAAAATATTCACCTTGGTCCATTTATGTACATAATAAAGAGTAGAAACTATAAAATTGCATCTTGGTAAGAAATGTCAACATTTGAACGGCTTTATATATTGTTTTTACGTTTATATCATTAGATACATTCGATTATTCGAGTAGGTAGAATCCAAAATTTACATTTAAAAGTGTAATTCAACAATTTCTCTCAAAACATCACAGGTGCAATGAATTCTGGGGTAAGGTAGGATGCGAATGATTCATCTGTTCATTGCTCGGGAAACTTATTATGCAACATTTACATAATGAACAATTAAAAACATGAAATATGGCTCTTATAGTTGTTCATTTTGACCTATACTCAACTGACAGGATTCCCTGTTTAGTTTACAGTATTAGTTAAGAGAGATTTTTTTATTTTTTATAAATAAATGTAAATGAACAAATATTTTGTGTTGCATTTACAATCTTGTGAAAACTTCCTGAACCCCTGACACCTATCCTTGAAAGGGACTTTTATTGCAAGTCCCTCTGAAAAGTGGTTTATTGAAAAAGCATCTTTCCTTGTGGTGCTGTTTTAGGTCGAACTGGACTCTAAATATTCAGATCAAACCTGTGGATTATGTGGTAATTTTAATGGGGATCTTGATGAGTTCAGTAAACCAGGTGAGTTGCTCTAATTGACTGACATCTGTCTTATTTAGTCATTTCTGAATTTTGTAAATTTTATTTTTCCCCCCATGTATTGCTAATTTCATAGCTCTCCAAGAATATCAAGTGTCTTTATTAGAAAACTCAACTATGCCTTATCTTATTCAATTAACAACTAGGATACGAACGAAGTGTTGGCTACATTGAGTTTGGGAATATGCAAATAGTTCCCAACCCAAAGCATAATTGCCAAAATCCTTCTGAAGAAGATGATGCGAAAGATTGGTTAAACCAGTGTGAAAGTCATGTAAGTCACAAAAGCTATTTGTATTGGTTTAATAGATTTTGGAGGAATTGCTTAATGTATTTCTTAATGCATGCCTTATTGGCTTACCAAATAATTACAGTATTGATATAAAATGGACCTCTGAGGGTTAAGGTTAAAGATACACACTTTTGTCACAACAGCGGGCAGTATGTGAAGACCTTTTGGAGGATGAAGACTGGTTCTCCTGCTCTGAGATGTTGAACCCTGAGCCGTATATCAATGCCTGTATAATTGATTTATGCTTGCATCAATCTGAAGACACTGACAACTCCTCGCTCTGTGCGACTTTGTCTGAATATTCACGTCAGTGCTCACATGCTGGAGGAAATCCACCGACCTGGAGAAGAGATGACTTCTGCGGTAATAAACACTGAGCTCTGGTGGACATCACAGGGTTCTTCTCTCTTCAGCTTTACCTTTACTTTGATTATCTTTTCTTACAAATGATTCATTAATAGCTGTTGCACATTACAGATTCATACTTTCAGTTGTATTGGCACATCTATTTCTTTGTTCAAATACAAATTACATCAATAATAATTGAAATAACTGCACTATTTGAGATACTAAAATATTATAAAAATATAAGAAATAATAATAAGAAATAATAAGTGTAATCAGTCTCCGTATGACTTGTATTCCCATGCAGCTGTGACGTGCCCCTACAATATGGTGCATTCTGAAAGCGGCTCCCCCTGTATGGAAACATGCTCACACAAAGACACAAACACACTGTGTGAGGAACACAACATCGATGGCTGCTTCTGCCCACCAGGTCAGTATCTAATTTACAATATTTAATTTAATTTAAGTACCACTATACAGTATATGTACAGTATTTTATTGAATGTGGTTGATTTAAGAACCACACACAGAATGTTGATTTTACAGCACAATCTCGATCACTATGGTATTAAAGCTAATAGTTTGCATTATGGCATATAATAGCATAACATAACCACATTAATCACTGATGACACCAGACAAAGAACTCAACAAAACACAAGGATCATTTAAAAGTATTAACAAGTGTCACAGAGAGAGTTAAAACTATCATTAGAAAGCAATTATTTCAAAAGAAAAAAAGAGCACAACAACATCCTTCAAATAACTCCAATCATGTTTTCTTTTCAGTGACTTATACACAAATTAAACATATTGTAAATTTAATAATAAATATATCTGCAAGCAGCAATTAACGGGGCCAAGCAGAATAAGACGACAAGACATGGCTGAAAGTGTCAGACCAACTGCAACAATGAGCAATTAAAGACATTTAAAGAGGATTTTAGGCGAAATGGCTGAAAAATCATATAAAAAGTAATTAAAAATATGATTTAATGGATTATCACTTGCGACCAAATTATGATTTTTGGACAAACTGTTCAGAAGTTATAAGCAAAAATAGCAATTTTTTCATATCTCCGGACCAGTAGGTCGCGCTG
This sequence comes from Rutilus rutilus, assembly GCF_951802725.1. Taxonomy (NCBI): domain Eukaryota; kingdom Metazoa; phylum Chordata; class Actinopteri; order Cypriniformes; family Leuciscidae; genus Rutilus; species Rutilus rutilus. The sequence goes on from NC_140233.1 coordinate 8,528,828, forward strand.
CACCGAAACGCAGCATGTAAGCTCAGGTCATGCTTGTGATGACATGTACCAAGTTTGGTCTGAATCCAATCAAGCGTTGCGGAGATACAGCCTTATGTCTGTTTTTGCAAGCGCTACATAAAATTAATTTGCGCGGTATTCAAGAACGGTTTGATCAATTTTTATGAATTCCATAACTTTTTGTCGGCATGGTCTGTAGATGATCTGGTTAAAAAAAAAAACGGAGCATCGGCCTAGGAGGAGTTCGGAAAAGTAGGTTTTTCAGATAATTCAAATTTCCATGACGGAAAATTATGTCATAGGGTGCTATCGAATCGGCTTGAGCCAAGGAATTTGGGGGATTTTGTTTCTAGCCCTTGTGGTTCAAAAGTTATTAGCATAAACATGAGTGAAACTTTGGACAGTTGGTGGTGCGAGAGGGATTGAGTTGGAGACTCCAAATTTGCTATGGTGACTTTTCAGACTGTCCTTTATCCGTGTGCCAAATTTCATAACTTTCCCGCGAGCGGTTCTATGGGCTGCCATAGACTCCCAGTCGGAAGAAAAAGAAGAATAAGAACGGGAACAGATACAATAGGTGCCTCTGCACCTTCGGTGCTTGGCCCCTAATAAATGTTTCTTGAGCAGCAAATCAGCATATTAGAATGATTTCTGAAGGATCATGTGACACTGAAGACTGGAGTAATGATGCTGAAAATTCTGCTTTGATCACAGGGATAAATTATATATTTAAATAGAAAACAGTTATTTTCAGTTGTAATAAAATTTCACAGTATTACTGTTTTTTACTGTATTTTACAGCTCTGACTAGACTTCAGTTAGCTTTTGGAGAAGTCATTATCAATCTGAAATATGAAATACACAATAGAACATGAGAGCATGATTTATTCCAATTGCTATTTTCATCTAGGAATTTGTGGAAAACAACACATTGGAATCAAATTGGGAAATTGTGTGAATAGATTTGCGAAATGTGAATGTCTGCTTTGAGTGTTTTGATTAAGTGGTTTGCAAGTTTGGGCTAATAGAATCAGCTTTTGTGTGTAAACAAATGAAGAAATATGAAATGTGTTATAGGAACTGTATTTGATGAAATCTCAAACATGGGCTGCATCCCTGTGAAACAATGTAAGTGCAAGCATGACCGCATCTACAACCCAGGAGAGGTTCTTCACAAAGTTGAAGAGAAATGGTAATAAAACACATTTGACTATTTTCTCCTTCTACAGGTCTTTAATTGCAAAGAAAGCACTATAAACTGTACACCAAACTGTTTTATCATTTCATTGTATCAGTAGTCCTGAAGCTTGTTGTTTACTGTATCTGTTTGTAATTATATTGTGTAATTCAGTAAATGTAAGGAGGGAAATTGGATCTGTAAGAGTATTCCTCACCCTGGCCTGTGCGCAGTGGAGGAAGGATTTCACTTCACCACCTACGACGGGAAAGAATTCAATTTTCATGGAGAGTGCATCTATGTGCTCTCAAAAGTAAGCGTATTTTACTCACTAACAATAGCTTCTGTAACTGCTAAGACATTTACATTTGGAATTTATTATTATTTTGTTTGTTTTCATTCATGTCATGACATTTTTATTTTTAAACAAAATATGATTTTTTTAATAATGAACAACTAGTCTAGGTCATGGGTAAGATTTGTATGCGCTTCATTTAGTGGAGAATATCTCAACTGTTATAGACTAATATGACCCCATTGAACAACGTGGGATGTGTGCCAAAATCTCTACCCGGGACGAAAGTCCTGAAACTGACCACAACCGGTGACACTATTATCACACTACAGCTCAGAAATCTGTAAGAGATCTGTAGCTTCAATGGTTTATATGTACGCATATTTAATTAGATATTGGCTCATTTGCATATTTTTATTTTATTTTTTAGACAAAGTGTAATACAAAAAGTATTTCTCTTATGAAGATTAATCTGGTAGAAATGTATGAGGATATATATAAAGAGAAGAAAAAGTCCCATTCACCTGTAGTGTGATAATGTATGTCTGTTGGCACACATCCCACGGTGTTCAATGAAGTCATATTAGTCTATAACAGTTGAGATATTCTCCGCTAAATGAAGCGCTTACCAGTCTTACCCAGGTCCTCTACTAAACACCACACTCTATAAAACTCTATTTGTGTTTTTGTAGGACAATGAAGAGAAAAAGTTCATCATATTGGGTCAGATTAATCCTTGTGTTACCCTTACTGGCACCTGTTTGAAATCTATAGAAGTGCTATTTTACAATGACAAGAACAATGTGAGTACATTCCCTCTTTACTTCCTCTCTTACTTCGAAAATATGTACATACAGTGACACCATGTCTATCTTTATTAGCGTCTGGTGATTAAAGATGATGGCACAGTACAACACAATGCAAGAGTTTCACTTCCTTACATGGCAGGTGAGAGAGAGAAGCTCTGTATTTCTTTGTTTTGTTTTGAAACCTGCTGAAATTTAAGGAATGATTGTTTGTGAAGACTAATATTTTTGTGAAGCATTTTTCAAACTCTTGACTCTTTTCCACCAGCTAACTTCACAGTGTTCAGGCCGTCATCATTTCACATCATACTTCAGACCACCTTTGGGCTGGAAGTGCAGATACAGCTGGTGCCTCTTATGCAGTTGTATATCACTGTGGACCAAATCTTCCAGGGCAAGACTTGTGGTGAGAACTTTCAAAAAACAACATACTGTATGCCCCCAGTTTCACAGACGAGGCTTAAGACTAGTCCCAGACTAAAATACATGTTTGAGCTGTTTCAACTAAAAGCAACTTGCACTGACATTGAAAAAATGTGAACTTCAGTGAATTTCACCTTACTGCTGCCGGTTCATTCATTGTGGCAGACTCTAGCTCTCTGTCTGTAATGGGCTCTGGCGTCATGTCCATGCAGCAGGGTTATGGCTGGCTGGGCTCTGTGTCCGTAATTGGGCTTGTGAAGTCCTTTGCTATGCAGATGTTCATAGACGTGGCAAAGTCCTCTCTGGGACCATTTACTGGAAGGCATGCTTTGGACGCTTCCTGAGGTTGGTGTGGTATAAAAAGCAAAGTGAATGGTCTGGATAGTGAGTTAGGCAAGCCAGATCTAAAAGTCCCTTGTATGGTCCCCCAATGAACGATCCTTCTGCTCCAGGCAGAGTAGTAAAAAGGAGAGGGGGAGAGGGGGAAAATAAGAAAGAAAAACACTGCGTATAGTCCTTTCTGTGGTCCAGTATTCTGTCACAAGTAGCTATAATGAATGCATGACAAAGGAGATGGATAACAAAAAAAGTATTTTTCTTCTTCAAAATAACGTAACATAACCACATTAAACACTGATGAAGCCAGACAAAGAAATTAACAAAACATGTTGGAGTGTAATGAAGGATAAAACGGAACGTGTGGGAACTGATATACAACCTGGGAAACGTCTCGGTTACGTATGTAACTCAGCGTCGAGACGCTGCGTCAAGCCCAATTACAGTGTGTCATGAAGTACGTATGAAATCAGTCCAATGGCGAAACGGAACGTCATAGGTGGGTGACGTCATCGACCAGGAAACTATAAAGCACCACTGAATAACAACAGCGCTTGCTTCTGATAGGCTGAAGCAAGTCGATCACGGGCACGCCGGGAGTCTGGCAGGGCGACGCAGCGTCTCCCAATACCCACGTCGCCATGCGAGCAAGTGTCCGTCCGTGTGAAATCAGAGCGCACAATCAGACGAAAGCACCTGCGCCCCTGGAGTTGAGCTGAGATCAAGATCATAGAACCTGATGAACGTGTGCGGTAAGGACCAGGCTGCCGCATCACAGACATCGTGTAGTGAAACTCCTGACAGTAAAGCTTTAGAAGCGGCCATACTCCTAGTAGAGTGAGCTCGTACAGCCAAAGGTGAAGGCTGACCAGGCGACTCGTAAGCAAGTGAGATAGCCTCAACCACCCACTTGCTCATCCTCTGCTTAGATGCAGGGCACCCCTTCCTGGGTGACCCAAAGCAAACAAACAATTGTTCAGACTTCCTCCATAGGGCAGCTCTGTGGACGTAAGCATCTAAAGCCCTAACTGGGCAGAGCACATTTAGTTTCTCTTGGTCTGACGTCTGTAATGGAGGAGAACAGAAATCCTGCAGTATAATGGGTCTAACAACATTAGTTGGAGCCTTAGGAACGTAGCCCGGTCTGGGATGGAGAAAGGCCTTTACCATTCTGGGCGAGAATTCCAGGCACAAGGGAGAAACCGAGAGAGCTTGAATGTCTCCAATTCTCTTGAGAGACGAAATAGCAAGTAGGAAGATAGTTTTTAGAGTAATAAACTTCTCCGAAACCTCTTCAATAGGCTTTTGTTGAGCCCAGTGTGAGGAACTAGATGATGGCTGGGACTGCTCTTTTTACCCAGGGACATGGACTCTGAGTGGGAGGAATTTCTGGAACGCCGCCGCCTGCTTTTTTTCTTCTTGGAACCTATCGATGACGGTGTTAACTGAGTCACCGAATAGGCCCATAGTGGCAAGCAGGGCGTCCAGGAGAAATGATTTTTCTCTCTCTTTCATTCCAGAAAGGTTTAGCCAGAGATGCCTCTCTGTGGCCACCAGGGCTGCCATAGAACGGCCCACTGACTTGGCCGTCTCCTTGGTGGCACGGAGAGAACGTAGTTCTCTAATCGTATCAGAGCTAACCTCCTCACTCACACTCATGTCTTTGGTAGATGGTACGCCTGCAGGATAGACATTGTGTGCAGGCATGCTGCGGCCTGACCTGCCGCCGAATATGCTTTACCCACCAAAGCTGAGGTGTTTCTAAGTGGCTTGGTGAGTAACACAGGACGATGCTGATTCAGGAGAGAGATGACTGGCAAGCGTCTCTTCAGCCTTTGGCATCGCCCCATAACCATACTGACTAGCCCCAGCTATGTTGGAATATGTGGAAGTCTGAGGACTATAAATACGTGAAGACACCGGTCTTTTCCAGGACCTCAACACCTCGGTGTGGAGGTCTGGAAAGAACGGAAGGCACCGTGGAGGCTGCATCCGAGAAGGCAGAAAGCGTTCATCTAGCTTGCTTTTTTGTCTAGACTCCTGCCTATCTGCTGGCCAATCGATACTTAATTTCTGCACCGCTCGAGTGAGCACCTCCATTAATTCCTCACTTGCAGGAGACTGGGGTGACGAGTCCTCAGTATCTCCTGTTCCAATACTAACAACATCATCCTCAGAACTGGATAGTTAAAATATTGGGGCCTCAGCCTGGGCGGAAGAAACCATAGCGTGTGCTTCCAAACCCGGGACAGAGGCACTGGATCTGACAGGTGAAGGCTGAGATAAGGCTGGGCCCGTCTCAAACCCCTCTGTCAGATCCATTTGCGAACCCCACGAGATGTGAAAAACTCCTGCCTAGTGAAACTAAGGACAGACAAAAACACTTTGAGACAATATTCGACAATGATTCACACACAGAGTGCTTGCTGAAGGCACAGAAGCTAGCGCTGTTGTGATTTAGGGGTGCTTTATAGTTTCCTGGTCGATGACGTCCTGCCTAGGACGCTTCGTCTCGCCATTGGACTGATTCCATACGTGCTTCATGACGCACTCACGCAGGGGCGTTCCCACAGCGTTTCGACGCAGCTCGAGTTCCCTTGAAAGGGAACTAACTAGAGAACCAAGGCGAACAGGAACAGAGCAAACAGTGAAACTGAAACCAAAATGGAACATAACAGAATATTACATGTTACAGTTACCTCTTTCAGTGTTAAATAGCGTCGTGCTGGAAATCACATTTGTCTTCTGTGAACAATAACGTCTTTCTTCTGTGATTTTGACATTGACGAGGGCTGTTCGACCGCTGAGGCGGACCAGCCTAAAAATTTAACTTTTAAACTTTTTGTAATCCTGACAACAAACAGAGCAATGCATAATGGTGTGCATCAGAAAACATCAGATATTGGTTATGTTTAACCCAAGACTCAGACCATCGATCTTGAAAATCTGAATATTTTAGTTATTAATGTGTAAAACTATGATTATCTAAACAAAAAGTGAAATATACATTTCATTATTTTGTGTTTGTGTTGTTTAGCCACACCCCCTTGTTATCTAGCTTATAAAAAAAAAAAAAAAAGGTCAAGGAGGGTGGTGGAGCAGAGGTGAAACGGGGAGCCTGAAGGGTCAGTTGTTCTGTAACGTGCTGGAGAAAGCAGGTGAAGGCGAGGATCTGTCTGCAGGGTTTTAATGAAATAACACATAGAACAAATAATAAAGAACTCCAGGGATAAAGAAACAAAACTACAAGAATGACCGAACTAGAAGCAACCATACATGTACAACAACTGACAAATTAACAAGTGAAACTATGTTAAAATAGTTATGGGCTATAAATACACAGGGGCAAACAAGCTTAACTGGGAAATGAGGAAACAAGATACACCTGGGGAGACTAATCAACATGAAAAACTACATAGGACTACAAGACTTAGCACAAGACAGGAAATGACAAAAGTACACACAAAACAAGTGGAACACAAGACAGGAATCATGACACAGATGGTTGAAGCTGCACCTGTAAGCTTTCAAATGAACAGGGCAATTTGAGAATCAAACCTGATGTCCAATGATATCATGTGCGTGTTACCCTACATGTTCCTATTTTATGTATGGTGTTCATTTCTTTGTGCAGGTCTCTGTGGAAATTTTAACAAAGTGCTGTCTGATGACCTGAAGACTCCTCAGGGAGTGGTGGAGGGTACAGCGGTTTCCTTCGCAAACGCCTGGAAGGCCCAGTCCGACTGCCCCAACCCTTCTGAGAGGATGGACGACCCCTGTTCCTACAGCACTGACAGCGGTGAAAGACTTTTTTTGCACATTTACAATATCTAATTTTTGTAATGTGTTAAACTTATACACAATTGTTTTTACATATAACAGTTACTTGTAACACCATATGTTATGATGCCTTTAGAGCACTTTGCTGAGTATTGGTGTTCCAAGATGAAGGACAAGGAGAGCCTCTTTGCCAAATGTCACACCACTGTCAATCCAGACAGCTACTACAAAGTATGCTCTAAAACAGGAAACCTTGAGAACTGTACAATTTTCCTTATTGTAATGAATGTTACCCAACCTCTCATAATAAGCAGTGATACATGTCTATATGTTTTCAGAGATGCAAATACTCCAGCTGTACGTGTGAGAAGAGTGAGGACTGTCTGTGTGCGGTGTTCTCCTCATACGCCCGGGCCTGTGCAGCTAATGGAATATTCCTCCAAGGCTGGCGAGGAATTGTGTGCAGTAAGAAGGATGAAAGCAAATGTTTTTGCAGACAGATAGTCTAGATGTGAATCACTTAAAGACCCCCTGCAGTGAAAATCAATTATATGTCTGTGTGGTGTTTTTAAAATGCTTTTAGACAAACCATGTACAAATCCTTAAGTCAACACTGTTGCTGAATATTTTCTCCTTAAATCCCCAGTGAACCAAAGAATGTCTCAAAAATGTGGTTTGAAATCATTGGTGTTATTGACATCACAAACTACTTTGTAACCAATCACATCAACATGTGGGTGGGCTTTAACAATATCATTAATTGTTCTCTAAAGCAGGGTGGTTATCCTGGTTAATTTTGAAAAATTGGGTAGATTTAGCAATATGCGTATGATGTATATTACAATGTTACAATGAACTATATGACTTTCTCCACTGATGTTCTGAGTTGTTCAAAGGATCTCTAAGCTGGTGTGAGTGAGTGGAGGCAGGGCTAATTTGCATAATAATGGTTCCGTGTATGTAAATGAAGCAAGATTGTAGAGTTACATTCAATCTATTTTTTTTTTCATTAAAGGTGAGTTTTAAGGGATAGAATTATTGACTACAGGGGGACTTTAAGCTAAAATAATTTTGGGATTTAGCTGTGATTAAAGGCCTGATACCAAGAATGATAACGATAAAGATATAGTTTTGAAAATCATTGTAAATAAAAAAAATAAATAAAAAAATAGCCTGACCAACTGTAGTCCAGACCACAGCTGTCACAATATCGGCACAGAGAAACAATATCATTAGAATCACTTTCAGGACAATTTTATTCAAGCTGATGAACGATAAAACATTGACACCCAATTTGAATCCATCCTGTTTTAAAGGGGACTTATTATGCCCCTTTTTACAAGTTGTAATATAAGACTCATATGTCTCTAGAATGTATCTGTGAAGTACCCCACAGATAATTTATTATACCATGTTGTAAATGCCTATTTTTGAGTAGAAGCAAAAACATGCTGTTCTTTGTTTATTATTTGCATGCATTATAAAGCTACATCCCTTTAAACTTCTGATAAATGGTTTTCTGAGCTAAGCTACTAGGGCAGATTGTGTTGCCAGTCGCGGGCAGGGCCTGTTCCAATGTGGCATCCATTGGAGTACATTCTTGGCTCATTTTGAGACCCTGTTTCAGATTCATGGGGAAAATGACAAATGAAGTGGGTGGAATTTTGCCACAACAGGGTGGTTGTAAACACACACTGTGGACACATAATTATGTCCAAAAACAATATTGTGGCACGCAGCGCGGGGCCGAGAGCCATGAGAACGGCATGAGGCCGGTGGCGTGAATGATAATGAATCTCTCACAGAGGAGCTATGGAAGCAAAAAGGAGGAGCGGCGACAGTGAAGGACGTGAGAGATAAGAGGCCGGTGTGGTGCGCATGACCACATGATGCATGACCTTCAATCTTCATCGCTCATTATCAATCATGCCACCCGCCCTGCTTGCCACAAATATAAAAGTGAATTTTGCATGATAGGTCACCTTTGAAAAGCTTGAGCATTTAAACTTTATGCTGTTTTGGTTTTATAGAGTACAGGTTTGTGTAACATGCACTTTTAAAACACATTCCTTTCAAACTGATTCCCACAGAGAAGTATACAAAGAACTGCCCGACCTCGCAGAACTACTTCTATAAGCTGCAGAGCTGCCAGCGTACCTGTCTTTCTCTCGGCTCTGAGCGCCAAAGCTGCAGCGTTGACTTTGTGCCTGTTGATGGATGTGCATGTCCAGATGGACTCTACCAGGATAAGAATGGACTGTGTGTACCTATGGAAAAATGTCAATGTTACTACAGGGGAGAGATAGTCCAACCTGGCATGTCTATCAACATTAATAATGAACACTGGTAAGTAAATTATACTATTTCTATGCAGTAGTTGTAAATAAAAAAAGTGAAATAAAAATAAAAATAAAAGTAAATAAAAGTGTTGAAATGTACACTTCCCAAATTGTACATTTAAAACCAATGGCAATCTGATATTTTCTCTCCAGTGTTTGCGTTAATGGAACATTACGCTGTCAGTTTTGGAACACCCAAATTCTGGGTAAGCATAAATACTTTTAGATACCTCTCTTTTACACCATGAACATTAAACAGGTTAAAGAAATATGTGTTAAATAAAATAATGCCACAAGTGCTGTCAATTAAGCTTAACTTGTATTGAACCTAGAATCTGGCTTTAAATGATTTTGTTGTTGGTGTACGTGGGCAACTTGGTCCAGCATGACATAATAATTATGGTTACATATCCTATCAGAAAAACTAACTGTACAGTAAAACTAACTGGCTAACCATTATTTAGAAAACCAACAATAGTATTTACAGTTGTAAAATCGCTCAAACTACAGCAAGCTTCTGTTTCTTAATTCTCTAAATGTTGTTTACAATACAAAACAGTTACTCATGAGTCTTTTTTCTGTGTCTGATTGTCTTTGGCAGAGTGTGCTACTCCAAAGGTTTTCTTCAACTGCAGTACAGCAGGCCAGGATGAATATGGATTGAAGTGTGCAGAGACTTGTATGCAAATGGAAGTTGATTGTGTGAGTCTAGTTTCCAATCTCTCTTCTCTTCTTTTTCTCAAAGTGAATCCATTCATCCTGCTACTGTACTGCCTTTCAAAAGGGTGGAACAGCTTTTCACCTGGCAGTGATTGCAGGATTAGTTTAAAAATGAATTCCAGTGCAAATAACTAATTACTAAAAAACTCCAGTAGTGTCATATCATATGCCAAATTCTCTATGGCTTTTCATTGACTTGGGTGTGAGTAAGGGATGCACTGATACCATCACTTAAAATTTTGGTACTCGTCAACATGGCCGCCATAACGGGTCGAGATTAGGATGATTCTAAGGGCCCTGGTTAAACATGGGGCTTAGCAGAAGAATGTATGTCGTTTCTGATGTTGTTTTATTTTATTTTTTTTTAATGTTTTTTTATTTTTATTTTTTTTGTATTTGATGTTTATTGCTAGATGTAACAAGGTTTGATGTTGTGGGAAGAAGGAGGCGGGAACCGGCGAACATTCAAAGACTTAAATCATAAAATAAACAGACACAAAATGAAAGTATAAGTCAGCAGCCCCTCACGGACGACTGCTGGCCACACAAAACAGAAACAAACCATCAAATAAAATCCAGGCCTGGCGTCTCTCGATCTTCACAGTCGTTGCTCCTCCTTTATGCTTCTGCTCCTCCGTGAGAGATACGAGACCAGTGCGCCTCACAGGGTTCATCATTAATCACGCCACCGGCCTCGCACCGTTCTCTCACGTCCCTCGACCTCGTCCTGCTCGCCACACTAGAATTAAAAAATAATCATAAAACTCAGAATTTTAAACTGTATTTAGGCATGTCTCAAACATTGGTTTTGCAATCCAGAACAGGGCTGCAAAATTGTACAACCTCATATAAAATAAGCAGAAAATCAAACTTTGATACTTTGATAACTGGTTATGGAATACTTTTCAAATATTTACTTTCCTGGAACTGGCAGTAATGTTTTTTTTTTCTTTTCTTTTTTCTTTTCTACTCTGCTGTCTCTGATCTTCCTCTTCCACCCACACCGGCAGTTTTCAATGGACTGTGAATCTGGCTGCCAGTGTCCTACAGGTCTACTGGATGATGGCAGAGGAAACTGTGTTAAACATCATGACTGTCCATGTCCTCACAATGGACAAATTTATGAACCAGGGACTGAGATAACTGTAGATTGCAATAAATGGTGCGTAAATAAACAGACCTTTGCATAGCTTTTTGTAAAGTTACATTTAATACTATGACCACACAGAATCTATACCTCAGTGTTTTACAAAGTTCTACATTTGCTCCTCCTCTTTATTAGCGTGTATTTGTTTTTCCTCATTATAATTGCGACTGTATGCACTTGACTCCTGGTGTCTGGGCAGTGGTCACTACTGTAACTCAAACAATAGAGCAGGTCATGGGTTTGGTTACCAGTGAATGTATGATGAGAAGTGCCATCTGAAAATTTTCTAGAATGATAATTTTGATCAAGCTTGTATATTTAAGTGCAGTAATTTTACTTAAACAGCAATGAAAATTACCTATGAATTGTCATTTTTAAGTGTAATTACTGAACTTAAATACCGGTATACAAGCTTGATTAAAAATGATCATACTAGAAGAGAATTTCAGATGACACTTAGAGGCTTTTGCATCTGACCTCTTCGTATGTATGTTATGTATGTTATGTAGCTTTTTAGAACATAAACAACAGTGGAAACACAGAAATTAAACTCCACTTGCTATATTACTCTGTTTTCAGCACTTGTCAACAGGGAACATGGAAATGTACAGAAAATAGCTGTCCTGCCATCTGCACAATATATGGAAGTGGACATTATAAAACTTTTGACCAGCAAAGATTTGGCTTCAGGGGAGATTGCAGTTATATAGCTGCTCAGGTACAACCAGACGAATACTTTTATTGTTTTATATTCTGTGAATTTTTATTGTTGCTGTGTGACACTTGGCCTGCTTTCATTAGTGTCACTTCTGCATTTAGTTCAATACTTTATTACTAATATAAACCATTTTATTCAGGAAGATGGGGTGGCGTTAATGTATGCATAATGTATTGCTGTTGTTTATACAGTAACATCCTCTTGTTTTTAAGGACAAATGTGGAAATAAGACAGGAAATTTTTATGTAATCACAGAAAATATTCCGTGTGGAACAACAGGGACAACATGCTCAAAGGCTGTTGTCATCATTTTGGGGGTAAGATTAGGTCTTTGTATTTTTAGCAAAACAAACTTCAATACAACGCATTCAGTGTTAAAATAAAGGATGTACAAGAAATGAACACTGAACTGACTCGAGCTGAATAATGACACTATTGCCTTAAGTAGAGCTGCTTACATAGCTGAATTAAACTTGTTTAAAGATGAATGATCTTTAATGAACTGAGCTGAATCAACACTGAACTGAATTGAGCTGAATAATGACAATATTATCTTCCTACAGCTGCTTCACAGCAGAATTTAAATTTGTCTCACGTTTGCATCATTAATTCTGTTACTTTCCTGTTTGTTACTGTGAAGCAGCTTTGAAACATTTTCTAGTGTATAAAACACTATAAAGATAAAGGTGACATGACTTTGTGTTTAGTATATAAAACGGTATCATCAATTTCATTCTGAATGTTTTTTTTTTCTCTTGCACACTTACAGAAAACTGTGCTAGAGCTTTCTGATAGGACTATAACAGTCTCTAATACTAGTAGTGGACCAGAGATAAACTACACAGTGAGAAATATTGGGATGTACCTTGTCATTAATACTGACATCGGACTGGCGGTTTTGTGGGATCGTAAAACCACCGTCCACATCATTCTGCAACCTCAGCACAAGGTGAGAAATCCAGAATATTCCAGAGTTCGTTCTACTGTTGCATATGGCATAAACAACCTATATTAATGTTCCATTTGTAAAATAGTGATCTTTGTATTTTCACAGGGAGAGGTATGTGGCCTATGTGGAAATTTCAATGGAAATGGAAAAGATGACTTCACCACTCAAGGCAGTTTGCAAACCCCAGATATAATGGAGTTTGTCGACAGTTGGAAAAAGTTGCCCATCTGCCCTGATGCTGCACCAGACTTTGACCCATGCCTTCAAACCAGAGCTCGTGTGCCGTGGGCTAAATATAAATGTAGCATCATAATGGGAGAACAGTTCTACAAATGCCATTACAAGGTACAGTTTAAAAGCCTTTAGAGTTGATAAATGAAGATTCCTATAATATCGTATACAAGAATTCACCATAACACATGGAAAGTCATGTTCCCACAGGTGGATCCAAACCCATATTATGATAATTGTGTGAAGGACTCGTGTGCATGTGACACAGGTGGAGATTGTGAGTGCCTCTGTACAGCTGTTGCAGCTTACGCTCAAGCTTGCAATGAGGAACATGTTTATGTCGATTGGAGAACACCTGAGTTCTGCCGTAAGCATCTTTAATTCAAGTGCACACCTTAAATCTGTTATATTTATATGTAGTTTTCATGCAGAATCTGATTCTTTAGTCATCCTGCTTTCACAGAGAAAGACGATTCAAATCATTTGTCTAATCAACACTTGAGTTTTTTTCTTTACTGCAGATGTATTGCATTTCATTTACTCTGTGAGTACATCCATACTTATCCATGTTTCCCTGTCAGCTGTGTACTGTGACTACTACAATGAAGCAGATGAATGCACATGGCACTACAGACCATTTACGCCTTGCCTCAAAATCTGTTTCGACACTGAGGGTCTCTGCGATAACTCATTACCCAATCTGGAAGGTGAGTTTGAAGATTGCGTATACATAGTACACACTGGATATTTATTGGCCTTGAATATAGTGATATATAAAAATGTTTTTATGAATGCCATAGTTTCTGTTCCACTTAGAAATGTTTTTGAACCTACAAATAGCCAAATTTGTTTTGTGCAGGATGTTATCCAATATGTCCAGGGGATAAACCTTATTTTGATGAGAAAAATAAGGTCTGTGTGAAGGAATGCCAGCATTTCTGTATAGAGAAATGCAATATCATTGAGACTACCACCACCTCCACTACTACTACACCCTTTACACAAAGTACAACTACTGGCACAACACCTACTTCAACATTTACAAACACTTCCACATCTACTCCAACTACTCCTACACCACCTACGTCAACAGAAATACCATCTACAACTAGTACAACTACTGGCACAACACCTGCTTCAACATTTACAACCACCTCCACTACTACAACTACTCATAAGCCACCTACGTCAACAGAAATACCATCTTCAACTAGTACAACTACTGGCACAACACCTACTTCAACATTTACAACCACCTCCACTTCTACATCTACTCCCATGCCAACTACGTCAACAGAAATACCATCTACAACTAGTACAACTACTGGCACAACACCTGCTTCAACATTTACAACCACCTATACTACTACAACTACTCATAAGCCACCTACGTCAACAGAAATACCATCTTCAACTAGTACAACTACTGGCAAAACACCTACTTCAACATTTACAACCACCTCCACTTCTACATCTACTCCCATGCCACCTACGACAACAGAAATACCATCTACAACTAGTACAACAACTGGCACAACACCTACTTCAACATTTACAACCACCTTCACTACTATATATACTCCTATGCCACCTACGTCAACAGAAATACCATCTACAACAAGTACAACAACTGGCACAACACCTACTTCAACATTTACAAACACCTCCACTACTACAACTACTCCCATGCCAACTACGTCAACAGAAATACCATCTACAACTAGTACAACTACTGGCACAACACCTACTTCAACATTTACAACCACCTCCACTACTACAACTACTCCCATGCCAACTACGTCAACAGAAATACCATCTACAACTAGTACAACAACTGGCACAACACCTACTTCAACATTTACAAACACCTCCACTACTACAACTACTCCCATGCCAACTACGTCAACAGAAATACTATCTACAACTAGTACAACTACTGGCACAACACCTACTTCGACATTTACAACCACCTCCACTAATACATCTACTCCCATGCCACCTACGACAACAGAAATACCATCTACAACTAGTACAACAACTGGCACAACACCTACTTCAACATTTACAAACACCTCCACTACTACAACTACTCCCATGCCAACTACGTCAACAGAAATACCATCTACAACTAGTACAACAATGGGCACAACACCTACTTCAACATTTACAAACACCTCCACTACTACAACTACTCCTATGCCACCTACGTCAACAGAAATACCATCTACAACTAGTACAACAACTGGCACAACACCTACTTCAACATTTACAACCACCTCCACTACTACATCTACTCCCATGCCACCTACGACAACAGAAATACAATCTACAACTAGTACAACAACTGGCACAACACCTACTTCAACATTTACAACCACCTTCACTACTATATCTACTCCCATGCCACCTACGTCAACAGAAATACCATCTACAACTAGTAAAACAACTGGCACAACACCTACTTCAACATTTACAAACACCTCCACTACTACAACTACTCCCATGCCAACTACGTCAACAGAAATACCATCTACAACTAGTACAACTACTGGCACAACACCTTCTTCAACATTTACAACCACCTCCACTACTACAACTACTCCCATGCCAACTACGTCAACAGAAATACCATCTACAACTAGTACAACTACTGGCACAACACCTACTTCAACATTTACAACCACCTCCACTACTACAACTACTCCCATGCCAACTACGTCAACAGAAATACCATCTACAACTAGTACAACTACTGGCACAACACCTACTTCAACATTTACAACCACCTCCACTACTACAACTACTCCCATGCCAACTACGTCAACAGAAATACCATCTACAACTAGTACAACAACTGGCACAACACCTACTTCAACATTTACAACCACCTCCACTACTACATCTACTCCCATGCCACCTACGACAACAGAAATACCATCTACAACTAGTACAACAACTGGCACAACACCTACTTCAACATTTACAAACACCTCCACTACTACAACTACTCCCATGCCAACTACGTCAACAGAAATACCATCTACAACTAGTAAAACAACGGGCACAACACCTACTTCAACATTTACAAACACCTCCACTACTACAACTACTCCTATGCCACCTACGTCAACAGAAATACCATCTACAACTAGTACAACAACTGGCACAACACCTACTTCAACATTTACAACCACCTCCACTACTACATCTACTCCCATGCCACCTACAACAACAGAAATACCATCTACAACTAGTACAACAACTGGCACAACACCTACTTCAACATTTACAAACACCTCCACTACTACAACTACTCCCATGCCAACTACGTCAACAGAAATACCATCTACAACTAGTACAACAACGGGCACAACACCTACTTCAACATTTACAAACACCTCCACTACTACAACTACTCCCATGCCACCTACGTCAACAGAAATACCATCTACAACTAGTACAACAACTGGCACAACACCTACTTCAACATTTACAACCACCTCCACTACTACATCTACTCCCATGCCACCTACGACAACAGAAATACCATCTACAACTAGTACAACAACTGGCACAACACCTACTTCAACATTTACAAACACCTCCACTACTACAACTACTCCTATGCCAACTACGTCAACAGAAATACCATCTACAACTAGTACAACAACGGGCACAACACCTACTTCAACATTTACAAACACCTCCACTACTACAACTACTCCTATGCCACCTACGTCAACAGAAATACCATCTACAACTAGTACAACAACTGGCACAACACCTACTTCAACATTTACAAACACCTCCACTACTACAACTACTCCCATGCCAACTACGTCAACAGAAATACCATCTACAACTAGTACAACAACTGGCACAACACCTACTTCAATATTTACAAACACCTCCACTACTACAACTACTCCCATGCCAACTACGTCAACAGAAATACCATCTACAACTAGTACAACTACTGGCACAACACCTACTTCAACATTTACAACCACCTCCACTACTACAACTACTCCCATGCCACCTACGTCAACAGAAATACCATCTACAACTAGTACAACAACTGGCACAACACCTACTTCAACATTTACAAACACCTCCACTACTACAACTACTCCCATGCCAACTACGTCAACAGAAATACCATCTTCAACTAGTACAACAACTGGCACAACACCTACTTCAACATTTACAACCACCTCCACTACTACATCTACTCCCATGCCACCTACGACAACAGAAATACCATCTACAACTAGTACAACAACTGGCACAACACCTACTTCAACATTTACAAACACCTCCACTACTACAACTACTCCCATGCCAACTACGTCAACAGAAATACCATCTACAACTAGTACAACAACTGGCACAACACCTACTTCAATATTTACAAACACCTCCACTACTACAACTACTCCCATGCCAACTACGTCAACAGAAATACCATCTACAACTAGTACAACTACTGGCACAACACCTACTTCAACATTTACAACCACCTCCACTACTACAACTACTCCCATGCCACCTACGTCAACAGAAATACCATCTACAACTAGTACAACAACTGGCACAACACCTACTTCAACATTTACAAACACCTCCACTACTACAACTACTCCCATGCCAACTACGTCAACAGAAATACCATCTTCAACTAGTACAACAACTGGCACAACACCTACTTCAACATTTACAACCACCTCCACTACTACATCTACTCCCATGCCACCTACGACAACAGAAATACCATCTACAACTAGTACAACAACTGGCACAACACCTACTTCAACATTTACAAACACCTCCACTACTACAACTACTCCCATGCCAACTACGTCAACAGAAATACCATCTACAACTAGTACAACAACTGGCACAACACCTACTTCAACATTTACAAACACCTCCACTACTACAACTACTCCCATGCCAACTACGTCAACAGAAATACCATCTACAACTAGTACAACTACTGGCACAACACCTACTTCAACATTTACAACCACCTCCACTACTACAACTACTCCCATGCCACCTACGTCAACAGAAATACCATCTACAACTAGTACAACAACTGGCACAACACCTACTTCAACATTTACAACCACCTTCACTACTATATCTACTCCTATGCCACCTACGTCAACAGAAATACCATCTACAACTAGTACAACAACTGGCACAACACCTACTTCAACATTTACAACCACCTCCACCTCCACTACTACAACTACTCCCATGCCACCTACGTCAACAAAAATACCATCTACAACTAGTACAACAACTGGCATAACACCTACTTCAACATTTACAACCACCTCCACCACTACAACTTCTCCTACACCATCTCCTACGCCATATGACTGCACTAGCTGGAACAAAACAGTAAAAAATACATTAAACATTTACTTTATGGCACTTTTGTGTAATCAGAAGCTGAATTAATTGCATAGTATTTTTTTTAATTCTCAAGTACAAAATTGGGTGTTTCTGCAAGAATGCATTTTAATGCATGTTCTTTATGGCAGTTTTAAAATGGGTCAAGAAAACAACAAATTAATATGATTTAATTTACATTGCATCAGTCTTTCTAATTCTAGTACTTTCTGTGATGTTTCCAGACTAACGAGACCTTCCGCTTAAATGAATGCACAATGGCAAAGTGCATAAAGGGAGACATCATTGAGATTATCCCTATCAAATGTCCTCCTCTGCAGAACATCAGATGTAAATATAACCAGCCACCTGTGCTGGTTGATGATGAGCACCGATACTGCCAGCAAAACGCCTGTGATTGTGAGTAAACTGTCAGTCTTAAGTTCCTCAAACTCTAACATCAATGAAAATGTATATTAATGTCCTCTTTCCTGGCTCGCTGTGCATGTAGCATTTTATATTCATTAAAGTTAGGGTAGGCAATTTTTGTTGCAGCTAGCAATAGCAAGTTAGCTTTGAAAGCATGCGATTCCCACCCTCCCTTAAAAGCTCTCCAAAGCCACACCTCCTTCAAAACATAAACGCACACAGCAGTGTTAGCAAGGGTCATGAGATGAGAGACTGCGTTAAACTACCTCATGTCTCAAAGCACATAACAATACAATAATAATGAACATAAACAACTTGGAGGAACACACCGACTTTTTGGGACTTTAGCTTATTCACTGTATCCCCCAGAGTTAGATAAGTCCATACATACCATTTTCATCTCCGTGCGTGCTGTAACTCTGTCTGACGCACCCACCGCTAGCCTAGCTTAGCACAAAGACTGGAGGTAAACGGCTCCAGCTAGCATACTGCCTAGAGCCCTGCACGGGGCAAAGAAATCCAGCCCTAACCGAGACCTGGCCCGTGGTGTTCAAGCCCTAATCTGGCACCAGCCTGAAAATGTCTGCAATTTTTCAGCCCGAACCCGACCCAAGACCAACATCAATATCACTTTAAGCTCTCTCTGATGCGCGCTGTCTCTGCTAGACGCACACACATACACACACGCTACTAGGTAACATTTTATTATAGGCCTCAAACATTACTACCACCACCGACAATTATGCCCACAAATATTAATACAGACTGTCCATTACAGAAGCATGCAGTAGAGAATATTATATAGCCAAATCCAGCAGTAAATAAAGATTTATGGCCTACCTTTTTTTATGTCAAGTAACTTTACTGAAGAACAAAGAACTCTTCGCCAACTGGCTAACCTTAAATAATAAAAATATAATAAAGAAAAAAAAATCTGTTAAACTGAGTAGGCTCATTCACTGTTTATTCGCGAGTGTTGTGAAGAAAAATAATGGCATCCACTGTTGAAGGCTTCAGGCTCATTGATTGTTTTGGTAATCAAAACTCTTTCAAAATGCAGCTTTTCCTGAAGTATTGAGGACTTTTAGTAACTCTCCACGCTCCAAATTCTCCCTGATGCTCTCCATGGTCAACTGTCATCTAATGCATTGTACGCGCGTTGCGTTACTCGCATAATCGCATATTGCATGCATACAGTAGCCTGTGCTCTGCACGTATATTATGGGCACGATGAAAGGAAAAAAGCTAAATGAGCCTGTTTAAATAATGTTAATCAGTGTTCATCTGTGTTTGTATTCAAGTTCCATCTGTTCAGTCAGTCTTTGTCTGATCTCTGTCTTATTTAGTGTGCGTTTCTACCTTTTCTGCCATCCTGAGTTTAATTGCTAAAAAACCTTTGTTTGTGGAATTATATCTTCATTTCCGTCTGCCTTCCTGCAACCCACCGTGACAGAAGATTGGACCATGAAATTGAAAAGACGGGCGTTCTCCGCACCCTTAAATCCCGCTAATAGACTGGTAACCTGTTTCTAGGAAGGCTGCCAGATCGAAGTATATGTTGAAAAGTTCCTGGAAATCTCTCATGAAGTAAACTGGGCAGATGACGTCCTCAAGACTAGACAAGACTAGACTAGACAATACTTTTTTGGTATGGACTTGATGATCATCTGCACCAGCAAGCTCCAGGGTACACTCGCTCAGTACCTGGATCATGTGCTGTGGTTGAGTGGTTCAGCCTTCACCGTGATCGCCACTCAACCACCATCACCAACCATCTTCAAAGAACTGCATTTGTATCTGTTCCCGAGTCTGAGCCTGTTCCCAAGCCCGAATCTGTTCCTGTGCTTGAGTCTGGATCGGAGCCTGAGTCTGTTCCCAAGCTGGAATCTTTTTTTCAGAACCTGAGCCTGAGCTGGTTCCTGAATTCCCACCCAGCCTCCCTCTCCCACCTCCTCACATCTACCACATCTACCACCTCTCAACCCTTCTTCTGCCACTACCTGTCATCCCCTCAGCTCCTCTAACCACCTTCGGGGAGGTGGGGTCGCCGTGGGTCTGCCAGCCTGCAGCCCCAGCCTGGTCGGTGGGTCCCCGGTCTCCGCCTCCAACCTCCACGACCAGGACTCTACCTTGGCCCGTTGATCCATCAGCTCAACCTTGGCTCCTACCTCCCTCATCTCCACCGTGGCCCATCAGTCCAGCTCCGCCGGGCTCCCTCGTCCCTCCGGCTGCGCCTTGGTCATTCGTCTTCCTGCAACCCACCGTGACAGAGGGAGAGGATTTTCTCCACTCGTGTTCATTTATTTGGCATGCCAGAGCAAGACATTGGCCGAACATTTTGATTAACAAGCCAGTTTATTTTTAATTTACCACGACCCTACGCTAATTTGCACTGCTCTTGGTAGATTGCATTGGTTATTATGGAAATGAGCATCTGTGTTCTTTTATATGCACATTGTCAATAGGTTGCTGATATTCCCACTCCCATCTGCGCTTTTATGGAATTGTGGTCTCATGCTAATTTGCCCTGTTTAGTAAATTTGGCCCTTACAAGAGTAAATACACTTAAATTCATTCAACCTATTTCAAATAGAAAGTTCGATTCAACACATAGCTGTGCCATTAGGGCTAAGCTTTATCTTAGATGGATTCTTTACTCAAAAATGAAAATTCCCATTTACTTACCCCCATTGTAATCTTTGAGGGTTCAATTGACTATTACAGAGATGGATTATTTTCTTCAGAGTTCTTCAGAAGAAAGTAAGTCATATACATCTGGGACGGCACAAGGGTGAGCAAGTTATTAGAGAATTTTCTTTTTTGGCTAAAGAACACTTTCAGTTATAAGCTTATTTACCATATTTGAAGTTATTCTAACCGAACCAGTATGCATTGACAACTAGACAAAACATAATTAGAAAACTTATAAGCAATGTTAAAGTTATATTGAACTGATGGTAGCATGAGTCAGAGGACTACTGGAATAATTTGTAAGAATAAAAGGAAGAACTTTTGTCCATAACCTTTTTTTTATTGCTCATCCTCTCCTAATCATAGGCTTTTGTGAAGGCTGGGGTGAACAACATTACATCACATTTGATGGATTCTACTACAATTACCAAGGAAACTGCACTTACATATTAACGGAGGAAATTAGGCCCAAACACAATTTAACGATCTACATTGATAATGTCTACTGTGACACTGATGAGCCTGTATCCTGTCCCAGATCCATTGTTGTGTCTTACAACAAACAAGTCATAACACTTAGGAACCACAGATTCATGGGAGGTGCGGATCTAGAGGTGAGATCTATGCTAGGATTGCAAAAAATGTTTGAATACATGTTTGGTCTGCACTTTATTGTAAATAAGTTGCTTTTCTTTGTGATTGCCTGTTTTTCTATAAGGCTCTGAAGGACAATGTTAAGCTAACGCTGCCATATACTGACAATGATGTGAATGTTATAAGCTCAGGCCTAGTCTTGTTCCTGAAGATTCCAGCGATAAAGGTCGTTGTAAAATTCGGAATCACTGGCTTTGGGATCAACCTGCCATTCCAGCATTTTGGAAACAACACACAAGGTCACTGTGGTAAGTCAGCACATTAAAAAAAATCATTCCTTGAGTTGAAATATTGAGTATTGATTTTGAAAGATTAAGGCGGTCATATCAGGTTAAATTAATTTATCAATAAATTCATGACAAGTAGCGTAGAACCGATAAATAAATGGAATTATGCATATTTCTTTAACTGTAAAAGCTCAGGAACATGTATTATGTTTGTTAAAACATTATATGGATTGTGATATAAAATGATTGATTATTAATCTTAATAATTCTAAATGATTATTACTAAGGAACATGCAACAACAACCAGTCTGATGACTGCATGATCCCTGGAGGGATCTCGGTGAACGACTGTGCAGTGATGGCGGATTACTGGACAGCCACTGGCGTGGCTGGCAAAAATTGCACTAAACCTCCAGTCTGGAATATGTCAACACCCGAGCCAATACTACCCATGCCAACACCACCATGCCAGGCCCATCCTGACTGCTACATTCTCGAGAGCAAGTGAGTTCATTCTATATGGTGTAAATAAATCAAGCTCAACAAACTTTGTAAGACTGCTTCCAAAGTGAATTTGCCCTATCAAACATCTATTCTTTATTTTGAACTTCCTCAGGTTGTTCGAAACATGCCATTCCCGTATACCCCCTACAAACTTCTTTTCAGCCTGTCAATATGATAGTTGTCAAATGAGCGACCCTGCCGTGGTGTGTGCCAGTCTGCAGAGCTATGCAAGTGCTTGCTCTCAGCTCGGGGTCTGCATAAACTGGAGGAACTACACTAACCTTTGCAGTAAATTCATTAATAAAATAAATTTCATTGAATTTAATATCTGTATTTAATTAAATCTTAAAATAGAATGTTTTGATAGAAGACTCATTTTCCTGTTTCAAGTGAAATATTCTGTTGTAGCTGTATAGAGATTTGAATTAAGAGATTGTTTACTCTTTTCTTCCTCAGACATTACATGTCCAGGGAATAAAATCTTTTTGCCTTGTGGTCCACCTGAACCACCAACATGTAGAGACGGGTATGTCCTTTTTTCTTTTAATAATTTAGATGATTGTGGAAAGACTAAATTCAGTCCTTATTAAGTGACATAGATACATGCTGATAGGAGGTTGCAATATTGTGCAACTTAGGAGTTTAAGCAAGCCTTTTTTAAAGCCAAATCTGTGCCACAATGTCTATTGAACTTAATGTTTACACAATCATTTTCAATTCCAGTCTGGACTGTTTTTGCAATGCATTTCTGCATATGTGGCTGCTAGTAAAATCCAACAGCTTTCACTTTGAAATGTGATGTCTAGTCCAATGTACCTATTATTTAATTTCCTTTCAATTAATTTAATTTTCTTCGGATGAAGATGCCAATGTAATCGCCTTCATCAGTCGCCTGTTTAGATCAGTGCTTAAAAACACTGACACATTTAATAGGCCATGTGATGTCAAAGAGTGGTTTGCCGTTTCATCAGTAGAAGTCAGCTTTTACACTGCTCTGCGTACACACTCAATACAACAGCAATTATACTCTGTAACACTTTATTTTAAGGTGACATAGTTACACGTTACTACATGGACTTGCTATAGTAATAAGCGTAAATGATGCATAATTACAAGTAACCTAAAACCAATCAGAGCGATCGTCATCGTGTAAAGCCCGCCTCAACGTTTGTGATAGGTGCCTCGATTTGGATGAATTGGAAATGGGCTTGAATGGGCTCTTGGCCAGACGGACTTGCAGAGCAGGAAGTTCGTCAGGGTTTTCCCAGGCTAGGTTAAGGCAGATAATCTAAGAAATCTCTACATATAGACGTTTGAAGCATATCTCCACTGATTATCCAGATGACAACAGGGATCCTGGTTGTCTTGTATTGTAACAGGGATCCTATTTGCAGTGTGGAAATAGCCTAGGATATAATATTTTCACTGTGATGTTAATGTATTGTGTGTAATAAACTGTGAAAATAATAAAAAAACCTCTGTATTTCAGACCTTTGCAGAGCAACATTTCAGTGCTCACAGAAGGATGCTTCTGCCCTGAGAACACAAGACTCTTCAGCAAAGAGTCAGGATTATGTGTGGCAAAATGTGGTGAGAATCCATTACTGTGTGTGCTTGTGAGTGAGTCTCAGTACTGTATCTCTCCATAGTAAGTCATCAAGTCATCAAGTCCATAGTATATTTCCACCATACAACAGATAATAGTTACCTAGCCCATTAGTTGGTATGATATTTTTGCCATTCTTTAGAAGTCACTGAACATGTCTGGTATAGAACACTAGTTAGGAACAACTAGTTGAGGATAAGGCAAAACCTCATTTGCACCTACATCAAACACATCAACATGCATGCCAGAGCCATTTTTGAGTGTTTCTGATTTAGTTTTTTTTCTTGTAGGATGCATAGACCCCTCGGGGACTCCACGTGAGGTACGGCAAGGTTTAAAACTGTTGACTAAATAGCCACGTCCCAATGACTGTTGTACAAAAAAAAAAAAATTGTCTGTTTTTCTTATAGTTTGATGAGCATTTTGAGTATATATGTGAGGACTGCATCTGTGATAAGGCCAGACAATCAGTGATCTGTAAACCCAAGAAGTGTCCTGATGTGAACCCTGAGAACTGCACTGAGCCCGGCTTCATGCTGGTCAGTGTCACCGATCCCTCAGATCCGTGCTGCAGCAAACAAGTTTGCAGTAAGATGAGTTTGTTTCTTTTTTTGATGAGTTTTCCTTTACTGCTGCAGTGTCCTTTTCTTAAAGTCTCCTCTGCTTTGTTTTGTGATGTAGATTGTAATGTCAGCATGTGCCCACCTTCGGATAAAAAGTGTGGAGTCGGATATTTGCCAAACCTGATAGTGCCTAACGGAATATGCTGTCCAGAAATCATATGTGGTATCACTATTAGTATTAAATACTTGGATCAGCTTGTCTTTGTGACCATTTTCAGATGCTGTGTATTTTCTCTTGAGATTGTTTTTTTAACATGCATGTCTTGCTTCTACAGAGCCAAAATCAGTGTGTGTCTACAACAACATGGAGTATGAGGTATCTTAACACGTTAAACTCAAAAACCTTAAAAATCTTGGTGTAATTTGTGGTACGATTTGAAACTTTTTCAATGTGGGTGTTTAATAAATTTAAGTTTTTATTGTTTTCCCTAACTCTTTAAATCTACACCTGAAACTACACAAGTTAAAAAAACAAACATTTTTTTTATATATGCAGAGGACTACATATTACTATATATTTTTAACCTACATGTTATACAATTATCAGCAAGAAAAGGCTACACATGTACTACATACATTTGAATTTATATTGATTTTAAAATGGTAAAACATTGCCTCTGGAAACCATACAATATGTTTTAATTCAGAACAATGCATGTTGGGTTCACATGATTATTCCCTGTGTGCTTTTTTTTTCTAGCCTGGGACTAAAATCCAACATGATCCTTGTGTTGAATGTAACTGTGAAATGGACAAAGACCCACATACTCAACTATATATTGTGAAATGTACTCCTAAAGTCTGTCCTAACGACATTTGCCCTCAGGTAATACTTGCAGTTTAAGCTTGTGATCAGTATACATTATTTGCTGTCTGATTTGAAAATGCAGTAGGTGCTCTATTAAAACTATATATAGAAGTCATGACTGGGTTCACATGACTGTGGGTCTGTAAGAATAGCGTCTACTCCAAGATGCGGCTGTTACACCTCATTATATTTCAATAATTCAACGGCCCAGAGTCAATTAATCCGCTAATACTACACTTTAAAAAATGTTGGGTTATTTTAACGAACCCAAACATTGGGTCATCTCATTAACATCACAGCTTTGACCCCTAATTATAAGATCATCCTTAATGGATCCAGTAAACTTAAGTTAAAGCAGTAAAACATTCATACAAAAATTACAGTATAAATTGTATGAAATATAAGTGTAATATCAGATGTAATAGTTCACTATACAGTATGTCAGTTTTATTCTAGCATATTTTTTTTTTTTTATTAGCCTTTATTATTATTATTATTATTATTATTATTATTAATAGCCTAAAAATACGATTGAGTTTGAGTATGAGTATAATATAGTAGTAATATAAGTATGAATACAAATAGCAAATAAAATAGTGAGAAGTGAACAGTGCAATCATATAATAGTAAAAGTCGAATAATAATATAATACCATATATTATAATATAATAGCCAAAAGAGGTACAGTCTCTTGTACAATTAAGACAGTCCACTAACAGGCTTTCTTCAGCCTTCCTTGAGGTGTGTGTTGTCCTGGTTCCACTGGTTAAAATGGGGGAAAAATATAATGAGCCACGATTAGATGACAAGCAATCAAATCACCTACTCTTCAGAGACATTAATCGGTTTAGCTCTATCTGTAATTCTGACAGCCTGAGCTGTTTTGCCAGTCCTCTGACTCACTGCATTGCACGGAAGACTCACTTGTGATTTAGATTATTTCATAATATATACTATTATATAAGCTCAGACTTAATAAGAATCATGTAAACTTTATATTATTTCTTACAGAGTCTCAGTTTTCATAACTAACTGTGGTATAGCTAGCTATTAATAGTTTGACTTTGATGGCCAAATAGTTGTCAATTTTATGATAACCAAATAAAACCAAAAACAACTGTTCAGACTTGCATGTGAAAAGTAATTACCCTAGAAATAGTTTGGATTGAACGGCGGTTTGAAAAACTTCAAAATAACAGGCATCTTCAGTCCACTTTTGAGAGTTACAGCAAGTTGCCCGGACCAATATGGCGTCGCTGTTCGCGTACGATCCAGCGGTCTGTGTATTCTATATGTCTATGGTTTCCCTGAAAATAATTGCACACCTAGAATATTTTTAAACCAATCAGACTCAAGCATTCAAAAGCCTGTAGTATAAATTAGCAATATCACATGAGCAGTGATTTAGCTATGAGTTAGCAACAGTTGGATGGCACAATGAGTAAATACATTTGAGACAAGAATGTAATGTCTTTAAAACCCCCAGTCTTTCATGCAGAACTACTTCCATCCGCCACGGATTCAAATCTCAAGTTGACAGTTTGACAGTTGAGCCCAAGCCTCTGCTACTAATTCTAAAATGAAACTTTAGAACTAGTAACGATTGAACGTTGAATCACTTCATTGAAGCTTGTTGTATTATATAGAGTACAGTAGGCTATTATGGAATTATGAGAGAGAGAGATCGACTAAACGAGAGTATTACCAGCATTTGAAATAGCATTCTTTCTTTAGGGTCGATGTCCATATATTATATCCATTATAATAAAAAAGTTTGAATGTCTGCTGAGGAAAGCGATATCTTTGTCTTTGTCCTTTTAAAAATTATGGGGATTTCCCATGATAGTGCTTAAAAAAAGAAGAAAAAAAAGAAAACACAACCAGTCACTTTCAATTTGCTACTAACTCACTCATAAAGCCATCTCATGGCGTAATGTAACTTTCTCTAAAGTCCATATCACAATCACTAATGGACTCCATTAGTGAGAAAATATTGCATATTTTTTGCATATAAAATAATGTTAATTGAACAATAATATTTAAATTAACAATAGACAATAGGGGAAAAAAAAGAAGAAATTCAGTCAAACGTACAAAAGCAGTCAAGTACAGGATTTCAGTTAAATATAAAGTTATGAAACTTAATTTTCCCCTTAACCCAAATCGATTTGCTCTGGAACAAGTAATAGATTAATAAAACCAAATATTGCCTGTTTGATATACCCCCAAATGAATTATATCTCATGTTTAACCACTATCTACATAAGAGCCACTGGCAAATTCCCGAAGGACTGGCCGAGATGAAGCTGTTCTCTGCGGGTACATGAGCACTGAATGGCAGCTGACGGCGTCTAAACAAATTGTATAATAGGCCCTATGTTCATATCCGAGTCACATAATTGAGGTCTAAATAGCTACATTCTCACCTTAAAAACTCTTAAAACTACATTCCGTGACACAACAACAGTAGTTAATATATATATATATATGGCAGATTTGCTGGACCTCCATGTCAGTCAGCCCAAGTATGTATCGCTGCAGCCTGGATACCTCAGAGTGGGAGGGACTTATGCTGCAATTAGGCTATATATAGCCTATATCTCACCTTTTGTTCTTTCCTCAATCTTTTTTTTTTACTCCAGGGGTTTAAATATGTGAAAAAAGAAGGAGAGTGCTGTGGAACATGTACTCAAGTGGCCTGTATTTATGATGCGCCAAACAACACCAGACGTATTCTCCAGGTACATTTAAAAAAATTCTCAAAAATAAAATTCTCATTCTCTAAAACTCTTTCAGTTTATCATAATCGGTGGTGTTCCCCAATCTTAATGTGTCTGTCTGTCTGTCTTTTGTTAGGATGGGGAGGTGGACAAATACAAATGTGAAACTCTTTCTTGCCATCAAATTAATGGCTCATTTGTGATTGAGAAGACTACAAAACAATGCCCACCCTTTAATCCAGATGACTGTGTGCCTGTAAGTAGAATATCTGTTACTCCAAGTTCACATTACAGCCTTGGATATGCATTTGAAAGCCGTTTGAAAAAGAGCAGCTTGGATATGCTGCAGAATAAATAACTTTTATCATACAGGTTGAGTAACTGATGACAAAATGTGTTGAGATATTCCTTCAAAGCGAGAGGCGGTATTAACATTAAGTGACATGGCATCTGACGCACAGAAGCCAACGGCGCATGTCACTATGCGCATTGGCACATCCGGTGGCACATCCGGTCTTCATTGGCATGTGCCAGTGGATAGTGGCATGTGTCACTGACATTATCGCGATACACTGACACTGACACAGTCGCGAAACATGTCACCGTATGTTGTGACACCTCCAGTAGTGACTCACAGATTAATCTAGCACCTATACTGACGTAATTGTGACACAAAATCCTAAATAGCCTAATTTTGTGATATTTTAAATATCAATTAAACTCATTAAAGTCAGTAATATTTTTTTCAAATGTGTTATTTGTGTCGTTTGTTGAATGTTTAAAATGCACTGAGCACTTTTTTGCACTTGTATAAATAAAGAAGATTGCTAGTAGCTCGGTATGTAATCCTTTTCAGATACATAGCCTAACAAAACATTTTTTTTTTTTTTTTTGACACTTTTTGGAAGGACTTGAAATATTAACGCCACAGATGCGAATCTTGCGCTGGCCTACTGCCGTGCGTCCGTGCAGCATCACGCAAAAATAAAGGTTTACAGTAACAGATGCTACTGTTGATACGTTATTCGTAGTGAACCATGATAGATTTATTTAGTCTCTTTCCTAGAATGGGCAGTTTGTGACTTTGCAAGATAAACAACATAAAGTAGCACTGGTATTACAAAACATTCAGTGGAACATACCAATCAAATACAGACATAAATAACACTTTAATGCGTTTAATTGATATTTAAAATATCACAAAATTAGGCTATTTATTAAGGATTTTGTAACAATTACGTCAGTATAGGTGCTCGATTAATCTGTCAGTCACTACTGGAGTCACAACATACAATGACATGTTCCGTGACTCAGTGTCAGTGTATCGCGATAATGTCGGTGACACATGCCACTATCCACTGGCACATGCCAATGAAGAGCGGTTGTACCACCGGATGTGCCAATACGCATAGTGACATGTGCCATTGGCTTCTGTGCGTCAGATGCCATGTCACTTAATGTTAATACTGCTACTGTTCAAAGCTCTAGATGGCAGTGTTAACTGGTTGAACCTTGGGCTGGAGTGGTTAAAGGGGAAAAAAATGCAAATTGTTTTAAATTAATGAAAATGTACTATAACTGTCTATTTTTTCCTTTCTAATATTTGTGTCCTTCCAGGGAACAAATCATTTGGACACAGATGGATGTTGTGAGATCTGTAAGATACTGTTTTCTTGTATAAAACTTTCTGACAAAAACAATATTTTTGTAATGTTAAAACTTTTCAAATTAGTTGTCCACCCTACTATATTAAGACATATCATTTAACATAGTAAGTTGTAAGTAAATTAAAAATAACATAATTGGCCTTACATAACATACAATGCATGCATTGTTCATGAGTCTCAAGCTTACCTGCCTCGATTATCTCTTAGGTGAACACAGCAACTGTTTTCTTATGAAGAACCTCACCAGTCTGCATGTCAATGATTGCACTTCCATTGATAATGTAGAAGTCACTTCCTGCATTGGCCACTGTGACACCGAATCAATGTGAGAGCATTACACACCTAATGATCACAAACCCACTAATTATTTTCTTTCCAATTATCAGAAGAATCATAAGGTTTCAATAACTGCTGAAAAGTCTCCAGAAAATTGTTCAGAAAAGTAAAGTTAGCTCATTTGTTATCGGTAGCTATTTGGTTTGATATTTTTTCTTGTATCCAATAAAATTCGTACATAAGTGTGCCTTTAGCATCCAAACCTTCATATAAGGATAAAATCACATCCAACTACACTTGATTATTTGACTGGTGTTTTCTTGGAATCCTGCACAGGTATTCAATGGAAGAGAACATCATGAATCACAGCTGTTCTTGCTGTCGAGAGGAGTCAACAAATAGTCAACCTGTGAAGCTGAAGTGTGCCAATGGCAGTGAGATCCTTCATCAATTCACATATGTTGAGAGCTGCACATGCACTCCTACCAAGTGTGTGGACTAGAAGAACTCTGGATAAAATGATCCTGCTTGACTTCTGCTGATTTAAAGATGACTCAATAATCTGTCACTAAAAAGCAACCATTTTAAAATATATAACTGAAAATGACAATAACAATGATTTAAGCTGATTGTTGAAGTGCATTAATGGCTAAAATTATTTTGGCAAATATTGCACCACTTATTTTTTTTCTTTGTGGTTTGATCTAGGGGTATTAGTTAACTCTAAGCATAATCTATTTAGTGGGTTCTTGAATGGGGCATTTTTATATTCTTTAGACTCTCTGGTAATGCATGATATAATGGTGTATTTTTCTGCCCAATGAAATTAATTCAAATCAAAATAAAGCATAATAAAGAGCATCAATTACAGTGTCCTGAATTTTTTTTCAGTAAAATGCCAGTCTGCATACATCGATTAAACAAAGCATTGGAGTAAAAACAACTTACTTGATGAAATTTATCTTATATGGATTTATTACATGGCTTGGCTGAATTCCAATGTAGAATGTGGTCTGTTATTTCTTGTTATCAAAAGATGACTGTGAAAAAAAGTAGTATTTAATTAAATACATTTATGGTGAGATTACTACATTTTATTAAATTAAACGCATTTATGGTGAAATTACTAAATTTCCAGGTCAATCTGTGTTCATTTTGACCACGAAACATGCGCTGTCACTTTAAATCAGCGTTTGCAGCACAGCAAAAATAGACTCTAGGTCTGGCGTGGCGAGGGTGGTTCGGCGGGGGGGAAAACACCGCGAACATCGTGTGTATCAGAATCAGAATCAGAATCAGAAAGAGCTTTATTGCCAAGTGTGCTTGCACCCACAAGGAATTTTTCTTGGTACTGAAGCTTCCAGTGCACATATACAAATACAAATACAAATACAACAAGAACATAGTAATACAAATTCTAAGAATGAAAATATATAAAAAATAAATAAAAATAGTATAAAAGTAAAAAAGTAGGGTCACAGTTGGGTTTAGTCTGAATAAACATTTACAGATTATGAACATATTTACAGTATTTTGAGTAGTATGAATAATATAAATATCACCTGAATTAGAGAATATTACACTAGACAGTGGGAGTCTAGCGCATGTTACAGATTATAAACATATTTACAGTATTTTGAGTAGTATGAATAATATAGATATAAATATCACCTGAGTTTATTGCGCTAGACAGTGGGAGTATTGCACTTACAGGCATATGCTTTGGGGGGCATGTTAAGTGTTCAGAAGGGAAATGGCCTGTGGAAAGAAACTGTTCCTGTGCCTGGAAGTTCTTGTGGCCAGTGATCTGTGTCGCCGTCCTGACGGTAACAGTTCAAACAGGGGGTGTCCAGGGTGAGTGGAGTCTGTGATGATTTTACCTGCTCTCTTCCTCACTCTGGAAGAGTACAGGTCCTGGAGGGTTGGCAGGGGGGCACCAATAATCCTCTCTGCAGTCCGGACTGTCCGTTGTAGTCTCCTGATGTCCGATTTGGTAGCTGAACCAAACCAGACAGTGATGGAAGTGCTTAAAACAGACTCAATGACGGCTGAGTAGAACTGGATCAGCAGCTCCTGTGGCAGATTGAACTTCTTCAGCTGGCGAAGGAAGTACAGTCTCTGCTGGGCCTTTTTCACAATGGAGTCAATGTGATTTGCCCACTTCAGGTCCTGGGAGATGGTAGAGCCCAGGAACCTGAATGACTCCACTGCTTCCACAGTGCTGTTCATGATGGTGAGAGGGGGGAGTGCTGGGGTGTTTCTCCTTTCATTTGAATGACAAAAATGTCGTATTGCGAGTCATTGACGCCTGCCGACCGGCAATGGTAGGCTACATTGCAAAATTAACTGCAATAGGTTATGATTGCCCTTATTTAATTAAATACTGGGTCAATGACCCAACCAAATGGCCGGAGGTGTCGTTTCCAGACATATTTTGTTATCTGGTTGATAGCTGTAGCGGCAACATTAGCCTGTAACTCAATCAACTTTCGTATACGTTGCATACTATAACTCCATAAAACCTTGTTAGGTTGGTTTCTAACACTTTGCTGCTGTCTGCAAATCCAAGCAGCCTGTGCATGAGATGGCAGATGAGGAGGAGCAACTCTACCAGGACAGCCTTTTCCTGGGTGAGGTGAAGGCAGACTGTGCTGGTTGGTACTCAGACATCAAAATTAATGGGGAAGTTGTTTCTTTTAAATTAGACACAGGAGCAGCAGTGACCGCGATACCCACAAAATTATATAAGTGTAGTAGAGATGGTCCTCTACTTCACACCTCAAAAAGACTGTATGGCCCAAATAACAAGATACTGCCTGTGGTAGGACAGATACAGAGTAGACTAGAAAGTAAAGATAAAAAGGCCACTCAGTCTGTATTTGTCATTGATAACCTAGCCAGGCCACTGCTGGGCTTACCAGCACTTACAGAACTGCACCTTATTGAGCGATTGGATGCAGTTGAAGAACAAGGAGAGAAAGCAGATTCAGGGGAGGTCTTCAAAAAGAGGTTTCCAAAGGTGTTCAGTGGATTAGGGAGCCTTGAAGGTAATTACCAAATCCGCCTGAATGTGGACGCCATCCCTTATGCTCTGACCACCCCTCGCCGCGTACCAATCCCCTTAACTGACAAAGTCAAGGAAGAGCTGGAAAGAATGGAGGAGATGGGGGTCATCTCAAAGATAGAGAAACCCACTGATTGGTGTGCAGGAATAGTAGTGGTCCCAAAACCCAATGGTAAGATAAGAATCTGCGTTGACCTGACCAAACTCAATGAGGGAGTGTGCAGAGAAAGACACATATTACCCTCAGTGGACCAATCATTAGCCCAGCTGAATGGTGCACTGGTGTTCACAAAGCTGGATGCACGTTGTGGGTTTTGGCAGATACCCTTAGCACAGGAGAGCAGGGAGCTCACAACATTTATCACCCCCTTTGGTCGATTTTGTTTTAATGTTCTGCCTTTCGGAATTAACTCAGGGCCAGAACACTTCCAGAGACGCATGTCCCAGCTCTTAGAATGGGCTAAGCGGAGTGATATGCCATGCAGATGATATCCTCATATGTGGAGAGAATAGGGCCCAACACGATGAACGGCTCACAGCTGTTTTGACACGTCTCCAGGAGGCGGGTCTAACACTAAATGAAAAGTGCACCTTTGCACAGCCTGAAGTCCTGTTTGTGGGGCACAAAATCAGGGCGGGAGCCATTGAACCTGACCCTGGGAAAATCAGAGCTATCACAGACATGCCCATCCCACAGAATACAGCAGATGTTAGGCGTTTTTTGGGGATGGTCACATACATAGCAAAGTTTATCCCTCAGTTTGCAGACACCACCAGACCACTCAGAGATTTGCTGTCAAAGAACAATGAGTGGTCTTGGGGCCTCATGCAACAGACATCATTTGAAAACCTCAAAAAGGAGCTGGCATCACAGAGAGTGTTGGCTCAGTACAGACCACAAGCCAAAACAAAAGTGTCTGCAGATGCATCATCCTTTGGCCTGGGGGCTGTCCTTATGCAGAGACAGGATAACATGGAGTGGCGCCCAATCGCTTACATCTCTCGAAGCCTTTCTGAAACAGAGCAACGTTATGCCCAGGTTGAAAAGGAGGCATTGGCCGTCACCTGGGCATGTGAAAGGTTAAGTTCATACCTCATAGGCCTACCATTCACGATAGAAACAGACCATAAACCACTACTGGCCTTGTTGGGGACAAAAGCGTTGGATGACTTACCTCCCAGAGTTCAGCGATTCCGTCTCAGACTGCTGAGGTTCACGTACAAGATAATTTACGTGCCAGGGAAGGCTCTCATCACAGCAGACGCACTCTCCAGGGCCCCGGTGAGACGGCCACTGACCGAAGAAGAGGCACAACTGGAAGGGGAAGTGCAGGTCTTCATCAATATGATACGCGAAAACTTACCTGCATCCCAGTCTAAACTTCAACAGATAGCTGAGCACCAACAGCGGGATTTTATCTGTAGCCAGCTGATGTCAAAGTGCAAGAGAGGGTGGCCACGGCAAGAAGAGCTGTCCCAGCAACTGAAACCCTATTGGGTCCACCACAGTGAGCTACACATGAATGGTGACCTTCTGATGAAAGGGCAACGGATTGTTATACCAGAGACATTACAGAAGGAAATGCTGTCCAGACTACACGAGGGACATATGGGGACAACCAAATGCAGGGCTGAGGGCCCAGCAGTCAGTGTGGTGGCTGGGACTGGGTGCTCAAATCACAAGAATGGTGGCCCAGTGTGAGGTGTGTGCTTAAAACCAACCACTTCACCCAGAACCAATGATGCCCTCAGAGCTGCCACAGCGGCCCTGGCAAAAAAGTAGGAGCTGATATGTTTTATTGGGAAAATGACTCTTACTTATTGTTAGTAGACTACTATTCTCGATACATTGAAGTAATTAAAACCCCAATAACCACATCAGCAGGAGTTATCAATGGCTTTAAATCCATTTTTGCTAGACATGGGGTTCCTGAAGTACTAATAACTGATAATGGCCCTCAGTTTTCTTCAGGCACTTTCTCCTCATTTGCCACAGACTATGATTTCAGACATGTGACCAGCAGCCCATACTTAGCACAGAGCAATGGAGAGGCAGAGAGGGCTGTGAAGACTGTCAAGGGCCTATTGAAGAAAAATGCGGACCCATACAGGGCTCTGGTGGCCTACAGAGGGCCCACCCAAGGAGAGAGGTGAAAGCCCCAGAGTGGCTTAAAGACTTTGTAACATAGTATACAGCACCTAGAATTAAGCATAATAGACAGTGCTATGTTTATGTTTAATCTGTCTGATACCTTTGGTTCAGGTTTAATATTTCGAACAGACTAGGTGACCTACAGTTAAGGCAGTTCTGCCAGTGTGAACACTTATTTAAGGTTTTATCACTACTTTGGGAGAAGGGGAGATGTAGTATGACCCTCGGGATGCCCCGTACCTGGGGCCGTAGAAATGTATCTGCGTGTTGTCATGGAGACAGTTCAGTAAATATGCCAGCAGGCTAAAGACATGCCGTTGTCTGTGTTCATTTATAGTACAAATTACGACAACTCGTACATCCATGTTGAAGAGTGCTCCTGTAGCAGAACTAACTGTCACGCACTCATTGAAAACAGCCAAAGAAAACGCAGCTTGGGACTTCCGTGAGCAGCAGCGGTGAATCATCAAACCCAAGCAAAAACTAAATGTCTCAAGTATCTTAGTGAAAATTTGTAATCAGAAATTAACTTAAATGGCACATTCTTTGTTTAACATTTCTTGCATTTTATCTATAGGTCTCTTCTTTTTTCTTTGCTTGATAAAGGTGTACTCTTTTGCTTGTTTGAAATGAAAAGAAATAAAAAAAAGCATGTTAAAACTAAACACGTCTTGCACTGAAAACATTTTTATATTTTGTTTATGTTGTTCACACATTTATATATTCCCCCTAGAAAACAAACCGGACAGATACTGTATATTTACAGCATTTGCCATAACCTTGGTGTCACTTGCAACATGATCTACTGTTTGAGCTACAGAAAGGCTATGACCAAATAATGTAGTCAGCTGTTTAAATAATGTTTTACTGGTAGTGAAATTGTATAATACAATTAAATTGCTTTAAAATGTTAAGATCATCAAAGCATGTAAAATTGAGTGCACAATTGGGCTTGATGAAATTATGTACTGCTTATATCATTTTTGTATTTTATAATAATGTTGTTTTATAGTCATTCATTCATGTGACAGTTTGTCCACTGTCATAGCATGACAGACATTTAAGCTTAACTATTTCCATAAAAAAAAACAAAAAAACAATAGTCTTTTGTCACAGTGTGAGACTGTGTTTTGTGTTTATTGTATTGTATTAGTGTTGTTCCCTGAGTTGCCACCAGATGTCTCTTCCCCTCACTGTCATATGTATCATGAACTGCATTTCCCATACTCCTGTCTGTTAATCATTGATCATTTGTCACCAGCTGTTTCCCATTAATCTGCATATATAAGCTGTGTCTTTGTGTGTGTCTTTTGCTGGTTCATTGTTTGATGTCACTGGTTGTTCTGTTGCCTTCTCTGTGTCACCTGTTTGGATTATCATTTTGTGTACGGCTGTGAGTTTATGTTTTATTAAACACTGTTAACCTGCAAATCCTTCTCCTCATTTGATACCGTGACAGAATGAACCAGCCATTAAGGAAGGAGCGGGTTATCAGCCACAGGAGTTATTTGTAGCCGGAGTTATTTTTGTATCACTGCTATGGATCTGACACAGGAGAGTAACTTGGAGCGGGTGAGAGAGGCACTGAGTACCAGGGTGGCGGATTTGCAACAACAGCTCCTGTTGTTGCAGAGTGGTTCCGTGTCGCCCACACCATCCATTTCCCCCAACCCCACGGAGTTGAGTGGTCAGCCGGAGCCTAGCACGGACTTCCCTGAGAGATACGCTGGTGAGCCTAAGTTATGTGAAGACTTTATTAATCAGTGTTCTCTGCATCTAGATATGCATCACAGGACTTTCGAAACTGAGGAATCGAAAGTAGCGTTCATGCTACTGCTGCTGACCGGTCCAGCAGCCACATGGGGAACAGAGGTGTGGGAGAGACGGGACCCATGCTGTGCCTCTTTCAAGGCACTTACCGGGGAGATGATTCGGGTCTTTTCCAAGACTAAGGTGAATTCTTCTCGGAGGTCAGGGAGGAGACCCCGT
Source organism: Rutilus rutilus (assembly GCF_951802725.1). Classification (NCBI taxonomy): domain Eukaryota; kingdom Metazoa; phylum Chordata; class Actinopteri; order Cypriniformes; family Leuciscidae; genus Rutilus; species Rutilus rutilus. The sequence goes on from NC_140233.1 coordinate 8,566,559, forward strand.
CCAAGCAATTTTTTGAGGGGAGGTAGTGCGCACCGGTCGTTGTGTGTTGGGACTCTGGGCCTGCGGGAATACACACCCGAGTCATATCACAAGATGGCTGCCACACCTGAGCCTCTTCACAAGATGGCTGCCACACCCGAGCCAATTATGGATGTAGCGAGTGCTAGAGACATGATTGTTTCACTCTTTCCCGAGCGTCGGCCACGAGAGAGGGAGATGGAGAGGAGACCCAAGCCTATTCACAAGATGGCTGCCGCACCAGAGCCACTTCACAAGATGGCTGCCGCACCAGAGCCACTTCACAGGATGGCTGCCTCACCTTTCTCTCCTATCCATGCCAGAACCCAGCGTCTGAGGTCTAGTCTGGCAGAGACTCCATTAAGGTCAGTGCGGAGGGCTGGCCTTCCAACCCCGATGCCGGTTTTCACGAGGGCCACTGCCAAGCCTGCACCCGTCCTCAAAATGGCCGCCGCCAAGCCAGCGGCAGTACCCAAGATGGCTGTCACTATGCCTGCACCTATTTTTGAGACTGCTGGGGTTATACCTGCCCCTACACTCCAGATGGCTGTTGTCTCAGCGTCACCTGTTCTAAGGAGGGCTATCATCATGCCTGCACCTGTTCTCAGGAAGGCACCAGAGGTATGTTCATTGGACTCAGTATTTCCTGTGTTTACCATGGCTCTGTGGTGTGTGTGGTCTGCTTTCTGCTCCTCTGTTCAGCAAGATGTCTCTCAAGCCCATGAACCTGAATCGGCCGTTAAGTCTGAATCGGAGTCTCTTGAACTTCCTGTCACGGCTGAGAGGTCTGAGCCTGAGTCTCTTGCACTTCCTGTCACGACGGAGAGGTCTGAACCTGAGTCTACTGTACTTCCTGTCACGGCTGAGGAATATGAACCTGAGTCTACTGTACTTCTTGTCACGGCTGAGGAAGATGAACCTGAGTCTCTTGCACCTCCTGTCACGGCTGAGGAATATGAACCTGAATCTCTTGCACTTTCTGTCACGGCAGAGAGGTCTGAACCTGAGTCTACTGCACTTCCTGTCACAGCTGAGAGGTCTGAACATGAGTCTACTGCACTTCCTGTCACGACTGAAAGTCTCTCCGTCCTGCCCAAGATGGATGACTCCGAGGTCTCTGAACTCTCTGCCTGGCCCAAGATGGCCGATCCTGAGCTCCCTGAACTCTCTGCCCGGCCCAAGATGGCCGTCCCTGAGCTCCTTGAACTCTCTGCCCGGCCCAAGATGGCCGTCCCCGAGCTCCTTGAACTCTCTGCCTGGCCCAAGATGGCCGACCCCAAGCTAGTTGAACTGTCTGCCCTAGCTAACCTGGCCCATAGGGCCTCTTGTGCTTCTTTGCCCAGGTTCCTGTTACCGCCAGCACCACCATGGGTTGCAGCTCGGCTCTGGTGTCTGGAGATGCCTGCAGCACCACCCTGGTCTCCAGCGCCGTTCTGGTCTCTGGTCCCGCCTGCGGCCCCGCCCTGGCTCCCTGCACCGCCTGCGGCCCCGCCCTGGCTCCCTGCACCGCCTGCGGCCCCGCCCTGGCTCTCTGCACCGCCTGCGGCCCCGCCCTGGCTCTCTGCACCGCCTGCGGCCCCGCCCTGGCTCTCTGCACCGCCTGCGGCCCCGCCCTGGCTCTCTGCACCGCCTGCGGCCCCGCCCTGGCTCTCTGCACCGCCTGCGGCCCCGCCCTGGCTCTCTGCACCGCCTGCGGCTCCGCCCTGGCTCCCGGCACCGCCTGCGGCCCCGCCCTGGGGTTCTAGACCCTCCATCCCTCCCCCAGATCCACCTCCGTTCCTCCACCCACCTGAACTTTTGTGCTTGGTCTTATGGAGTGTCTGGAAGCCACTCCTTTTAGGGGGGAGTACTGTCACAGTGTGAGACTGTGTTTTGTGTTTATTGTATTGTATTAGTGTTGTTCCCTGAGTTGCCACCAGATGTCTCTTCCCCTCACTGTCATATGTATCATGAACTGCATTTCCCATACTCCTGTCTGTTAATCATTGATCATTTGTCACCAGCTGTTTCCCATTAATCTGCATATATAAGCTGTGTCTTTGTGTGTCTTTTGCTGGTTCATTGTTTGATGTCACTGGTTGTTCTGTTGCCTTCTCTGTGTCACCTGTTTGGATTATCATTTTGTGTACGGCTGTGAGTTTATGTTTTATTAAACACTGTTAACCTGCAAATCCTTCTCCTCATTTGATACCGTGACATCTTTAGTTACTTCAGTCTTCATTTTCCTATTTCATGGAAAATGAACTGTCGGTATGTTGACTAAAATGATATGTTTATGTTATGGTCGGTGTGTTATCCTGTTGTTAAAAGAACAGATTTCACTGTCTGAGATCTTCCTAATCTTTAGCAGTGGATTAAAGATTTTATGATTTTATTTATAGGGATGTAAAGTAGAGACTGTTAGAGATTACATAAATCACATGGACTGCCAGTCAGAGAAGAAAATGGAGTGTTGTGATGGTAATAATAATTATAATGGCCATGCGATTTAAGTTGTTTGATAATTCCAAAATAATACCATCTCTTAATACTCCTTTTTCGCAATGCAACAGAAACAAGGATGAAACAGGATATGGACTTTACAAACGATTAAATAGAAAAGTGATGCATCAGTTAACAATAGTGGATCAGCTGGTTGTTCTTATATTGTATTCTATCAAAATATCTTTAATATTGACTTTCGGTGGAAGTCATCAAGTGATCTAACAACCATGGAAGGCCTATGCGGTGCATGGATTTAATCCTGTGTTAAAGTGACAAACCAAATGATATTTCTAAAGGCAGAAAATACTGTATACTGTAAAAAAATAAAATAAGTTGACCTAACTTTAAAAAATAAGGCAACCTACAATATTAACCAATTAGTTTAAGTTGACTGACAACTTGTACTTTTTCTGAGTAACAGGCAGTCTACTGAATTTAAAAAATCCTGTCAAGGCAACTAAAGATTGTTCAGCATTTAGCAATGCAAGGAGCTACAAACCTCATTCTTTCAACATTACATTTGATTTTTCAAAGCTAAAAGCCCCAAACTAGTGGCAAACATATTACTCTGATAGGGAACCATATTAAATCCAACAGATGCAACTAGATGGACATATGACTCTACACACAAATCTCAAACACGGTGATGATCAACAAATGTTAATCCAGCAAAACATAAAAAATAAATAAAAAAATTCAAGCTGGAATGCACACAAGCCACTTGCACAACAATTTTTGTTTACAAAAACATTTTTTAGTACCATTTTTGTTCAGATCACACAATTTGGAAAGATGGGTACATTTGGTTTGAACAAATACTTGAGTAAGGTCAACAAAACTTATTTAATAAGTTAAATAAGTAAATAAATTATTTTGGTAACACTTTACTTAAGTACTGTTTCTTTGCATGCAGTGCAACAGGTAGTGGATCAGTTGGTTGTTCCATTCATCTTACATTGTATTCTATCAGAAATATTTGTGGCGTTCAGACAGGATGCCAGTCTGTGGGTTGCTCTGCGACATGCAACGGTTGATCCTGCTTCGGCTTCGTTTGAAACTATTTTCATTTGTAAAGTGAAATATAGACAAAATAGATGGCAATATTGTGTCTTACAGGGTCTCTTAAATGTAAATGCAAATCTCTTGCTAACCCAGAACTAGCAACAGTAGACAGGTAGATATTTATTGAATAGTTGACTGTGCATCATGCTGTGTATATTTATATATACATCATTAGTAACTAAATCCCCACTGTCAGAACTCACATCCTTGTTTAGTTTGAGATGATAACAGATAAATGCAGTTTTGTTCATGAGAAAGTGTTTCTCACCAAGGTTTGCATAACCGTTCTCAAATATAGCTATTTGATATTACACACTCATTTGATTAAAAGATAGAATCCTGTCGAAATGCATAGCCGGGTTCCACCTTCTGATCACAAATTACAATCTTCCAATGAAATCTAAAATTCACTATAAAAGGACAAGTGCTGACAGACAGTTCACATTAGCTCTTGAGGATGGATCTTGTCTCCACAGGGACTGTGAGGATGTCCCAGATGTGGATGCTGAAATGGGTCGTTCTACTGGTGGGGCTGCAGTCCGTACAAGCAGGTAAGAAGACTAAACATTTAAATCAGTTCTGTTCTCATTTCACAATGCACAATATTATAGTAAATATGTATCTCTGTTTTTTATGTTAATATAGGAAATTATATGGAAGATATGGATGGCCCTGTAGTGGAATTCATGACAACAGCAGCTGGTAAATATTTCATTTTCATGTTATGTATTATAGGTATTAATTGAGGGAGTCAATTTAATGCATTTTTTATGAATTGTATTAGCACATTCATTTATTGGATTAATGTAGGGGGGCATGTGTATTTATTAGAATAATCAGAATAATAATAGAAGTTAAAAAGATACCATTACACAAATATTTTTTAAAACACAGTATATTACTGTATATGTTGATTCCACATTAATTTGCTTTGGTTTGTAAATAAACAGCATTTATGATAAGTTTAAATTTATTAATTGCACCTAACATACTTAATCACAATGAATCATGGAAAATGATTAAATTATCAAGTTAAATGTTTTAAATAGATTCACAGCCCTGTTAATTGACATATCATGAAAACATTTAGCCCTAGTATTAATTGAATTGATTTACAAATAATTAAAATGATAAAATTATTAAATAATCATAAAAATTATAATAATTAATAATAATAATAATAATAATAATAATATATCTTGATAAATCTCTGAATATTTTTTCAAATAAATGTCTGAATGAACATACACATTGTCTTGTACAATAAATACCCTCACTACTTAAATATTGATAGTAATAACAGCAGAAATCTTAAAAACAAACTCTTCCTCTTGTCTTCTTTTTTAGTGTTCCCTCCTAACATAAAAACTCTGATGGTAACTAGAGGTATGAAGTCTTTCATAGTGTTTTTTTAATAAATGAAACTGCCTTTTCAGTGCTAGTACAGATATATTATTGATATATATTATCTCTGTTGGGTTTAGCAGAACCAAATCCAAATCCTAATCATCAATCCATGATCTGCAGTACATGGGGAAATTTCCACTTCAAGACATTTGATGGTCATTTCTTTCAAGTGCCAGACACGTGCAACTATGTTCTGGCGGTGATGTGTCACAGCACACCACCTGATTTTAACATCCAAATGCAAAGAGAGATAGTGAATGGCTCAATCACTTTTAGCAAAATCACAATAGATCTACTGGAGGCAGTCATTAAACTCACCAACAACGACATCATCATGGACGATCAAGTGTGAGTTTATTTTTATTAGCTTAAGACTACATCCAAATGTCCATGATTTTCCCTAAACACATCTTTCTTTTATTGAATGTTTTCTTTTTGCAACTTGCTCTATCAGGTTGTATAATTCAACCTATAAGAATGGAATTACTGTGGAACTGAGCACATCAGTTGTTAAGATCTATAACAAACAAGGAGTGACTGTCTTTTGGGAGAAGGACCAATCTTTATTGGTATGCTATTTCTGTTCAAATATGCAATTACTGTATAGTATATTTGTAACCCAAAGGCCAGATCTCAGTCCTCTAAAAATCTTATATATTTTTTTATATTATTCCAGATTGAACTTTCTGAGAAGTACAAAGGTCAGACCTGTGGACTCTGTGGAAACTTCAATGGCAACCAGGCTGATGATTCAGCTGACAATGGTAAACCTCATTATGATAAAATCACCTGCAGTTCAGTAATTCATATTTTATTGATATCACATTTTGATGAAATCTTTTTTTTTTATATACAATTTGAAACGTATAGATGTTTCTGAGCTGGCCAAATTGAAGGTGCCTTCACCTGAATCCTGTGGTGACGTCATTCTTCCTAATGATCAGTGTGAAAATCAGGTATTAAGACAAATTAGTAACAGATGTTTGGGCTGTGCTCACATTTCTTGAAATAAAATAGAAACATTTCTTTTTCATATTCCATTGCTTCTTTTAAATTGTATAATAATTTAGTATTTGTTCAAATTTGTTTTGGTTCTATATTGCTTAGTTGAAGAACCTTTAAAAATGCTAAAAATCACCAGTGGAGTTCTATGATTTTTTTTTTTTTTAAATCTCCCAGACAAGTGTTTGCCAGCAGTATCTCAGCAGTCCAGGGTTTAACGACTGTTACAATGTGATGGACATGAGGTCATTTGAAGAAACCTGTGTGAACGACCTGTGTCGATGTTACGGCAATCACGACTGTCTCTGCAACACACTCACGGAGATTTCACGACAGTGCACACATGCTGGAGGAAAACCAGGAACATGGAGGACAGAGCAGCTCTGTCGTGAGTATCATTTCTGGAAGCGTGCTATAAACAAATGAAATCAATAGATAGATTTGTGACTTATAATGTGTTCTGCTTGGAGCAGCAAAGTCATGTCCTCTAAACATGCAATACATGGAGTGTGGAAGTCCGTGCAAGAATACCTGCAAAGATCCAAACGCAGGTCTAATGTGTAAAGAACACTGTGTGGACGGCTGTTTCTGCCCTGAAGGTAACAATTAAAATAGGAGACCAAGTTTATAGTCTTATACTCACCAAGGCTGCATTTTTTATATTAAAAATGATCATTATGTTCTCAATAAATTTTGCCTACTTTGCCTACTCTTTGTGAAGGCACCATTGATGATGACATTGGTAATAATGGTTGTGTTCTTGTGGACGAGTGCCCATGTGAGCACAATGGCAACATATACTCATCAGGAGAGTCATACACACAAGCTTGTAAAACATGGTGAGTCGTTTGTAATAGACCACACGAACCAGTCAGACCTAACATTTGACAGAATACAAATATGCTAACACTGCTTCCATACTGTCTCAGTGTGTGTGCTGCTGGATATTGGAACTGCACGGATCTGAAATGTCCCGGAATCTGCTCTGTTGTGGGAGGGTCTCACGTCACCACTTATGATGGAAAAAAATTTACTTTTAATGGCAACTGTGACTACATCCTCACTAAGGTCTGCGACTCTCAATAAAGCAAATGCAAAACCTGGACTAAAAGAGACTTGCTGAAAAGATCAATTATTTAAATTATGAATTTTATTGTTCTGTTTGTTTGGTTTCAGCACTCTAATGACAGTGATATTGCTGTCATGGGAAATCTGGCAGTGTGTGTTGCGGGCCAAACAGACACATGTCTAAATTCAGTGACCCTTCTCATCTCGGGGACCACTGTAAGCTCTGTTTAATATTCATATATTTATTAATTCCTATATGACCTCATAAATAATTAAATAATCTTTTAATCTCAAAATGATAGTCAGACATGTCATATTATGCTATACTGGTTTTCAGCTAAATTTAAATGTAAAACAATCACGAAAAACAAGACAATTCATGAAAAAAGTAAAAAAAAGCCCTTGTTAATGAATACATTCCATTTCTATAAACTCTAAATGACAGCACAACTCTGACATCAGAAAAAATGTATTTTAACTTTTCAGTTAAAACCACCTTGTTTACACAACTGCAGTTACAAAAATATTCATTGTTTTTCTGATTTAACAGAAATGATGCTAAAAAAATCACTCAGTCAATCATATTGATTTGGCACAAGGACGACACAAGGATGATATGATAACAGAATTATATTTTTTTGTGAACTATTTCTATTTAACTTCATACTAACATGCAATCTTGTGTGCTTATTTTTTGTACATTTTATATTAGTGATCTGGATTTTTTATTTATTTTATTCATTATATTCACAGTAAAACAATAGAAATAAAATATTTTTGTTGCTGTTTTACTTTCAAAACAGATTAGTTTTTCCTCCAGTGGATCCGTTACACTGAATGGAAGTCTATATCTGCTTCCTGTCCTTAAAGGTGGGTTATCCCCAACAAACACAGAATGCTCATCTTATGTTAGTGTACAACAAATGGTATGTCTCACACATCAGATCTCTGTACAACCAACAGAACTGTAAGAATGACTGTCCTGTAAGCTGGGTCATATAAATCACTTCACTGTATACCTGTCTTACAGAATTTATTAATACTCAAAATTATCATCCCTCCTTATGTAGTTTAGTAATTTATTCTTTTTTATTTATTTTTTATCTTCATTTATTTTCTTATTGATTTTATTTTACTATTTATTTTATTTTGGTGTCTCCATGTACAGCGGGTGAAATAAGTAGTGAACACGTCACCATTTCTCTCAGTAAATATATTTCCAAAGGTGCTATTGACATGAAATTTTCACCAGATGTTGATAACAACCCAAGGAATCCGTACATACAAAGAAACCTAAACAAATAAGTTCAGAAATTAAGTTATGTGTAATAATGTGAAATGACACAGGGAAAAAGTATTGAACACATGAAGAAAGGGAGGTGCAAAAAGGCATGGAAAGCCAAGACAACTGCTGAAAACTATTAGTAATTAAAAAGCAATCCAGCCCCTTGTCCGTGCAAATTAATGACAGCTGGTTCAGTCCCAACGGATGGCCTACAAATAGTTCTCATTGCCAAGGTGTCACACAAGACACATCTCATGATGGGGAAAGCAAAGAGCTGTCTCAAGACCTTCGCAACCTAATTGTTCCAACATATAATGATGGCATTGGTTATAGGCGCCATTCTAAGCTTCTGAATGGTCCAGTGAGCGCTGTTGGGGCCATAATGCGGAAGTGGAAAGACAATCATTTCACCATAAATTTGCCTCGACCAGTGCTCCTCGCAAGATTTCTGACAGAGGAGTGAAAAGAATAATCAGAAGAGTTGTCCAAGAGCCAAGGATCACTTGTGGAGAGCTTCAAAAAGACCTGCAGATAGCAGGTACTGTTGTCTCAAAGAAAACAGTAAGTAATGCACTCCACCGCCATGGCCTGTATGCACGCTCACCACGCAAGACTCCATTACTGAAGAAAAAAAGCATGTTGAAGCTCATTTAAAGTTTGCTGCACAACATTTGGAAAAGCCTGGGAAATACTGGGAGAATTAAGTGTGGTCACATGAGAGCAAAATTGAACTGTTTGGATGACATAATACACACCATGTTTGGAGGAGAAATGGCATTGTACATTACCCTAAAAACGCCATACACCTTGGTGTAGGCTCTTGGACAACTCTTCTGATTATTCTTTTCACTCCTCTGTAAGAAATCTTGCGAGGAGCACTGGTCGAGGCAAATTTATGGTGAAATGATTGTCTTTCCACTTCCGCATTATGGCCCCAACAGCGCTCACTGGACCATTCAGAAGCTTAGAATGGCGCCTATAACCAATGCCATCATTATGTTTTGCAACAATTAGGTTGCGAAGGTCTTGAGACAGCTCTTTGCTTTTACCCATCATGAGATGTGTCTTGTGTGACACCTTGGCAATGAGACCTATTTGTAGGCCATCCGTTGGGACTGAACCAGCTGTTATTAATTTGCACGGACAAGGGGCTGGATTGCTTTTTAATTACTAATAGTTTTCAGCAGTTGTCTTGGTTTGCCATGCCTTTTTGCACCTCCCTTTCTTCATGTGTTCAATACTTTTTCCCTGTGTCATTTCACATTATTACACATAACTTAATTTCTGAGCTTTTTTGTTTAGGTTTCTTTGTATGTATGGATTCCTTGGGTTGTTATCAACATCTGGTGAACATTTCATGTCAATAGCACCTTTGGAAATATATTTACTGAGAAAAATGGTGGCGTGTTCAATACTTATTTCACCCGCTGTATGTATGTGAATCTTTAAAATATAAAGTTTTACTTAATTTACATTTCCTTTTCAGGCTTCATTGAGGGGTTCCTCTCAATCAGCTCCTTTCCAAGCTTGTGAATAATGTGTACACAAATTCCCGTACTGGCTCTGGAAGTGGTTGGAAGTGGACAAGCTCAAAATGTTTTAGACCCCATTTGTTTAGTGTGTTTAGTGTTGTCCATTTGTGATCCGATCGACCAAAACGCATCTTAATACCAGGTGTAAACAGGGCCTTAATAGTGGTTTGTTTTTTTCAAAACTTCTATCGTGTGTCATGATGTGTATTGTGCATTTGGCTCGTGCAATTTATGTTTCGCGCTTCAGAAAATGTAACAGAATATACGTTAAGGGAACATCGATGTTCCCTGGTTTTTGCGGTGCATTGTGGGATTTTTTTAGGGAGCCAACGTTTCAGTATACAGGAAGGATTTTGCGGTTGAGACAGCCTTTAAAATGGCCAAGTTCCTGGTCAATACCCTGATACTGATGCCTTGTTTTATTTCTCACCCACTCATTTAATTGTCCCATGCAGGTCCTGTGAGCATCTTCCAGCCCTCTTCCTCCTTCATTATTGCTGATATGAAGAGTCTTCGTCTAGAGATCCAGTTGGCTCCAGTCATGCAGTTGTATATTGTAGCCAGCACTGAAGAGAAAGGGAAAATGAGTGGTTAGTAAATAAGACACAAATCATTTTGTAATTTTGATTGTAATGACCCCTCTAATGTGAGTAATAACTCTAAGACAAAACAAAGACTTGTTATACAAAGTATGAATCATATAGACAAAATTAATAAAAGAGTATGTTATGACTGTCTCTAACTTCTTTTAATTCTACACCTTGCTCCTCAGGTCTATGTGGAAACTATAACGACATCCAAGAAGACGACTTTAAAACGGAATCAGGAATTACAGAGGGCACACCAACAACATTTGTCAACTTATGGACGAAAAACTTGTACAGTTGTACAGATGTCAAAAACACATTTTTCCCAGAAAATCCCTGTAGCGTGATTTCTCAGACAGGTACTCAGTTTTATAAACATTAATACAACATGTACTGATAAAAGGATTTTGAGAGAATATAAAAAAATAGTTCATAATATAAATAGAGGCTTTGTTTTCCCCTTCCTGCTATTTTTGATCCATGTTATTTGTGATACTAGAGGACAAGGACAGGATAGGGTTAAAATAAAGCTGTGCTGAATGTTTTTATCCATTTCATTCAGAGACAATAGCCAAAGACTGGTGTTCCCGTCTCACAAACCCATCCGGAGTCTTTTCCCCATGTCATTCGGAAATATGTCCTGAGATTTACTACAAAGTGAGTGTTTTGCACTAAACAGACTCTTTTCATTTAAATTATATGGTACATAAATTTAAAGAGCCCCCATTATTAATGTAATTTGGTTTTCATCCTTTGCAGTGGTGCGTCTATGACACATGCAAGTGTTCAGATATTAGGAAGTGTATGTGTGCAGCCTTGTCCACTTATGCCCACGCATGTGCTGCCAAAGGAGTCATTCTCCAGGGCTGGATGGATTCAGAACCCTGTGGTGAGAACTTCATTTATTTGTTTGTTTATATGTTTGGCATGAAATGTAAATGTGAATGCGAGTATTATATTATTAACGTGCACCTGAATCACATTGTGTTGATTTTGCATGAAATGAAACAATGAATCACAACAAAAGTGTGGTAATCTATCTGTACAGTGACTAAGTGTCCAGAACACATGAAGTACTCTTACGGAGTGACCAGCTGTGGAAGCACGTGCCGTTCTCTCAGTGTACATGATAACACCTGCCAAGGGTCCTTCACACCTGTAGACGGCTGTGTGTGTCCTGAGGGAACATACCTTAATGAAGCCGGCAGCTGTGTACCTGCTGACCAGTGTCCTTGTTACAATGGTGACAAGGTCATAGACGCATCAGGAATATTCTACAATAATGGTGTTAAATGGTAAAAATAGTAGTTAAACATACCTTATTATTGACTCATTCATTATTGATAAAAACCCTGTAGTTACTCTTGATGTTTCCTTTTTTGTCATGTTACAGCAAATGTAACCATGGCAAATTGAACTGCTCCAGTCAAGAAGGTGAGCAGAAAATACCTCTTCAGCAATATAATTACTCAGATTACAGCAACATTGGCATGATGTGTGCAAGTTTTCTGCTCCTCATCCATCAACACATTCATGTGCTATTCTGATTTAGACTGTCGAGATCCAATGGTCTTCTTCAACTGCTCAAATCCAGGAACAAGAGGGACAGAGTGTCAGAGGACATGTGAGAAACAAGACCCAAACAATTGTGTGAGTTAGAATGGATGGATGGATGGATGGATGGATGAGGATACATGAATAACAGGATGAAAAGAATAATATATACGGCATTTCAGAATGTTTGTAAACAATAGATACTTCCGGGTGGCAGAACTCGAGCGGCTTCTGCTGACTAACTGAAGAGATCCAGCCGGCTACTGTAACAGTTACCTAGTTAAAAACGTTGTTGATCAAAGTTGAAACGATGATGAAAACGTGTTGTGTTTGGGGTTGCGCTGCCAGATATACAGCAAAAGGTGTAGGGTTTTATCGATTTCCTGTGGGTGAGTAGGTTATAGCGAGTGGAAATTAGGAAATCTTAATGATCCCCTAAATTAAATGATTCATCCAACGTTTACCTTTCTGCTGCCAACCCTGCTTGCTCTTTAACTCTGCTCCATGTAGCCTATTCTCAAAAAGGTGCATCTACAAAATCATAACAGAGCATTTATCCTCAGCTGGGGAAATTCGAGGACTAATACTTGTAAACTGTCTCTTTGAAGATCAGAATCATTGCCAGTCATTGCCTGAATTAAAAGAGGGCTGCCCACTCTCACACGCATTGACCGTGAGACTCACGCAATTGTCACTTTTCAATTGAAAATGGCATTTCATCACAACAAAAGTGTGGTAATCTATCTGTACAGTGACTAAGTGTCCAGAACACATGAAGTACTCTTACGGAGTGACCAGCTGTGGAAGCACGTGCCGTTCTCTCAGTGTACATGATAACACCTGCCCAGGGTCCTTCACACCTGTAGACGGCTGTGTGTGTCCTGAGGGAACATACCTTAATGATTCTGCCCACTCTCACACGCATTGACCGTGAGACTCACGCAATTGTCACTTTTCACACGCTCTCACGCCACACATCCATTTTCTCACGCAACTTACCGAAATGTTCCTCATACATAATATCGACCAATCAGTGTTTTTCAACCACGCAAAGAGGTCAATATACCAGCTGGAGAACAATTTTGTCACATAACATTTACCTCAGGAAAGCCATTTAATGACCATGATAGGCTATATAGCACGTTATTTTGGCTAGAAAATAGAGCTATAGAGAGTATTTTGCTAATTATGTGTAGGCCTACTATATTACATATTTATTATATGTTTTACTTATATCATTAAATACAGTTGTTATCATGATAAAAAACGCATTATATTTAATTCTATTTTTTATTTTTATTACATTTTTACTGCCGACGGTGGGTCTCCCTTCCAAGCAATTTACTAGCGTTGCCATAGGAACGCTTCGGCTTTTGCCACCCGGAAGAACGTCTATTACTGTTGTGACGTCATGGTGAATTGTTGTATACATACACACATATATATATATATTGCTTGGGACATAATTATTTGTTTTGGATTGGCTATAGGTGAGCACAGGGTGTGTATCAGGGTGTATGTGTCCAGACGGCCTTCTGGCTGATGGCAAAGGTGGGTGTGTGGAGAGGGAAAAATGTACATGTACCCACGATGGACTCGTCTATACACCTGGAGAGCAAGTTCAGCAGGACTGTAACACCTGGTGAGCCAGACACCCAATCATCATATAGATAATCCATGTTGTTATAGTGTGTTGTTAACAATGATGATAATTGTTTAATAAAAATTCATATTTTAGCACATGCATAGACGGAATGTGGATTTGTACAGAAAAGGAATGCTACGGCACCTGTACCGTCTACGGTGAAGGTCATTTCAAGACTTTTGATGGCAGGAGATATTACTTCCATGGAGACCGTGAACACATCTTAGCCCATGTATGTTTTTCCTTGTCTGTGTCACTCAGTGGTTGATAGTAACTAAGTATTTTTACTTTGTTACTGTAGTCTAATTAAGTAAATTTTCAAGTATCTGTACTTATTTTAGAGTACAGCCTTTATTTCATTACATAACAAAATAAAATATGAATATATGTAAGGAATAATTGACACCAGGCTGTTGAATTAGCCTATTAGAAAAAAATGTGCTCCCGATCACATTTATAAGTGATATATAATTAAGGAAAGCTGGAAGTGAAAAACGCCTTGTATTCAGGTGTGTATATAATTATTAAGCTGATTTTTTTTTTTTTTTTACAGGTAAAATTGCCCAAAAAAGAGATTTAACACGTACTGAAAAGTAAAGAAGCAATTAAATGCACATGAGAAGGATGCAATACTATAAATTGTTAAATTAGGAGAGACCAATGGACAGCAAAACGCTTATTGGTACTTCTGGAGACTCCAGGGTTGGTTGCCATTCTGGAAAATGGTGGCACTGGAGACTAAAGGGTTCCTGATGGTTTCACACTTAATTCCTTTCTTTTTTTTTTTTTTTTTTTGCAGTTAGCATGTGTCTTTTCTTCTTGTCCTTTTCTTGTATGACCCTGCTGAACCAACAAACGTTTTGCTGTCCAGTGGTCATGCCTTCATTTTGCAATTTCTAGTATTGTATTAGTATTGCAGCCTTCTTATGAGCATTTAATAATTTCTTATTTTTCAGTGTGAGTTAAATCTCTTTTTTGGCCCGTTTTACCTGTAAAAGAAAACCTGCTGATTAATGATGCATTATCCGTAACAATTATATATCACTTATAAATGATTAAACACTTATAATTGATTGTTCCTATCCAGTTCCTTGCGAGTGCCATCAAGATTAACCTCTGGTGCCGTGCACTTGTCGCGAGACCCCACCCACACACTGTTCTGATTGGTTGTGGTTTTTGATTGATTTTGTCACATCTTGTAGCCTCGTCACGTCTGGGGTGGACAGATAAATACTCGGTGTAATACTCTGAGAGTTAGTTGACATGTAGGCCTAGTTGCAAAGTTACTTATAGTCAAAAGAATGTTCAAAAGAGAGCATTAAAATAAAGTGTTACACAACTGTTTAGTGAATTCACCCTTTCATGTCTACTTCTTCACTGCCTGACCAGTTACTGTGTGTAACCCCTCTAGGATGATTGCAATATGGACCAGACTCTCTCATTCCGCCTTGTCACAGAGAACAAACTCTGTGGGACCACCATCTGCAAGTCCATCAGTCTCTCATTTGGGGTGAGTTTATTTCATAGCTCAAACTGAGCATGAATGTAGTATTAGAAAATGTGTAAAAATGTGCAATAAACAACAAAATCACAAACGTGTATAATTTATATAATGAGGATAGATATTTGTAAAAATTATAAATGCAAAATCTGTAAATATATTTTTGTCCTTTGTGATAATATCATAATAGAAAGATATCCAATTACCTATATCAGTTTCATGGAGAATGTTTTGCTACTCACTATTTAAATCCTGCAGGGAAACGAGATACATTTATCAGAGGATGGAGTTTTTGAAAAAGGCACTGATGACCAAAATCCATTTTGTGTGGTATCCAAGATCCGTTATGTGGGGACATATATTGTCACAGAGGTCGAAGGTCTTTTGAATTTAATCTGGGACAATAAAACAAGTCTGATGCTCCAGCTCCATCCCGATTTAAAGGTATGCATTCCTTAAAGGTACAGCCATTCAGACACAAACACACACAACCACTTACAACTCTTCACCTAAAAACCCACATGATCTCTATGACAGGGCAAGGTGTGTGGACTGTGTGGAAACTTTGATGGTAATGCGAACAATGACTTTGGTAAGCACAATGGAGAAGAGGTGACGGATCCAGAGGCATTTGGGAATAGCTGGAAGGTGAATCCCAACTTACCAGATGTGACAAACGCAGTGGACCTTTGTGAAAAAAATCCACATCGGAAAGCCTGGGCTGAAAAACACTGCAACATCATTAAAAGCAATACCTTTGCAAAATGTCATGCATCTGTAAGTATCAGTATAAACAATTTTTAGGACAAAGGTGATTTGTTAAAGGTTTATTATTTTTTCAATGTTGAAATAAATGATTTGACCAATGACAGACAGCAGGAGTGTTTGGGAAACTTTTTTAAAATCAATCTTTTTTTTTTACAATTCCATTTTGTGGTGCTAGTTAAAATAGTTTTCTTAATAGTGTATATTAATTTTAAATATTAATTTAATTTAATTGAATAACCCCTTGAGGAAGAGGAAGCAAAATCTTTCTCTATTCTTCTGTCATGAAGAGCATGATGGAAGCTGTAAAATATTTTGTCTTTCTGTTCCTAGGTGGCCTCTGGCCCATACTATGAAGCCTGTGTAAGGGACACCTGTGCATGTGACACTGGAGGTGACTGTGATTGTCTCTGTACTGCAGTGGCAGCTTATGCTGCTGAATGCCGTAAAAAAAATATTTGTGTGACATGGCGGAGCCCAGACTTTTGCCGTAAGTCGCAAATTTTCTAAAAATAAATTACCCTTTTGGTTACTTTTATCTATAAACTTTAATTGCACAGTGTCATAGAACTTAGTTTCTGTTGGTATATTACAGATCTGCATAATATTCTATGATCTTTAAAAACATTGTCATAGTGCTCACTGAAATGTTTGTTTTTGCAGCTTTATTCTGTGACTATTACAACTCCAATGATGAATGTGAGTGGCACTATAAATCCTGTGGACCAACTTGCATAAAAACCTGCAGAAACCCATCAGAAATTTGCTCTGATCAAATTCCTACTCCAGAAGGTTATATTTTTATATTTACTTTTGCTCTACCAGTTGAACTACAAAACAAACTAGATTTGATAAATCTAAGAACATATTTTTATAAATGTACAACAGCAGAGGATTTTATTTACTTGCACAATTAGTAAGAAACTAAGGCTGCAACAAGTGATGAGCACAAATACATGAGAATGTATTAAAAAAAAAAACACAATACCTCAGTTTTAAATAGATCAAAATAAAATACAAAACACTATGGGGAAAATATATTAAAATGCAATATTTTGTATCTCGACAATACACAAAATGCATGTAAAATTGGTCATACGATGAAACCTCAGTATTGGGTTGAACCTGTTCTGAATGCAAAGAACTTTTTGCAAAGAACTTTTTGGTTTGGGTCTTGCAGCTGCTGAGACAAAAAATTGGGTTTTAGGGATTGCAGATGGAGCTTCGGAGTAATTTGAAACAGGTATATCTCTTTCTCTGGCTTTCTCTAGCTCTGGCCAAGAGCATGTTATTATCACAACTGATGACATAGGGGACCTGCTTAAAGCAGGCAATGTGCTGCCCTGGAGGAACGGTGGTAGAAGTCTTTCGGTTCCTTTTTATTAAGGTGACGCCCAGGGAAACAGCAACTGACAGGGAAAGTTGCTACTGGTGTTAGTTGCTACCCACTCGTACGTATGTCACCTTTCAAGCTAATAGGCTGTAAGTTTTTCCTGGCTGGATCTTCTGAAGTACTTTTGCTATTCTCCTCCAAGGAGGACTGAGGGTTAGAGCAGGTAGTTGATAGAGCAGATGGATTAAGCACTAAAAAGCACGTCCCTCGCTCTCTTCTGTAGCCTCTCCAAGTTCTTTGAAACTGGACGGTGAAGTTCATGCTCCACTCGGTTGGGTCGCTTTTAAAGAGCTTTACAATTTGCAAGGCCTGGGGACGGCTGATGTAGTGCAGTAGTAGTCTGCTCTCTTCCAGAGTGGAAGTTGTTGGCGGATGCAGCTGAAGCTGTGGCCTTCCTAGTTAGCTCTACTCCTAGGGCTCTAGCAAGGGATTTGAGCTGGGTGCTATCCTACATCTCCAGGCGCTAATCTCTTGGCACTTGGTGTAGACATTTACTATGTATGGTGTAATGGGTTAGCCTGGATTCCAGCTGAACTTAGTCCTGCCCACAACATTTGAGGTTGGGAAGTTCTGTCTGGACTTGATCCGTTGTGGAGCAACTATGCTCAAACCAGAGCTGTTCGGACCAATCAAATTGGCAGGGCGGGCTTTAAACGATGATGGACAGATGATCAACAGTAACGTAATCATCCACGTCACCAAAGAGCGCTTGGGTTGAATTCGTTTACAACAAAGATGACTGCCACTGGAGAATTGAATTGTGAAGATTCCGCCATTGCGTCTGTTATAGAAGATATCGACAGCGCATTAATTTTAAAAGAGGAACAGAGAACTGCGATCAAGGCATTTGTCGATCAAAAGATGAATGAACAACATACGTCACTTACTCCGTTGCTCTGATTGGTTGTATTGCTATCCAATTGAGTGCAGAGGCATTTTCTTTCCTGGTTCGTTTGACACACGCCCCATAATCACAGCCCAATGGAGCAGTATCAGACTCATATTCTGACTAGAATCTGAGTATGACGACGTCAGGCTAGCAATGGGTATAAACATCCCTATATCATCACTACTGTGATACAGTATATAGTTATCTCGAAAGGGAACGAGATGCTGCGCCATGTTGCCATACTTCATGGATGCCTTCGCATCTTCCTTCAGACAGTTATTGATTTTATAATAGTGCTGCCCTTTTATGGTCTTGATGATGCACTATGCTGCGTTATCTGACCTCTATCAGCCAATAGCATCAGTAACATTTATTGTTCATGTCTATATGATACACCATGGTTTCCCAAACTCCTTGGGGTTTGTGAGTGAACTGTAGGAGGTTAAATCATAAAATGTAAGATTAAATAGTATAATCAAGGGCTGCACATTAATCAAAATAAAGTTGAAATCACAATATGATTTAGTGTGATTATCGTTCTGTAACAGTGGTGTATTGACGAGGCAGAGAGAGAATCCAAGTGCATACACAACTTTAATAACAAAAGACAAAAAACACAGATAATCCAGACCAGGGAACAGACAATAGTCCATATGGGGAAATAGCAACAATCCAAGGAACATAGAGAGATAAAAAGAAAGTCCAAGCACCCCCGGCCAAACAGCATGAATACATTTAAACATTGACTAACCAAACATGGCTGAAACAGAAGGGCTTAAATACACAAAGAAATCAGTGATGATTTAATACAGGTAATCAAAAAACAAAACAAAAACAGAAACCAAACACAGAAAGGAAAACAAAGAGACAATGAGAATATACTTTAAAATTACAAGACACATTATTAAACAGTTGACATAAAAACTGCTGTATGTGTAAATTAAATGCATGTACAACTGTTGATATATAAATAATTTTGATTAATTCATTGATTATTAAAAATATATATTTTCATTTTTGGTTTTTGACCATGTGCATCCTGAGTTTTCATTTCGGGGCATCACATTTTAGTGTGCCACCCTATGGGTTTACTGTCCCCCTCTCGCCACCCTATTAAAAATGTAATGGAGGCGCCACTGAAACTAAATGGAACTAGCCATTTAAAAAAGGGACAAACTCAGGGCATAATTTGTGCTGGATCCAGATCCAGATGCACAAATGTTTACATGCACAAATGTTTAAATGCACAAAACTTTACATGCACATGCGCCGGATCCAGATCCAGATGCACAAAAATGTACATGCACAAATGGTCACATCACATGATCAATATGCGAAAAAACTGTTTCCATCACATTAACACACATTTGAACAAACACAAAACTCAAGATAGTTTTGTGCAAAAATAGTTGGATGGAAAACCCAAAAGAGATTGCACATGTGTTCCTTTATCCTTTCCCATCCAAATAAATTGCCGGATCCGCCATGCATCCTTGTTCCAGCACATCGGAATTTACTAATTAAGCACTGGACAAGCTCTTCCAGATATCACACTCAGGCCCTGTTTACACCTGCTATTAAGATGCTTTTTGGTCGATCGAATCACAAGTAGATGAGGGAGACACACACATTTACACCTGGTGTTTTAATCTGTCCCTTTTATCCACTTTTGATTCCTTTTGCCCTGATTTCTTCGAGGGGAGGGTCTACGGGCGGGTAAATGTATGGGTTTTTTCCAGATCTTTCAATCTAATGGACAAAATAAGCTCATGCAATTTACATATGAATGCGACTGGAGAAAACGTAAAAGTATATAGAGAGCAGGAGCTTCCGATTCTGCTCCAACAGCCGCATGGCCAGGCTGAACACTGCGAGTATGTATTAGAAATCTGGAATGGTGAGAAAACATTGTGCTTGGTATGTTTTTCATCTTCAAACCAAACGACAGTTTAAATCCCATCTGCCTAGCTCGCTTCCCATAATGTTTCTGCATTAGGTCAGTTGGTGAAGAGTAGGCGGTCTTTGGCTGTTCGAACACATTTGGCCACATGAGCGTCTATTCCACATATCCAGTTGAATGCGTTTTCCACTACCTCTAGAAGTGGTCAAAAGTGGACAAGCTCAAATTGTTTTAGACCCCATTTACAACCGTCGTCCACTTGTGATCCAATCTATCAAAACACATTATTATTTATTTATTTATACAGGTAAGTTGACTGAGAACGAGTTCTCATTTACAGCAACGACCTGTGTAGGTCAACACAGAAAAAAAGAGAAATACAGCCAAAAGTGCAATATACAGTAAAACAAGCTAAATAAATTAAGAGCAATTAAAAATAAAACAAAAACAATCACAGGAAACAAACACAGTCAGTAATAAAATGATCCTTAAGCAGACGTCTAAAATGGCTTAAAGGCATCAGATCATCCAGTTTAAAAGTACACTGTAATTCATTCCAAGTGTGAGAGGCATAAAAACTGAAAGCAGATCTACCCAATTCAGAGGAGATCTTTGGGATCTGTAATAATAGCCATCCCTGAGCTCTGGTCTGATAACCAGACCTTCTAACAGATAAAAGTGAATTAATATAAGATGGTAATTTGTGCAAAAGAGCTTTGTATACAAAAAGTGCAAAATGCATTTCTCTACGAGATTTTAAGGGCAGCCAATTTACTTTCTGATAAAGTATGCAATGATGGGTACTAAACCTGTCCCCTGTAATAAAACGAATGGCACTATGATATACAGCATCAGGAGGTTTTAAAACAGAAGCAGAGGCATGCATATAGATTGTGTCTCCATAATCAATGACAGGTAAAAAAGTGGACTCAACTAATTTTTTCCTATTATTTAAAGTCAAACAAGATTTATTTCTATAAAAGAAACCTACTCTAACTCTTAGCTTCTTTATCAACTCATCAACATGCGTTTTAAATGAGAGCCTGTCATCAATCCAAATCCCCAAATATTTATAAACATGAACACGGTCGATGGAGGCACCATCCAATGTGGAAAAACATAAATCATCACCTATTTTCTGTTGTTTATTTGAAAATAACATCATGCGTGTAAACAGGGCCTCTGACTCTGAGGAGGTTATGTCAGTGAAAACTTGGACCAGTTCTAAGAGAGCTTCACAGATCCCTCAGCCGAGCTCCAGCACAAGCACCATTTAGGTGGTAAAATGTTTCAAAATGCTTGACACAGCCACCTTGCACATCATTGCGTCGCCTGTCAATGACGTCATACCTGCGTTACCCTCAATTTCTGGTTTTAATTCATAGAAACCATGGAAAAACAAAAGATGCTTTGATATTATGTGTTTTATTAGACAGGTGAGCAACTGTTTGAATACATTTATCGACAGAAAAATATCCCTTGTTATAAAGCTCAACACAGTCTTATTGTTTGAATCTCGTTTACTTGATTTACAGCAAGTAGCATGTTTGTACCATGCTTCAGAGACAACACTATCTTGTGGCTAATATAGCATAATCAGATGAAGCTTTATTTATAGTAAAAATAATACAGCATTTTCTCCATCATTCAATATATTTTAAAATTAATTGCATGCCATTTAGCAACACAAGTCATCCAGCTATTATTAATATAATATTGATCTAGCTAATAGCTCATACCAGTCATGAAGCTAACGCACAAAGTAACGTTATGACATAACTTTCAACACACTCTAATACATTTATTATAATTGTTTTAACCAAGTAAAACAGTGCTGCGTAACCCCACAATAAAAGCTCTGCTGCTCTCCACGAACCTCAAGACCGGAGTGTCGCAATTAGGTCTCTTAACAAAGGTGTCTCTTAACAATCACTCCAGCGTCCTCATTCTGCTCCCATGGCTCTCATCCTGCTTTATACCACAGTAACGTTAAAGCTACACTGTGTAACTTTTTTAGTTGATTCTTAGCAAAAAAGACTTAGTTCTTTCAAAAATATATGTGCTCATTAATGTATATTTACTTCATTCAAGTAATAAAGTATTCTTTTAAGTTTATAATCTGCCATTGAAAGTACATACGGGTGAGGGGTTCGAATGCCGGTCGCCATGTTGCCCCTCCATCTTGAAACTACATTAGCCAAAGAGGGACATGCCTGTAAATTCAAGCTTCGCCTTTTGCGTTTTTCACTCAGTGACGCAGAGACGAATGCGAGGGGGAGATTAGTCGCGAGCTCGCGAGTGCCGGCAGATTTGAAAGATAGTGTGGTGTGTGTGTGTGTGTGTGTGCGCGTGCGTACTCACATTTGAAAGAGAGAATTAAAATGTCAACGCGACAGACAAATCAGCAAGACCATAGTCAATATTGGAGTAACTTTTCCCAGATGGAAAGAGCTTATGAGGAGAAAAGATTTTAAAACGGACGCCGAGGTTGCCTGCTTTCTTCTCGACAGGTAATTCAGCCTGTTGTAATTTATTTGTGTAAATTCGAAGTTTTATAGTTGCTTGTCTAACCATAAATGTGCATAACGCCAGAACGACCTCTAGTATAACTTCATCCTCGCGTCAATGGTGAAAAAGTATTGTTTACCTTGTAACATAAATCTGTGCTGCGACGGATCACAGGTAAGTAATAGTTTTAAAGGCACAATTTTTTAAGCTATATAAAAAAAGGACACTGTAAATTTTAGTTATTTTTAATTGCTTTTACTTTGTACACATTGTAACGTTAGCCTAATCTGATTATGCTGGGATAGCCGATTCCAAGGGTGACGTTTACCTCCTGACATCTGTCCTGTAGTTTTATTCATTTTAGACGTATTGTTTATTATTGTCATGGACGAAGTGATAACTGGAAGGCATGTTAATCTTGGAATAATACGGCCACCGTAGGAGTTAAAACGCCCTCGGAATTGAGAGGAACAGAAACTAATTTTCACTGGGTAGTCATATACAATTTCACCGCTAGATGGGGGTAAAAATCACACAGTGTAGCTTTAATAAAACTTTAATATGTTAGCTAATCCATGAACATGATTTCAAGAGTCCTGTCGGATTGTCTATTGCTTTCTGTAATGCTTTTCCATGAAGATGACAACTCTCATGATTCATGATTCATCCACGCATCTTCAAACTTTGCCTTTGTTTTGAATAAGTAACCTTTAGGTGCAAAACTTACATACTGTGCCTTTAATAATTAATGTTTACTAATTTCATTAACATTTATTATCATTTTTATAGATTATTTGTTAAAATTTGATTAGATACATTATAGATAGTTGTTGCAACTCTCTAAGAAACATTTTGTTAATCCCCATATGTCCTGTCAATAACCAAGTGTCTTTTTTGTCTATTCCTGCTTTCCTTTTATTATTCAACTAGGATGTTTTCCTAAGTGCCCTTCAGATAAGCCATATCTGAATGAGACGACCATGAAGTGTGTTGCATTTTGTCCAGAGATTCCAGAGATTCCAGAGATTCCAGAGATGTGTCCTTCTACTTCTACTTCTACTCCTACTACAACAGCTACTATAACAACAACATCTACAGAGACTACTACAACCACTTACACTCCAACAACTACTGTAACAACATCTACAGAGACAACTACAACCACTTCCACTCCAACAACTACTGTAACAACATCTACAGAGACAGAAACAACACCTTCTACAACAACATCTACAGAGACTCCTACAACCACTTCCACTCCAACAACTACTGTAACAACATCTACAGAGACAGAAACAACACCTTCTACAACAACATCTACAGAGACTCCTACAACCACTTCCACTCCAACAACTACTGTAACAACATCTACAGAGACAGAAACAACACCTTCTACAACAACATCTACAGAGACTCCTACAACCACTTCCACTCCAACAACTACTGTAATAACATCTACAGAGACAGAAACAACACCTTCTACAACAACATCTACAGAGACTCCTACAACCACTTCCACTCCAACAACTACTGTAACAACATCTACAGAGACAGAAACAACACCTTCTACAACAACATCTACAGAGACTACTACAACCACTTACACTCCAACAACTACTGTAACAACATCTACAGAGACAACTACAACCACTTCCACTCCAACAACTACTGTAACAACATCTACAGAGACAGAAACATCACCTTCTACAACATCGACAGAGACCACTACAACCACTTCCACTCCAACAACTACTGTAACAACATCTACAGAGACAGAAACAACACCTTCTACAACAACATCTACAGAGACTCCTACAACCACTTCCACTCCAACAACTACTGTAACAACATCTACAGAGACGGAAACATCACCTTCTACAACTCCTACAACATCAACAGAGACCCCTACAACTGCTTTCACCACTACAACAACTACTGTAACAGCAACACCTACAGTGTCAGTAACAACACCGCTCAGTTGTAATTCCTCAGGTGTAACAGCAGTTTCTGTTGTCAGTTGTAACTGGTCAAACTGGTTTGACAGCAACAAACCCAGCAGAGAACCACAAGGATTGGAAACCGAATCCATTGATGCTTTGTGGACTTCACATAAAATATCCTGTCAGACACCAGAAGACATTGAATGCAGGGCAGTAGATTATCCAGACAAGTCCTTGAGAGATTTGACGCAAACCGTGCATTGCAATGCATCCTATGGCCTGATGTGTTCAAATGAAGAAAATGCAGATCACATGATACCACTTTGTTATAATTATAAAATACGTGTAAATTGTTGCATTGAAGAAAAAATAAATTGTTCTACAACCATTTCATCTACTACTCCTACTACAACAGCTACTATAACAACAACATCTACAGAGACTCCTACAACCACTTACACTTTAACAACTACTGTAACAACATCTACAGAGACAACTACAACCACTTCCACTCCAACAACTACTGTAACAACATCTACAGAGACAGAAACAACACCTTCTACAACAACATCTACAGAGACTCCTACAACCACTTCCACTCCAACAACTACTGTAACAACATCTACAGAGACAGAAACAACACCTTCTACAACAACATCTACAGAGACTCCTACAACCACTTCCACTCCAACAACTACTGTAACAACATCTACAGAGACGGAAACAACACCTTCTACAACAACATCTACAGAGACTCCTACAACCACTTCCACTCCAACAACTACTGTAACAACATCTACAGAGACAGAAACAACACCTTCTACAACAACATCTACAGAGACTCCTACAACCACTTCCACTCCAACAACTACTGTAACAACATCTACAGAGACGGAAACATCACCTTCTACAACTCCTACAACTACAACTGCTTTCACCACTACAACAACTACTGTAACAGCAACACCTACAGTGTCAGTAACAACACCGCTCAGTTGTAATTCCTCAGGTGTAACAGCAGTTTCTGTTGTCAGTTGTAACTGGTCAAACTGGTTTGACAGCAACAAACCCAGCAGAGAACCACAAGGATTGGAAACCGAATCCATTGATGCTTTGTGGACTTCACATAAAATATCCTGTCAGACACCAGAAGACATTGAATGCAGGGCAGTAGATTATCCAGACAAGTCCTTGAGAGATTTGACGCAAACCGTGCATTGCAATGCATCCTATGGCCTGATGTGTTCAAATGAAGAAAATGCAGATCACATGATACCACTTTGTTATAATTATAAAATACGTGTAAATTGTTGCATTGAAGAAAAAATAAATTGTTCTACAACCATTTCATCTACTACTCCTACTACAACAGCTACTATAACAACAACATCTACAGAGACTACTACAACCACTTACACTTTAACAACTACTGTAACAACATCTACAGAGACAACTACAACCACTTCCACTCCAACAACTACTGTAACAACATCTACAGAGACAGAAACAACACCTTCTACAACAACATCTACAGAGACTCCTACAACCACTTCCACTCCAACAACTACTGTAACAACATCTACAGAGACAGAAACAACACCTTCTACAACAACATCTACAGAGACTCCTACAACCACTTCCACTCCAACAACTACTGTAACAACATCTACAGAGACAGAAACAACACCTTCTACAACAACATCGACAGAGACAACTACAACCACTTCCACTCCAACAACTACTGTAACAACATCTACAGAGACAGAAACAACACCTTCTACAACAACATCTACAGAGACTCCTACAACCACTTCCACTCCAACAACTACTGTAACAACATCTACAGAGACGGAAACAACACCTTCTACAACAACATCTACAGAGACTCCTACAACCACTTCCACTCCAACAACTACTGTAACAACATCTACAGAGACAGAAACAACACCTTCTACAACAACATCTACAGAGACTCCTACAACCACTTCCACTCCAACAACTACTGTAACAACATCTACAGAGACGGAAACATCACCTTCTACAACTCCTACAACTACAACTGCTTTCACCACTACAACAACTACTGTAACAGCAACACCTACAGTGTCAGTAACAACACCGCTCAGTTGTAATTCCTCAGGTGTAACAGCAGTTTCTGTTGTCAGTTGTAACTGGTCAAACTGGTTTGACAGCAACAAACCCAGCAGAGAACCACAAGGATTGGAAACCGAATCCATTGATGCTTTGTGGACTTCACATAAAATATCCTGTCAGACACCAGAAGACATTGAATGCAGGGCAGTAGATTATCCAGACAAGTCCTTGAGAGATTTGACGCAAACCGTGCATTGCAATGCATCCTATGGCCTGATGTGTTCAAATGAAGAAAATGCAGATCACATGATACCACTTTGTTATAATTATAAAATACGTGTAAATTGTTGCATTGAAGAAAAAATAAATTGTTCTACAACCATTTCATCTACTACTCCTACTACAACAGCTACTATAACAACAACATCTACAGAGACTCCTACAACCACTTACACTTTAACAACTACTGTAACAACATCTACAGAGACAACTACAACCACTTCCACTCCAACAACTACTGTAACAACATCTACAGAGACAGAAACAACACCTTCTACAACAACATCTACAGAGACTCCTACAACCACTTCCACTCCAACAACTACTGTAACAACATCTACAGAGACAGAAACAACACCTTCTACAACAACATCTACAGAGACTCCTACAACCACTTCCACTCCAACAACTACTGTAACAACATCTACAGAGACGGAAACAACACCTTCTACAACAACATCTACAGAGACTCCTACAACCACTTCCACTCCAACAACTACTGTAACAACATCTACAGAGACAGAAACAACACCTTCTACAACAACATCTACAGAGACTCCTACAACCACTTCCACTCCAACAACTACTGTAACAACATCTACAGAGACGGAAACATCACCTTCTACAACTCCTACAACTACAACTGCTTTCACCACTACAACAACTACTGTAACAGCAACACCTACAGTGTCAGTAACAACACCGCTCAGTTGTAATTCCTCAGGTGTAACAGCAGTTTCTGTTGTCAGTTGTAACTGGTCAAACTGGTTTGACAGCAACAAACCCAGCAGAGAACCACAAGGATTGGAAACCGAATCCATTGATGCTTTGTGGACTTCACATAAAATATCCTGTCAGACACCAGAAGACATTGAATGCAGGGCAGTAGATTATCCAGACAAGTCCTTGAGAGATTTGACGCAAACCGTGCATTGCAATGCATCCTATGGCCTGATGTGTTCAAATGAAGAAAATGCAGATCACATGATACCACTTTGTTATAATTATAAAATACGTGTAAATTGTTGCATTGAAGAAAAAATAAATTGTTCTACAACCATTTCATCTACTACTCCTACTACAACAGCTACTATAACAACAACATCTACAGAGACTACTACAACCACTTACACTTTAACAACTACTGTAACAACATCTACAGAGACAACTACAACCACTTCCACTCCAACAACTACTGTAACAACATCTACAGAGACAGAAACAACACCTTCTACAACAACATCTACAGAGACTCCTACAACCACTTCCACTCCAACAACTACTGTAACAACATCTACAGAGACAGAAACAACACCTTCTACAACAACATCTACAGAGACTCCTACAACCACTTCCACTCCAACAACTACTGTAACAACATCTACAGAGACAGAAACAACACCTTCTACAACAACATCGACAGAGACAACTACAACCACTTCCACTCCAACAACTACTGTAACAACATCTACAGAGACAGAAACAACACCTTCTACAACAACATCTACAGAGACTCCTACAACCACTTCCACTCCAACAACTACTGTAACAACATCTACAGAGACGGAAACAACACCTTCTACAACAACATCTACAGAGACTCCTACAACCACTTCCACTCCAACAACTACTGTAACAACATCTACAGAGACAGAAACAACACCTTCTACAACAACATCTACAGAGACTCCTACAACCACTTCCACTCCAACAACTACTGTAACAACATCTACAGAGACGGAAACATCACCTTCTACAACTCCTACAACTACAACTGCTTTCACCACTACAACAACTACTGTAACAGCAACACCTACAGTGTCAGTAACAACACCGCTCAGTTGTAATTCCTCAGGTGTAACAGCAGTTTCTGTTGTCAGTTGTAACTGGTCAAACTGGTTTGACAGCAACAAACCCAGCAGAGAACCACAAGGATTGGAAACCGAATCCATTGATGCTTTGTGGACTTCACATAAAATATCCTGTCAGACACCAGAAGACATTGAATGCAGGGCAGTAGATTATCCAGACAAGTCCTTGAGAGATTTGACGCAAACCGTGCATTGCAATGCATCCTATGGCCTGATGTGTTCAAATGAAGAAAATGCAGATCACATGATACCACTTTGTTATAATTACAAAATACGTGTAAATTGTTGCATTGAAGAAAAAATAAATTGTTCTACAACCATTTCATCTACTACTCCTACTACAACAGCTACTATAACAACAACATCTACAGAGACTACTACAACCACTTACACTCCAACAACTACTGTAACAACATCTACAGAGACAACTACAACCACTTCCACTCCAACAACTACTGTAACAACATCTACAGAGACAGAAACAACACCTTCTACAACAACATCTACAGAGACTCCTACAACCACTTCCACTCCAACAACTACTGTAACAACATCTACAGAGACAGAAACAACACCTTCTACAACAACATCTACAGAGACTCCTACAACCACTTCCACTCCAACAACTACTGTAATAACATCTACAGAGACAGAAACAACACCTTCTACAACAACATCTACAGAGACTCCTACAACCACTTCCACTCCAACAACTACTGTAACAACATCTACAGAGACAGAAACAACACCTTCTACAACAACATCTACAGAGACAACTACAACCACTTCCACTCCAACAACTACTGTAACAACATCTACAGAGACAGAAACATCACCTTCTACAACATCGACAGAGACCACTACAACCACTTCCACTCCAACAACTACTGTAACAACATCTACAGAGACAGAAACAACACCTTCTACAACAACATCTACAGAGACTCCTACAACCACTTCCACTCCAACAACTACTGTAACAACATCTACAGAGACAGAAACATCACCTTCTACAACAACATCTACAGAGACTCCTACAACCACTTCCACTCCAACAACTACTGTAACAACATCTACAGAGACAGAAACAACACCTTCTACAACAACATCTACAGAGACTCCTACAACCACTTCCACTCCAACAACTACTGTAACAACATCTACAGAGACAGAAACAACTGTTTCAACAAAACCTACGGTCTCAGAGACATTAACCCCTGTCACTACAGTAACATCAACATCATCTACTATAATTTCTTCGACCAGCTTCACTGTACACACAGAGCCACCATCCAACTCCACAACACCTGGACATCAGATAGTAAACACAACATCTACAATTCCCACTACAACCAGCAGTATCCCATGCAATCAGAAGGTAAACTAATCATGTTGGGCTAAGCACCAAAAGTGTGTTGGCCTAGCATTTGTTGGTTTTCTTAAAGTATCATTGGTGCTTTCTACTGCTAATACTTAGGATTTGAACAAATCCCTAACCATATTTTCAATGTTTTGGTCGTTCCATACCTTTTGGGCTTTAAACATGAATGAGACCTGAAAATATGCTCTTTTTTGAGGAGAGATGTGCTATTACTTAATAAGCAATTAAATTACAACTTTGTGGTGGATGAAACGGTAGAAGAAATGTCATAGACTTACAAGAAAGGATACACCCTGGTCATATTTGAGAGCCAGAATGAGTAGGCTATTTTGATTTTGGCCAGTAAGCTACTAGGAAGATAACCCTATAGGAACAACATAGCAGTGTTCTAATAAGAAGTAAATAAACTAAAGTTTAAGGTTTATTTTACCTACCACTTTTTTTCGGTAGTCCACTTTAGACATTCTACTAACTATAAGTAAATTTGCAACTACATGTCAACTAAATCTCATTGGAGTATTAGTAGACTGTTAGTAAACTGTTAGTCAACTGTTAGGTTATGGTTATTTTCACCATTTTTAATCAACTTTTCCCCATTCACTAGTTAATTTCAAATGGTTTTGTGGTGTTACATTACAAAAAATGTTTAAACTACAAATATTCCATGTAATAAATGTATATGAGGTTATGAAAGCTGTGTACAATAATAATAATAATAATAATTTGCATAATACTGTGTAAAATAGTTTTAGATGGAGGATAGTATGTTACACCTCAGGACATGCCAGCTTTCCAAAAGAATTTGTCAACCCACTTATCAATCGTCTATATATAAAATTTGATATAAAAAGTTATTTTAGTAGTCTTTTTTTTACCAATCCCTTTACAGTGTGACTCAACAGATGCAATCAAACCTTACTGTGTCAATGGACTTCCACCTGAGAAAGTGTATTATAACAATGGCTGCTGCTCCAAGTATGAGTGTCCATGTGAGTTTAAACTATGCTCAGTGAAATTGGTATATTATTAATATTATTCCCAATGGTAATATAAAAAATACACATATTAATGTTGTTCAGTTGCATTATATTTAACCTTGTTTTAAATGTTTTTCTGAAACAACAGGTAGATGCAACAGCTGGGGTGACCCTCATTACAAAACCTTTGATGGACAATATTATACTTTCCAAGGAAACTGCACTTATGTTTTGTTCCAAGAAATCATCCCAAGATACAATATCAGTGTCCATATTAAAAACTATTATTGTGATGTTAAAAATAATCTCGCCTGCCCAGAGTATGTCATTGTGAATTACAAATCCAATAAAATCAAGCTGACAAGCAACACTAAAGAAGTCCAGGTGAGTGCCACGACTTTTTCCACACGAATTTGTTCTAACAAAATGGACAAAATATATCCCTAAAATACTGTTATTTATAAAATAAATATGTCAGTGCCATTGTTTTGTCTCAAGATGTCACCAATAATGTTTTTTTTTTCAAAGGCACGTTTATAATAAAATAAAATAAACGGCTTCAATATCCTAATTGATTTAAGGCCTAATCCTGGCTTAATCTAAACCCTGTCTGTGAAACCAGGCCATTGGCTACAATTAATGGCACAATTTTATTCAATACATTTTGCAACCTCCTTTTGTCAAGATAACAACTCTGAGTTATATCCTATAATGCCTGATAAGTTTGGAGAACATCTGTCAAGAGATCAGAGATCATTCCTCCATACTAAATCTCTCCAGATCCTCCAGTTTCCAAAATCCATGTGGATACAAACTTCTTTTCATTTGTCCATAGGGTTCAGATCAGGGTACTGGGATGGCCATGGCAGAACCTTAATTTTGTGCCCCATTTATTTATTTATTTTATTTTGATGTTCTGATGGAAGACCCAAACAAGGCCCATTATACAATTTCTAGCAGAGGCATTCAGGTTTTGATTTTTTTTTTTTGGTATTTGATAGAATCCATGATGCCATGTATCTGAACAAGATGTCCAGGACCTCCAGCAGAAAAATAGGCCGGCATTATATTTAATTGATCACATAGGGTACACTGTAAAAAAATTTGCTGTAGTTATGCAGCTACTTGCCAGTAACTTACTGTAGATTTAAATGTATGTTATTTACTGGCAACAGTTTGTTCAAAGTTAAATGAACATTAAACATTAACAAGTCTTTGTCTTTACAGAATAAAATTATAAAATAACAATCTAATGCAAAGCATTCTGGGAACCAGAAATCTTCATCAACCTTTTTTTTCCTTCAGATTTTGGTTCCCAGAATGCTTTGCATGAGGCTGTTATTTTAGTTTTATTCTGTAAAGATAAAGACTTGTTAATGTTTAATGTTCATTTAATTTTGAACAAATTGTTACCAGTAAATAACATAAATTTAAATCTACAGTAAGTTACTGGCAAGTAGCTGCCAGTAATACTGTAATTTCTACAGATTTTTCTAACAGTGTACTTTTTTATCCCAGTGTGCACCAAGCCAATCTTGATTGTTTGCAGCCAAAAAGCTATTTTTTTTGTTTAATATGACCATTGAACCCAGTCCAATTTGAAGTACTGGTAGTGTCTGGCAACTGAATATGAATATAAAAACTGAATAGTTTTTTTTTTTTTAAAGGCTTTCTGTATATACTGTACATACTTCCTCTTCCTGGCAGATTCGTAACATCTTTAGTTGATTTGAACTTCTTAATTATTGCCCTGATAGTGGAAATGGGAATTTTAAATTCTTTAGCCATTTTCTTACTGCCACTTTCTATTTCATGAGTTCACACATACATGAAATTAGATATAGTAATTTATGCGTATTTAGCGTGCAGAATTTGGCCTGAACCCAAAGAAGAATGTGGGTATGTCACTTAACATCCATGTTAGCATCTCCCTTATTTGGAAAGCATTTTCTCTTTCCTTTTAAAAGGTGGTAAGATTACTAATTTTGCTTTCTTAATTGTGCATAATATGGTTAGTTGCATTTGATTATTATTTTCTTTTTAAGCAAATCATTTAACATTGTTTTTCTCTGCTGTGCGAACCAGTGCTCTCATGTTGTTCATGGCAAATTGCAAAATAACAATATTCTAGAACATGATTTTCATCGTAACTCCAAAATGCCTTGTTTCCCACAGGTCTTTGTTAATGATAAAGAGATGAAGCCAACAATCCAACTCGGAGATATAATCATTACCACTACTGGCATTACAGTGCTTGTGAATGTATCTGATATTAAAGTTGAGATTTTAGTCAGTGATCTAGGTGTTATTGTCAAACTCCCATTCTCGTACTTCCATGGTAATACTGAGGGACAATGTGGTGAGTACAGATCTCAGATCCCTTGGTGTAAAATGACAATGATAAATAAATTTGATTTTATCAGTCCGCTACAAAGATCGGAATCTCAAGACTTTGCCTGAATGTTTATTTGTTCATTTAATTTATCTGGTGACTGTGCCTGCAATCTGATCTAGTATAATTAAAGTTTTCTATCTACCTAAATAGTGTGACTTGTTCAACAGCATGTCTAATGTTTCTGTATATATATATATTTTTTTACTTTATACTGTTGACATTATTAAGGGGTCTGTGACAATAACACAGCAAATGACTGCAGACTCCCTAACGGAACAATTGACACATCTTGTGAGAGCATGGCACAGTTTTGGATGGTACCCCCAGGATGCAGTCCTCCTAATGTAACAACAAATAAAAGTTGTGAATCGAAAATGTACAACACCTGTGAACTCATCAAGAGCAAGTAAGACAAAGCCAAAGCTTTAATCTTTCAAAATGTAATCATAACTGCATAATTACTCTGTTCCACAACTTAGCAAGCTGCCTACGCAGACATCATACGCATGCTTCTGACTCAAAAACTGTTCTAGATGTAATAATAATAATAATTATAATAAACTTTATTTTCTATAGTGTCTTTAAAAGTAGCATTTCAAAGCGCTTCACAAAAATAAGATCATATAAATTTTACAAACAATGCATTAATGAAAGTGAAATACAAACAAAGATAAAATACTAAAAAAAACACTATTAAAAGTTCAACAATTAAATAGAAAATACGACAATTACAAAATAATCAGGTAAAAACTACCCTAAAAATAAGCTTTAAGGGAAGATTTAAAAACACTAAGGGATTCTGCTTCCCTAAATCTAAGCAGCCAGAGAATTCCAAAGTTTTGGAGCGATTGAAGAAAAAGCCCTATCACCCATTGATTTGAAACAAGTAAGCGGAACAATTAAAAGGCCAGCTTCCAAGGAACGGATCATGTGCTGGTGTGTAGGGGGTTAAAAGCTCACAGAGATAATGAGGTGCCAATCCATGCAAAACCTTTTAAGTAACAATGAGTATTTTCAAATCGACACGGAATCAGACAGGGAGCCAGTGTAAAGATTCCAAGACAGGAGTGATCCTGTTTCCAGATAGGATTGGAGCTGTAATTTATTTAGGGTAGCTTTTGAAACCACGGCAAGCATTGCAATAATCAATCCGAGAAAATACACAGATGTTAAATCATTTTTCAGCCACTGGGAATGATAACATAGGACACAATCTGGCAATATTTCTAAGATGAAAAAATGATGTCTTGACAGTTTTCTGAACATGAGGAACAAATGTTAAATGAGCATCAAATCTCACCCCCAATGTTTCTTTTTCTTTTGTTTGAAATTCCAGTGTAGAGCCATCTACACTTAAGCGCACATAGAAACCACAATTGTCAAAGTGCGATTCATCTTGCTCTATTCGTTTAACACTAGCGCATGCTGATGACGTTTTATTCTTCTATACAAACTTGCGCCGTAGACTACGATTCAATAGGTGTCATCATCGTACAGTCTATGCATGTTGTACCCAAGGTTATTAGATCCATGTTGTACAGTGTGGTCTGTAATGATCTTAATTGCGAAATCGTACACTCTGTAGCAGGCATTGAACAAAGAAACACAACAAAGAATGTCCTGCAAAATTTAGCTCTAGCCCTAATCAAACACACTTCAACAAGTTAATCAAGGTGAATGTGATCAAGGTTGGAGCTAAACTGCAGGAAAGTGGTCCATATTTTCCTTTTAAGGTGAACTGTCCTAAAAGTATTTATTTTTGTATCTCTGATTTTTTTTTGTCGCTATATTGAAAGTCACAATTTTGCTTGTTCTTTACAGATTATTTGAAAAATGCCATGGGGTTGTTCCATATCAAAGCTATTATGAAGCATGCAAATATGATGTGTGTGCCCTTAAAAATGAGTCTGTTGCATGTATCAGCCTGGACGCTTATGCACAGCAATGTGGCCAGCAGTCTGTTTGTGTGGACTGGAAAAACTCAGCTGACCTCAAAGGGCTATGTGGTAAAACGGCAAAAATTAACCCACCATTGCAGTACTTTATAGCAGAGTATTTTTAAGGCATCTTTTCATTTTAATACTCCACTTTTATACTCCTCAACTGTGGAAATTCATTATGTTGATATAGTAAGCGTACCTAACACATTTGCACTTATAAGAGGACTCTGAATTTATTAATTGTTTGTTTCCATAACAGAATACAAGTGCCCAAGTAACAAAGTCTACAAGGGATGTGGGCCTAAAATTGAAAAAACCTGCAGTACAAGGTAATGTTCTAATCTGTAGTCATGACATAACATCATCTTTGTGTAGAGTAAATGTAATACTAAATGCTCCAAATATTACAGTATGTAACAGTCTTCTATTGTGTTTAAATACCAGATACAATGATAAGTTTGTGGAGAAAGATTGCCAAGGCAAAAATTGTCAAAATACATTCATGGAAGGTTGTTTCTGTCCTGACAACACATATCGTATTAGTTCAACGACAGATAAATGTACACCTACCTGCGGTAAGAAATGTTACTTCATTTACTCTCTGTGTTTATAGATGAATGCTCTTTATGCCATACTTTTGTTAATTTTGTATCAATCCCTCCTTGTAGATTGTATGGGCCCTGATGGATTACCTAGACTGGTATGTCTCTGTTGTGGGTTAGATTTTCCTTCAAAAGCAACATTAAAAATACCATGTAGGATTGTGGTTTAAGTAACTTATTTGTTCTAGGGTCCTACCTCAAGGTAGGATTGAAAATGCAGCCTTGGGTTAAAAGCAGACGGTGTTAACTACATTGGCACAAGCTAACCATTACTCATTTTACTCAGTTTAGTCAGCCTATTAATAATCAAAACTAGCTAGCATTAACTAAGTGTCACTAATGTTCATCTTCTTTTGTAGCCTGGGGATTCATGGATCTTTAACTGTACCACATACAACTGCTCCATAGACAGCTTTGGTGTTGTGGAAGAGCCTGTTCCGTGTCCCACCATTGAACCCTGTGGCAAAGAATACAAAGAAACATTTAAAAACTGCTGTCCAACCTGTGGTTAGTCAAAATAAATGTTTTAAAGTCATTCTAAATATATAAAACTTGTTAGCGAGTACTTTTGTGACAGTACATCATAATAATAAAGATTAAGAATTTGAACCAGACAAGCACTTACAAGGTATTCAGACAGTTTGACAACAAAAATGACTAATCTAGTTTGAGACCACCTTAAAATTTGTTCCTCTTTTGAGCTAAAATTCAATCATTCAATTTTTTTTTTAAATGACTTGCTGTTTCATCTCAAACTATTCAGAGTGTGATCTCGAGCTGTGTCTTCATAAGAAATGTGATGTTGGATTTGAGTTGGCAGCAAATACGACTAATAATAGTTGCTGTCCAGCCTGTGGTAAGTCTCAGATTTTTAATTCATCTACATTTAAACCAGTAGTCTGAGAAATTGTTCATATATTAGTGCTGTTATAGTATACATACTTTACAAGGAAATTCAATGGACATTTTGTAGCATATATGTCAGGATTTACTGAACTGAATTAGTAAGCAGTTTCTAATATTATTTATTTTTCTGACCAGTGCGCAAAGATGTCTGTGTGTACAATAACACTGAATACAAGGTGAGGTGCTAGGTTCATTTGTTTACTCTAATTACATACGATAGGAAAAGCCTGGAATTTTAAAATGACACAAAGGCAAACACCACTGTTAAATTGAACGCCATGTTTTCCTGTGGTGTAATTTGTCAGTTCTACCATGTTGGTCTGCATTTTCACAGCTTTAAAATTTTAACATTAACGATAACCGCAGAATGAGGGTGGGTAGATGACAGAAGCAAATGAGAATAGATCATATGTACCATATTGTTTTAGACTGTGTTTTGGATGAGCACGATGCTTCAGTCCATAATTTTTTTTTTAAACTGTGAACTTACTTTGCTCTTCTCTCTAGCCTGGAGTTAAAATCCCTATGGAGCCTTGTGTAGAATGTTACTGTGAAATGGATAAAGACCCAAAGACTCAACTACACAATGTGACATGTTTTACTAAAGTCTGTGCACCTTGTGCTAAGGTAATAATTAAAATTTACACTACAATAAATGTACCATTATTTTTTTCAATTATAGTTTGGATGGTTACAGTATCAGTCGTGTGTACTACTACTATAAGAACGTGACCGATTTATATTATACTGTAAACTCCCAGATAGAAAGTCACTGTACATTCTCTCACATTTGGCTATCTGCGCAACCTCTCTCAAGGAGAGACCATTGTTCATACTATCTCATTTAAAGTATGTCCTGTACCTCTCGACTGACCTTTTCCTCCCTATTGTCTCTGCTCACCTTCACACACCATTGGTTTGCAATGGTTTTGGGTGTCTTCTTTATTTCACACACCCATTTCTTGGTCCTCTAGAACCCAGAATAGGAATCACTGGTTATCACCTCTTGCTCTTTCCTCAACCCTTTACTCATAGAGTTAAGTAATCTGAGTAGTAAATGCAGAAAAGGTGATTATTAAAATGACAAACTTGTTTTTTCACCTCAAGGGCTTTGAATATGTGAAACAAAAAGAAGAGTGCTGTGGAACATGTGTACCAAAGAACTGTACTTACATGGCAGGCAACACTACATATACTTTCCAGGTACATCTGAAAAATATTTTGAACTTTTCTTTATTCTTTCAGTTCCCCAAACAAAGAATCTGCTCTGTTCTTCAATCCTCACAAAGTCTGTCTGTCTTTTGTTAGATTGGACAAGTCCACAGTTCCAAATGTGAAAATGTAACCTGTCGTGAAATGGACTGTGGGCCTGTAAGTAGAAGCTCTAGCTTCAACTCTACGCATGGCACACTTGCTCTAGATGTATTTTGCATGGCTGTCACTTTCTGAAGTAGCCTATCAGCCTATATTTTACAGGGGTGATATTGCCTTCTTGTTTACCAGCTAAACTTTTACATGCAACCAAATAATCCATAAGTAATCAGATTGATGTGTTTTCTTTAATAATATGTACTGTATGAAGCTAGTGTGGTAATGCTTAACATTTGTAACTACCCAATACATGCATTACACATCTTAAAAACATTCTTTTCAAGAATACAAAATATTCTTAACTTGAAAACAAAAATGTTTTGTGAATCCGACCCTGGTTCTTTTTAATGAGTCTGTGAAAAAGAGTGAAATATTCAAACTAAAACATGTTTTTACACACAAAGGGGCAATCATATGTGAAAAAAGAAGGAGAGTGCTGTGGAGAATGTATACAAAGGCAATGTATATATGATGCGCCAGACAATACCAGACATACTCTCCAGGTACATTCTCAAAACATTCTCAAACTTTTCTTTATTCTTTCAGTTCCCCAAACAAAGAATCTGCTATGTTCTTCAATCCTCACAAAGTCTGTCTGTCTTTTGTTAGGCTGGACAAGTCCACAGTTCCGAATGTGAAACTGTAACCTGTCGTGAAATGAATGGCTTGCTTGTGACTGAGAAGAGCATAAGAGAATGTCCTTACTTGAGTTCACAAGACTGTGGGCCTGTAAGTAGAAGCTCTAGCTTCAACTCCACGCATGGCACACCTGCTCTGGATGTATTTTGCATGGCTGTAACTTTCTGAAGTAGCCTATCTCCATGATTTTACAGGGGTGATATTGCCTTCTTGTTTACCAGCTAAACTTTTACATCCAGCTAAATAATCCATAAGTAATCAGATAGATGTGCTTTCTTTAATAATATGTATTGTATGAAGCTAGTGTGGTGATTTGTAACTACCCAATACATGCATTACACGCCTTAAAAACATTATTTTCAAGAATACGAAATATTCTTAACTTGAAAACAAGAATGTTTTGTGAATCCGACCCTGGAGTCTGTGAAAAAGAGTGAAATATTCAAACTAAAACATGTTTTTACACACAAAGGGGCAATCATATGTGAAAAAAGTTGGAGAGTGCTGTGGAAAATGTATACAACAGGAATGTATATATGATGCGCCAGACAATACCAGACATACTCTCAAGGTACATTCTCAAACATTCTCAAACTTTTCTTTATTCTTTCAGTTCAGTTTCAATACATCTGCTGTATTCTTCTATCCTAATATAGCCTATCTGTCTTTTTGTTTAGGATCGAGAGGGGTACAAGTTCAAATGTACGACCGCTTCCTGTCGTGAAGTGAATGGCTCGTTAGTAATTATGGAGAGCATAAAAAAATGCCCAGACTTTAATCCAGGGTACTGTGTGCCAGTAAGTACAATCTCTATATTCAACTCAAACTTGAATACATGACACACTTGTTCAGTTTGTATTTTATATGGCTGTTGCTTTCTGCTAGTGCTTAAGTATGGACATATTACTTTTCCCCCACATTTCTCCAGACTAAGGTCAATGCTCAAAACAATTAACAGGGCCAAAGAAACACACTCATAATTTAGCAAAACAAAAGTTGCACTTGGGTTTTAGTATATCAAAGAGGGGAAAAATTCCTGTCATCATTTAATCAACATCATGTTATTCCAACCAATGAAAGAGGATGAGGGGCCATGGGCTGTCAGGTTCATAAAAACATTCAAAGTAGCCCATGAAACTCTTACTCCAAGTCTTCTTTACAATATGTGAGGAACTGACCAAAATTGAAGTTGTTGTCTGAACAGCCATGGCCAACATTCACGTGCACTGTCCAAAAAAGACCAGCTTGGAAATTCTGCGATAAATATCACCTTTTGTGTTTCATACGAGAAAGAAAGTAATAAAGGATGAGTAACTAATGACAAAATGGTGTGAATTATTCCTTTAATACTCTAGACGGCAGTGTTAACTGTTCAACCTGGGATTAGAAGCTTTTTGTAGTAAAATATGTACTTTTTAGTATGAACGTGCAATATGTTTTGGAAAATTGGATAAATGTTTTGAGAGATTTGACCATATTTTAAGAAATGCGTAAATAATGTACTGTTTTCTATTATTTGTGTCTTTACAGGGAACAATTCAATTTGACATAGATGGATGTTGCGAAATCTGTAAGATATTCTTTATACAAACCTTCCTGACACAGTATTTTGTCCACCCAATTGTGTTTATGTAGCTCATTTATGTTAAGTAAATTAAAAAAAATATTATAATAGGCACTACTTAAAATGCAATGCATGTACTGTTGATGAGATTTAGTCTCAAGCTTACCTGCTTCCATTATCTTTCAGGTGAACCCAGCAACTGTGTTCTTGAGAAGAACGTCACCCGTCTGCAAGTCAATGATTGCACTTCCATTGATAATGTAGAAGTCACTTCCTGCGCTGGCCACTGTGACACCAAATCAATGTGAGAGCATTACACACCTATTGATCACACACATGGTCAATAAATTATTTACTTTTAGGAAATGTGGATCGTCAACCATAATACAATGTGAACGTTTTTATTTTATTTTATTGTATTATTATAAAAAAATTTGTCAGTTGTTACAAATTCAGCTTAATTTTAGTTTTCACTCAGTAGGGACTAGTTAGTTATTGAAACTGCAGTTATTGATAGATAAACTTATATTCCCCATTAACTAAAGCTAAATAAAACCACCATTTTAAAGAGGGGATACAGACATTTGATGCATTTAACATGCTAGTTGCTAAGTTACTGTTATGTTAGATAACAGTTTATCTAAAATATCTAATAGTTCCCACAACAAAAAGAAGCAATGCTTTAAAAATAGTAATGGGACACCACATTGAACTATGCTTATGAAATGTGAGGGGAACTTACTTCATACATTCACTAAAAATTGCCTTGACACCAGCTGCTGAAATGTCTCCAAACAAAAAATGGCTCAGAAAAGAGAACTTAGCTCTGCGGAAATCTCCAACATCATTTGTAAGCAGTAGCCATTTGGTTTGATATTTTGTCAGGTATCCAATGAAATTCATACACTTTTTAGTGTGCCTTTGTGTGGATACTGTATAATAGGATAAACTCACATCCAGCTGTGCTACACTCATATGACTGGTGTTTTCTTGGAAACCTGCACAGGTATTCAATGGAAGAGAACATCATGAAGCGCAATTGTTCTTGCTGTCGAGAGGAGTCAACAAATAGACAACCTGTGATGCTGAAGTGTGCCAATGGCAGTGAGATCCTTCATCACTACACACATGTTGAGAGCTGCAAATGCACTCTTACCGAGTGTGTGGACAAGAAGAACTCTGGATAAAAAGATCCTGCTTGACTTCTGCCGATTTAAAGATGACTCAATAATCTGTCACTAAAAAGCAACAATTTTAAAATATATAACTGAAAATGACAATAACAATGATTTAAGCTGATTGTTGAAGTGCATTAATGGCTAAAATTATTTTGGCAAATATTGCACCACTTGTTTTTTCTTTGTGGTTTGATCTAGGGGTATTAGTTCACTCTAAGAATAATCTATTTAGTGGGTTCTTGAAGGGGACATTTTTGTTTTCTTTAGATTCTCTGGTAATGCATGATATAATGATGTATTTTTCTTCCCAATGAAATGAATTCAAATCAAAATAAAGCATAATAAAGAGCATCAATTACAGTGTCCTGAATTTTTTTCAGTAAAATGCCAGTCTGCATACATCGATTAAACAAAGCATTGGAGTAAAAACTTTGATCTGAAAGTAATCCTGCTGTTTTACTTGATGAAATTTACATTTACATTTACATTTATTCATTTAGCTGACGCTTTTATCCAAAGCGACTTACAATTGCTATATATGTCAGAGGTCGCACGCCTCTGGAGCAACTAGGGGTTAAGTGTCTTGCTCAGGGACACATTGGTGTCTCACAGTGGATTCGAACCCAGGCCTCTCAATGTAGGATTTTAAAAAAATTTTACCAGTATCTTACTCTGAATTTATCATTTTAGGCTATTTAGCATAGTTTTCTTAATCTAATCCTAAAACTTATCTATGACCATCTTTAATTTAGATTTTTAATTCTTCTGTAGGCTATACATTAAGCATTCAGCACTCTTTTAATGTTGTATTCTGTTTACCCTCTTTCGCAAAACACAACCTTTTTCTATAGCCTATTACTAAATAAAATGTAAAATATTTAGCCTCGCTTCTTTGATAGCGATCATCACTCGCGTGAACAAGCAACGATTTGCCTCCAACAGAAGATCTATAACTGTCTGCGAGCGGGAAATCAGCGCTAAAATCGTGTCGTGAGTGGTTTGTAATTAAACAAATAAAATGTAGTGTGTAATAAGATGAGATAGACTACAGTTAGATGGCCATTGTCAAAACAAACCCCTTCAAACTGTACAGTAGCCTATTCCTTATTTCATTAGGCTAGTCTATTCTTTTCAGGCAAAAGGTTATTAAAAGTAGGCTACACTTAATGACAACAAAACTTTGATGTTTTGATCTGCTATTCATTACATAAAGACGTTTTTCTTGACATGCCTGGAGAGTTGTGTAAATTTAACAAGGCTAAATCTCAGGCCAGAGATTTTCCTCACACAATATTTCTCAAGCTTGTAAGGAAAGAACAACACTATCTCACGACCAATTCGTCCGAATGATAAAAAGTTGGCTAATTCGTACGAATTCGTACGATTTGTACGATTTGTCTAAACCCACGTGATGGGTAGGTTTAGGGGTGGGGTCAGGGGTAGGTCATTCGTATGAATTCATACGAATTGGGCAATTCGTAAAATATGTACAATTTTGCAAAAATCGTACTAATTCGTACGAGTGAGGTCGTATGAATTCGTACGAATTAGCCACCTCGTAGAATTTGTACGTTTTCCCGTGAGATCAGGTTGCAAAGAACCGTTTGAGAGCTGAATTCATACCATCCTGCAGGTCTCTTCTTGAAGAAGACTCATTTTGTCCCAGAGGTCATAAACTTTCCATCTTCAGGAGGTGAAGAGTTCGGAAATGGGGAATCGCATTCGCAAAATGTGTGCGGTTTCAATTTAATGCAATTTGCGAGTAGCCTATACCTTCACGTAAAGTAGGCTATGTTTTTTGAACAAAGTTGAGGTAATTTGCTTGTATCGACTGCAGCCCTTTCAGTATATCCACGTCTGGGACATCATTACAGTCACCACGGAGACAACATTAATGCACTAGCGGTGTTTGAGAATAAACAGGATAAATGGAAACCTTATATTTACCGCTGCTATCATCTCAAACTAAACAAGGGTGT
This sequence comes from Rutilus rutilus, assembly GCF_951802725.1. Classification (NCBI taxonomy): domain Eukaryota; kingdom Metazoa; phylum Chordata; class Actinopteri; order Cypriniformes; family Leuciscidae; genus Rutilus; species Rutilus rutilus. Next base: position 8,610,275 of record NC_140233.1, read on the forward strand.
GAGTTCTGAAGAAATGTGTGGAGAAAATACATAGTAGGCTACACGCACTAAACCAGAATTTACTCTAAATGTGTACTTTGCTGGTATGAGTTTTGGGCGGGCAAGATCCGTAATTTTACCCAAACATTGAAAATTAATTCATTAATTCACCCTCAAGTTGTTCCAAATCGGTTTGATTTATTTATTCTATGATAATGAATGAAAACATGTTCTTCATAACTAACTGAATTTCAATAACACATTATTTCAAAAGAGATTTGCATTTCCTGAAGAAAGTACCACCAAAGTGACTCATGTATCATTTGTTAACAGACAAGTATTCATTACTTCAATGAGCTCATTGTTTCTGCATTACATTATTTAAATTAAGACATTTTTAGATAACTGTGATTTGTATATTTCTGAAATACATAACCTCTGACAGTTACCTCTGATAACAGATTACTAATTGGACTCAATGTATTTTCTGTAAAGCGGGTTTGAAACAATGTGTAGCCTATTGTGAAAAGTGCGATACAAATAAATGTGAAATTATTATTATTATTATTATTATTATTTGACATTTTAGAGAAAAAAACTTGGAAAACTGATGATGTACAAGATAACTTAACTTTTAAAACACAAGGCAACCCAATACAACCAGTTTAAGTGAACTCTAAAAACTGAAAACTTCTGAGTAATAGGCAGTACTGAAATAAAAAAATCCTGTAAAGGCAACTAAAGATTGTTCAGCATTTAACAATTCAAGTTTTGTTATTTAAAAATAACAAACATTCTTTCACACTATTCTTTCACACGATATACATGTGATATGGGTATTATTTTCCTCTTGAGGCAAAAATATTAAATTCAACAGTTGCAATGAGATAGACATAAGCCTCGAACACACAAATCTCAAACATGGTGATGATAAACAAAATGTTAATTCAGTAAAAATATAAACTCTTAACCATATGACAGCTAACTAACAGTGCCAAAAGCAGCAGTGTAAATTAAGCCAGTAAAATGTAAATCAATCATTTTTTTCAAGCTGAAATGCATTGAACAAATTTTTCAATGTAAAATTGTTTGTAAATTTTTTTTTAATTTTTTTTAATTTTTTTACAGTGCACCATTTCTTATGTACACAGATGCATGCTAAAATTATTTATCTGTTAGTTTTAGTCCTCAAATTTGATTTGCTGATAAACAGTCCAACAACTTTAGGACTTTTCACTGTTTGTATCACTCTGCTTGTCTGCACTTGCAGTGTTCAAAAAGCGCAATGGTTTGTCCTGCTTTGACTCTGAACAATTGCAAAAAGATGGCAAAAACGATTGCAAAAATAGACTAAATAATGGCTTAAATAATAATACTTTAATAATAAATAATGTATGTAAAATATATTACAGTAAATGCAAATAGACTTTTCCTGCTAACCCAGAACCAGCAATATTTAGTAGATAAACATATATTTGTTAAATAGTTTACTGTGCAACTTCTCTAGAAAATAGTTGTACCCCCACTGTCAACACTCACTTCCTTGTTTAGTTTGAGCTGATGGAGATACATGCAGTTTTGTCAGTGACAAAAAGTGTTTCTCACCACCAATATTTGCATAGACCTTGTTTAGTCTCAAACATAGGATATTTAGAACATTTACATTTAGAATCCTGTGCTAATGCAGATGCCGGGTTCCACCTTCAAAACTCAAATTACATTCTTCTAAAGAACACTAAAATTCACTATAAAAGGACAGGTGCTGACAGACAGCTCACATTAGCTCTTGAGGATGGATCTTGTCTCCACAGGGACTGTGAGGATGTCCCAGATGTGGATGCTGAGATGGGTCGTCTTATTGGCGGGGCTGCAGTCCGTACAAGCAGGTAAGCAGACTACAACTGAAAAAAAAAAAAATATGTATCATTGTACAAACCTCTGCCTTTCTATGCTTAAAGACTTCTCTGGAGATTATGAGTACAATACAGAAGATCCTATGGACTTTACCTGGCTGCCAGTATCAACAAATGGTAAATATTGAATTGTGTTCACATGTATTATGAGACATACTGATTGCAAAGATTTGAAATGTCACAAATTTGTTAATAGATGTCACAATCCATAACAAGTATACCTTAAAACTTTGAAAAGTAAATACAAATATATTCCAGAATTATGTAGGTTTAAATTTATCATCAATCACAAATAAGTTAGAAAAATAGTTCTCGTCTGAAAAAATGTGAGAAAAAAATGATTTTGATGTATAAAAGTGTGCAAAAAAGTGTAAAATACAACCTAATATCAATTTTTTTCATGATTTGGACTTTAACGATAAATTATTATGATATAATGTATAATGTCAATTATATAATGATTTTTTACCATGGTTGCAAGGTCAGGGACAATTGTAACACAAAATTTAACGAATTGAAATGGAAAATTTCAATCGTTTAAACATGTAATTCACAGTCTTTAAATTATGTATTTAATTAATGATTAAAGTAATAATTATGATATATATACCACATAAACTAAAACACATTATTAAGGACATACAAAGTTCAGTAACAACATGTTAATACATATTTGGAGACATTATAAGACATTATTACTTTGAGGGTAGCTACTTTTATTTGAGTGGGTGAATATATTGGTTGCACTTTATTTTACAGTGTCCTTGTTAAATGTTACATGTAGTTACTGTAGTAATAACTATAAATGATGCATAATTACATGCATCTAACACTAATCCTAACCCTATAATAAGTGCATGTAGTTAATTATTATTAGTCAGTACATAAATGTATAATTACACTGTAACAAAGACACCTTAAAATAAAGTGTAACCATGTGTAACAATTGCCCCCATAATGAGGCATTTGCAACAGCAAGCTGGTTTCCATTATAGAATTGTCGTTCCAGTCTTTCCAAAAATCATGGCGACGGATGTTGGTAGGTTCACGTGTATTGCAGCCACCGCACTAGCCATTATTTCTAATCAATGGAGACGTAGGCGTGTTATCCAAGCATCAATTGAAAGGAAAGCCCCTAATACTTGGGAGCAGCCATGTATGAGGTGTTTCTGGCAGTTTTACAAATGTATTTTTTATTATTATTTTTTCGAATTGCCTGAAAAACCACCTCATGCGTAAAAACTTTTTTTGCGATATATGGTTGGCGTATTTTCAATTTGCACAATTTGAAGGGTAATGGAAATGCAGCTAGTGTGACATTGTATCAGTCTTTGAATGAGAAGGAAGATGTTTTAATACATTTTAATAAAATATGACAAGTTTTCATTTTTTTGTCTTTTATATTTAGTGTTCACCGCTATGACGACTGTGATGCAAACAGAAGGTATTAAAAACATAATTTAAAGCATGTGCAGCATCATTTTGTACAGTTTTTACACATTTTTGCTCACTGAAAGTATTTACCAAAGAGTTTTACATTTATAAAATTATTATAATAAACTTTCCCTCTTGGTTTAGATGAACCGAATCCTGATCATCAGTCCACGATCTGCAGTACATGGGGAAATTTCCACTTCAAGACATTTGATGGTCATTTCTTTCAAGTGCCAGACACGTGCAACTACGTTCTGGCGGTGATGTGTGACACCACAGCTTCTGACTTTAACATCCAAATGCAAAGAAAGATTGTGAACGACTCAATCACTTTTAGCACAGTCACAATAAAGCTGGAAGGGACGGTCATCAAACTCACTAATGGCGACATCACTATGGGAGAAGAAATGTGAGTTGTATTTACTTGTTTTTACATGAGTAACTACTGCAATGTGCAGCTTTCATAAACTCATATTCATTAAGAGACAACTCTGAATATGCTGATTAAAAATGGTGAAGAATAGTGTCCAGACAGCATCTAAAATCTTCTACAATTACTTATATACAGATATGTTTAACTGAATCTTCTTACACTTCTTCTTGCAGCGTGTCTGTTCCAATCAATCAGAATGGACTTAAAATCGAGGGAAGTCCAATAAGTATTAAGATCTCCAAATTTGGATTGACTGTCTTTTGGGAAGAGGACAACTCTATATTGGTATGATTTAACATTACTATCTTGCTGAGTAAATACCTTTACTGTAATACAATATGTGTGATGAATATGTGAGATAATGAGCCAAATATGTGTTCAAATGAAAACTGTAAAACTGATTTGATGAAATCTGTTGATAGCAGTAAAGAAAAACAAAGCAAACCGTGCAGGAGAGTTTCCGTGCAGGTTCTTCTTCAGAATGAGTCAAGCTGAATCAACCCTATAATGAAATCCCACGCACACACTTTAAAGCTATTTGTTTGCACACAATAAGCAAGACTAGGAAAGTTAAACATCAAACAGGATATCAGTTCGACAAATCATAAAGCACAGTGAACCAACAGGTTTTGCCAGGTTCATACCCACCATTAAGGTCCCCGAGGTAAATTGTTGTGAAATAACTTCCTAATATTAACTCTAGTTTGGTGCTGCAATGTAGTAGGTGGCTACAAGTGACTGTCTTTTGAGTGAGCAATTGAACCATTAATTGAACTAATTAGTCCAAAAACATTGATTAAGTGGAAACAAGTTGCTGAAACCCATCTTTGATGCTCATATTGCTTGATGCTTATTATCTGATAATATGATGTTCCCTAGATTGAACTTGCAGAGAAGTACCGAGGTCAGACCTGTGGACTCTGTGGAAACTACAACGGCAACAAGACTGACGATATTTCTGAAAAAGGTAAACATGGTGTTTTGACTAAATTACCTAGAAAAACATATGCTTTACAGATTATTTTGAATGTCAGACAAAATCTAAATACCTGATCGCTGTATATATACATAGTACTAGTATGACATTAACCAGCTAAATCCCTCACAGGTCCGGCCACATGGAAGGTGTCCACACCAACTGAATCCTGCGAGGACGTTATACTTCCACCCAGGGATCAGTGCGACCAGGTGTGAGACAAATCAGGAGTTTTATAATCATTTTACCAGATTTTTGGCTGATATATATATATATTTTTATATATATTAGTTTTACCTCATTGGCCAGTTGAAACATTGCTTTCAATTTTTTCTTTTTAGCAGGCAAGTGTTTGCCATGAGTATCTCAGCAGTCCAGGGTTTAGCGACTGTTACAATGTGATGGACATGGGTTCATTTGAAGAAGCCTGTGTGAGCGACCTGTGTCAATGTTACGGCAATCACGACTGTCTCTGCAACACACTCACAGAGATTTCACGACAGTGCACACATGCTGGAGGAAAACCAGGAACATGGAGGACAGAGCAGCTCTGTCGTGAGTATCATTTCTGGAAGATTATTAGAAAATTAAAAAAAATAGTGGGAATAAAATGCCATCACCACCACTCCATTTACAGCTCCGGATTTAACTGGATATTATAATTTTCAGAATGTATGGGTATGATTACAAATAAAATAAATAATAGTCATATGCTGTGGTATAAAACCCAATATACATACACTACTAGTTTGAATACATTTGACTAAATTTATGTGTCCAGCATACAGTCCTGATGCTATATGGTGTATTTGATATATCAACTGTCTTATTCTGTGGAGCAGCAAAGTCATGTCCTCTAAACATGCAATTCCTGGAGTGTGGAAGTCCGTGCAAGAACACCTGCAAAGATCCAAACGCAGGTCTAATGTGTAAAGAACACTGTGTGGACGGCTGTTTCTGCCCTGAAGGTAATTTCACACAATATCAAGAGATGTGCTTGCAACACTGTTTTTTTTTCTTTCCCAAAATAAATGGTATCATGCCTTCTTTTTGTAAAGGCACCGTGGAAGACGACATTGGTCAGAGTGGCTGTGTTCCTGTGACCCAGTGCCCATGTGATCATGATGGCACAGTATATCAGTCAGGAGACTCTTACAAACATGCTTGTAAAAAATGGTAACGTTTGAATTGAAATATTTTAGTCACATTTAAATTAATTTATACATTTCCTCATGCTAACACTGAAGCATTCTGTGTCAGTGTGTGTGCCGCGGGACACTGGAACTGTACATACTGGAAATGTCCCGGAATCTGCTCTGTTGTGGGAGGGTCTCACGTCACCACTTATGATGGAAAGAGCTTCACCTTCAGCGGGAACTGTGACTACATCCTCACTAAGGTCTGTCAGGATATCAGACGATCCACAGATATTTTCTGTCAGGGCGAGATCAATGAAAGTCTTCACTTGTACTTTTATTCACATGGTTTATTTAGAAATCAGGAAAGCGGGTGCATTATAATTTATATTGAATCATTATATATAATTTGGAGGTTCATACAGTCCTTTTTTTATTCCAGCACTCTAATGACAGTGATATTGCTGTCGTGGGAAATCTGGCAAAGTGTGATCCGGCCCGAACAGACACATGTCTAAATTCAGTGACCCTTGTCATCTCGGGGACCCGTGTAAGTACAAGGTTTATTTTTCCTTTTTTTAACTATTTCATATTCTAAATATTCTAAATAACCATAACCATAAATATTTTCCTGGGAGAACAGCACTGGTTAATAGTGTGGCTATGTTCAGAATGGCACACTTCCTTTCAGCACTGAACATAATGCATACTTCACTACTTTTATACTAAAAAAAATCCTTCAAGATGCAATTACAAAACATAATTTTGTTTTCTTCTTGTTGGTTTGAATATAAAACAGATTAGTTTTTCCTCCAGTGGAGTTGTGACACTGAATGAAAGCAGCCCATTTCAGCTTCCTGCTACCGAAGGTGGGTTGTCCAAAATGGGGAATTACTCTATCATAAGCATATTCAACATAAAATTAAACATAATTACATGTAGGCCTATTTCTCTGAAAAACCCAAGGCTCTATTTTTCAAATGCAGATATCCTTTATGTATGTTAGCATTAACAAAAGTCATTGTTGACTAGTTGTTTTGTATCTTAACCACCTATTTTGTTGTCCCAGGTCCTGTGAGCATCTTCCAGCCCTCTTCCTCCTTCATTATTGCTGATATGAAGAGTCTTCGTCTAGAGATCCAGTTGGCTCCAGTCATGCAGTTGTATATTGTAGCCAGCACTGAAGAGAAAGGGAAAATGAGTGGTAAGTTGTCAAAAATATGTGATTAGAATACATTTTTGTTACAAGAAGGTAGAAAAGGAGCGAAAATAGAAAACTAAAATATTACACATTGGCCAATGGTTAAAACATATATTAAAACATATACAAGAACAAGAACCAAGGTGCAAGAACATTTTAAAAATGTATCAGTATAGTGAAAGAATTAGAGGCATTGTATAAATCATTCACTACTTTTAATTCTACACATTGCTTATTTCAGGTTTATGTGGAAACTATAATGATGTCCAAACAGACGACTTTAAAACAGAATCAGGCATCATAGAGGGCACCCCAATAACTTTTGTCAACTTTTGGAAGAAAAACCCATATAGCTGTCCAGATCTTGAAAACACTTTTGACAACCCATGTAGTCTGAGTGTGGACACAGGTATACACAGTATTACAAACATTAAGAAATAATAATATATGCAATAATTTATGATGCAAATATTACGGAACTATGTCAAGCCTTTATTCTTTCCACTCAGGTGAATTTGCTAAAGACTGGTGTTCTCGTCTCACAAACCCAAATGGCACCTTCTCCCAATGTCATTCAGAAATATGTCCTGAGATTTACTACCAAGTGAGTGTTTTTGCAGTTTTCTCTTTTAAAACTAGCTGTATATGTATGAATGACATATAATTGCATCTGGGTTTCATCCTTTGCAGTGGTGCGTCTATGACACATGCAAGTGTTCAGATATTAGGAAGTGTATGTGTGCAGCCGTGTCCACTTATGCCCACGCATGTGCTGCCAAAGGAGTCATTCTCCAGGGCTGGATGGATTCAGAACCCTGTGGTGAGAACATTACGTTTGTACAGTTCTATATAATTCATGTATTTAAATCACATTCTGTTGATTTGCAATGAAATTAAACAATGAATCATAATAAAAATGTGTTTATCTGTGCTAAGTATCCAAGTGTTCAGAAAACATGAAGTACTCCTACAACGTGACCAGCTGTGGAAGCACCTGCCGTTCTCTCAGTGGACATGATAACACCTGCCAAGGGTCCTTCACACCTGTAGACGGCTGTGTCTGTTCTGAGGGAACATACCTCAATGAAGAAGGCAGCTGTGTACATGCTGACCAGTGTCCTTGTTACAAAGACGACAAGGTCATAGAGCAATCAGGAGTATCCTACATAGATGGTGAAGCATGGTATATGAGTTCCTCATTTCATACCCAATGCATTGTTGACAGAATATGAATGATAACTCTTGATGACCATTAGTAATTACTGATTTGTACAATTTTGTCATATTACAGCACCTGTTACCTTGGCAAATTGCATTGCTCCAGTCCAGAAGGTAAGTTGCAACTTAATTCTGCAATTCCACTAGTCAAGTTATCACTGGTATGATGAAGTTTCCCATCTATGTGCCTGTTGTGTTTGTAGACTGTGTGGCTCCGATGGTCTTCTTCAAATGCTCAAATTATGAACCTGGAAAAAAAGGAACAGAATGTCAAAGGACATGTCAAAACCAAGACCTAAACAATTGCGTGAGTTTTGATTGGGACAGCATAACTGACATTTCTAAAAAGTTTACATATTTTTGGTTGCCACAAACGGATTTGTAAAAGCAGAGTTATGAAAACAGGAGGGTTAACTCTGCTGGACCTTCTTGATTTGTTTTGCCTATAGGTGAGCACAGGGTGTGTATCAGGGTGTATGTGTCCAGATGACCTGCTAGCTGATGGCAAAGGTGGGTGTGTGGAGAGGAAAAACTGCACCTGTGTCCATAATGGACTCACCTATTCACCTGGAGAGCAAGTTCAAGAGGACTGTAACACCTGGTGAGTCGGCATTGATAGAAGTAGGGGAGAATATTACAGCTATACCATCACCACGTGTGTGCTAATTTTTGTTTGCCCAAAACAATAATTTATTTTCAAATCAGTACAAGATTACTCCTTTAAATTCTTGCTGAAATTGAGCGAAAAGAAAGAAAATAGGTGATAACCACAATTCATTAAAGGGTTAATCTGTCGATTACTGTCTATTTTTCAGCACATGCATAAACGGGATGTGGAATTGTACAGATAAAGAGTGTTATGGCAGCTGCACTATTTATGGCGACGGTCATTTCATGACTTTTGATGGCAGGAAATTTTCTTTCCACGGAGACTGTGAACACATCTTAGCCCATGTATGTTTTTCATCAACTTGGGTTCTTTCCTAATTTAAGAGGAAAAAAAAGTCTAATTCTGACCTGACACACAATTCATTTGTGCAACCCCTCTAGGATTACTGCAATAAAGACCAGAGTCAATATTCTTTGCGCCTGGTCACAGAGAACATTCCCTGTGGCAGCAGCAGCACCATTTGCTCCAAGTCCATCAATCTCTTTTTTGGGGTGAGGTTATTTCATAGCTCAAAATCAGCTGAGTATAAAATGCATAATATAATAATACAATTTAAGCAGACATTGTATATATTACAGAGGATGGACATGTATAAAAAAATACATTCAAAATCTAAGTTTCATTTTTGTTCTTGATGTCATCGTTAAATCATGACAGAGAATAATATATCCAGTTATTTATGCTGTTTATGGACAACTTTATTCCAATGTCTTCTTAAATCCTGCAGAGATACAAGATGATTTTATCCGAGGAGAATGGGATCAAAGTTGTTGAAAGCAATGGCACTGAATACCAATATCAAATCCATACTGCTGGGATATACAATGTCATAGAGGTCAAAGGTCTTTTGAACTTAATCTGGGACAATAAAACGAGTCTGATGCTCCAACTCCATCCTAAATTTAAGGTAAGCATTACCCTTACATTCACAAACACACAATCATCCTTTACACTTTCCTGTTCATTCTCTTACCTTAACATACAAATGATCTCTATGACAGGGCAAGGTGTGTGGACTGTGTGGAAACTTTGATGGTAATGCGAACAATGACTTTGTAAAGCATGATGGAGAAGAGGTCACTGATGCAGTGGCATTTGGAAATAGTTGGAAGGTGAATCCCAGCTGCCCAGAAATGAGTAACTTGATGAACCCATGTGAAAAAAATCCACATCGGAGTGCCTGGGCTATCAAACAATGCAGCATCATCACAAGCCCTGTCTTTACAGACTGCCAATCACGTGTATGTACAATTATAAACTTTGTGAATTCAGAAAGTTTTTGATCTTCTTGAGTTTGTTGGTTCCACGCCTGAAAAAAAAAAAATCGTACCTTTTTACAATTTAGCATAAAACACAAAACCGGTTACCCTAAAAGTTCCACTGACTTTCCTGTCTCTAGGTGGACTCTGGCCCATACTATGATGCCTGTGTAAGGGACACCTGTGCATGTGACAGCGGAGGTGACTGTGATTGTTTCTGTACTGCAGTGGCAGCTTATGCTGCTGAATGCCGTAAAAAAGGAGCTTGTGTCGCATGGCGGAGCCCAAGCATTTGCCGTAAGTCCCAATACTGTTAGAAATTGTGTTTATTGCATTCAGAACTCCCATTAATACTATTACTTCTATAAATATTGTCATAATACTGACTGAATTGGTTGTTCTTGCAGCTTTATTCTGTGAGTACTACAACAACCCTCCAGGTGAATGTGAGTGGCACTACAAAACGTGTGGATCGACCTGCATGAAAACTTGCAGAAACCCATCAGGAACCTGCTCTAATCAAATTCCTCTCCTAGAGGGTATGAATTAATGTGATCATTAATTAATATGAATTAATAAATTAAAGTAACTGCAAAATTATGAGTGAAATAATATATCTGTCATTAGTATGAATATTTTTTCCTAGAGTAAAAAAACATTGAGTCAAAAGAAATGTGTGTATCTTGTTTATTCCATTTGGCCTTTTATTATACTCCTAGGGTGTTTTCCTCAATGCCCTTCAGACAGGCCATTTTTGAGGGAGGACACCAGGAAGTGTGTTACAGAGGCAGAATGTCTTTCTCTGTGTACCTATGATGGGAACATATATACTACTGGAGAAGTGGTGTACGATACCACAGATGGAAATGGAACATGTTTTACTGCTATATGTGGATCTAATGGCATAATAATAAGAACTATTACAAATTGCATGAAAACAACTACACCGTTTACTTTTACAACTCCACCACAAACTACTAAAACAACAATTACAATACCGACCACCAAGACTTTCACTTCAGCACCTACTACAGTAACACTAACAACACCAAAAATGCCATCAACAGCTACTTCAACTTTTGCTATATTGACATCTACGTCAACAAAAACTTCTACTTCATCAGTTAATGCTGCAACACCATTGACAGAAGCACCACCTCCCAAAGGCACAGAAACGCCATCAACAGCTACTACAACTGCTGTTCCACCAACACCTACATCACCTGAAATTACAACTGCTGTTACTACTGAAACACCACCTATAAAATCTCCACCCACCACAGGAACAGAAACGCCATCAAAAGCTACAACAACTGCTGTTCCACCGACACCAACAGCACCACAAATTTCTACTACTGCTGTTCATGCACAAACACCACTGATCGAAACAGCACCACCCACAGGAACAGAAACGCCATCAACAGCTACTACAACTGCTGTTCCACCAACACCTACATCACCTGGAATTACTACTGCGGTTACTACTGAAACACCATCTACAGAAACACCACCTCCAACAGGAACAGAAACGCCATCAAGAGCTACAACAACTGCTGTTCCACCGACACCATCAACACCACAAATTTCTACTACTGCTGTTACTGCTCAAACACCATTCATCGAAACACCACCTCCCACAGGGACAGAAATGCCATCAACAGCTACTACAACTGCTGTTCCACCAACACCTACATCACCTGGAATTACTACCGCGGTTACTACTGAAACACCATCTACAGAAACACCACCTCCAACAGGAACAGAAACGCCATCAAAAGCTACAACAACTGCTGTTCCACCGACACCATCAACACCACAAATTTCTACTACTGCTGTTACTGCTCAAACACCATTCATCGAAACACCACCTCCCACAGGGACAGAAACGCCATCAACAGCTACAACAACTGCTGTTCCACCAACACCTACATCACCTGGAATTACTACTGCTGTTACTACTGAAACACCATCTACAGAAACACCACCTCCCACAGGAACAGAAACGCCACCAACAGCTACAACAACTGCTGTTCCACCAACACCTACAGCACCACAAATTTCTACTACTGCTGTTTCTGCTAAAACACCATTGATTGAAACAGCACCACCCACAGGAACAGAAACGCCATCAACAGCTACAACAACTGCTGTTCCACCGACACCAACAGCACCACAAATTTCTACTACTGCTGTTTCTGCTCAAACACCATTGATTGAAACAGCACCACCCACAGGAACAGAAACGCCATCAACAGCTACAACAACTGCTGTTCCACCGACACCAACAGCACCACAAATTTCTACTACTGCTGTTACTGCTCAAACACCACTGATCGAAACAGCACCACCCACAGGAACAGAAATACCATTAACAGCTACAACAACTGCTGTTCCACCGACACCAACAGCACCACAAATTTCTACTACTGCTGTTACTGCTCAAACACCACTGATCGAAACAGCACCACCCACAGGAACAGAAACGCCATCAACAGTTACAACAACTGCTTTTCCACCGACACTATCAACACCACAAATTTCTACTACTGCTATTACTGCTCAAACACCATTCATCGAAACACCACCTCCCAAAGGGACAGAAACGCCATCAACAGCCACTACAACTGCTCTTCCTCCAACATCTACATCACCTGGAATTACTACTGCTGTTACTACTGAAACACCATCTACAGAAACACCACCTCCCACAGGAACAGAAACGCCATCAACAGTTACAACAACTGCTGTTCCACCGACACCAACAGCACCACACATTTCTACTACTGCTGTTACTGCTCAAACACCATTCATCGAAACAGCACCACCCACAGAAACAGAAACACCATCAACAGTTACAACAACTGCTGTTCCACCTACACCATCAACACCACAAATTTCTACTACTGCTGTTACTGCTCAAACACCACTGATCGAAACAGCACCACCCACAGGAACAGAAACGCCATCAACAGTTACAACAACTGCTGTTCCATCGACACTATCAACACCACAAATTTCTACTACTGCTGTTACTGCTCAAACACCATTCATCGAAACACCACCTCCCACAGGGACAGAAACGCCATCAACAGCTACTACAACTGCTCTTCCACCAACACCTACATCACCTGAAATTACTACTGCTGTTACTGCTGAAACACCATCTACAGAAACACCACCTCCCACAGGAACAGAAACGCCATCAACAGCTACTACAACTGCTGTTCCACCGACACCAACAGCACCACACATTTCTACTACTGCTGTTACTGCTCAAACACCATTGATCGAAACAGCACCACCCACAGAAACAGAAACGCCATCAACAGCTACAACAACTGCTGTTCCACCGACACCAACAACACCACAAATTTCTACTACTGCTGTTACTGCTCAAACACCATTCATCGAAACACCACCTCCCACAGGGACAGAAACGCCATCAACAGCTACAACAACTGCTGTTCCACCGACACCAACAGCACCACAAATTTCTACTACTGCTGTTACTGCTCAAACAACATTCATCGAAACACCACCTCCCACAGGGACAGAAACGCCATCAACAGCTACAACAACTGCTGTTCCACTGACACCTACATCACCTGGAATTACTACTGCTGTTACTGCTGAAACACCATCTACAGAAACACCACCTCCCACAGGGACAGAAACGCCATCAACAGCTACTACAACTGCTCTTCCACCAACACCTACATCACCTGGAATTACTACTGCTGTTACTACTGAAACACCATCTACAGAAACACCACCTCCCACAGGAACAGAAACGCCATCAACAGCTACTACAACTGCTCTTCCACCAACACCTACATCACCTGGAATTACTACTGCTGTTACTACTGAAACACCATCTACAGAAACACCACCTCCCACAGGAACAGAAATACCATTAACAGCTACAACAACTGCTGTTCCACCGACACCAACAGCACCACAAATTTCTACTACTGCTGTTACTGCTCAAACACCACTGATCGAAACAGCACCACCCACAGGAACAGAAACGCCATCAACAGTTACAACAACTGCTGTTCCACCGACACCATCAACACCACAAATTTCTACTACTGCTATTACTGCTCAAACACCATTCATCGAAACACCACCTCCCAAAGGGACAGAAACGCCATCAACAGCCACTACAACTGCTCTTCCTCCAACATCTACATCACCTGGAATTACTACTGCTGTTACTACTGAAACACCATCTACAGAAACACCACCTCCCACAGGAACAGAAATGCCATCAACAGTTACAACAACTGCTGTTCCACCGACACCAACAGCACCACACATTTCTACTACTGCTGTTACTGCTCAAACACCATTGATCGAAACAGCACCACCCACAGAAACAGAAACGCCATCAACAGTTACAACAACTGCTGTTCCACCTACACCATCAACACCACAAATTTCTACTACTGCTGTTACTGCTCAAACACCACTGATCGAAACAGCACCACCCACAGGAACAGAAACGCCATCAACAGTTACAACAACTGCTGTTCCATCGACACCATCAACACCACAAATTTCTACTACTGCTGTTACTGCTCAAACACCATTCATCGAAACACCACCTCCCACAGGGACAGAAACGCCATCAACAGCTACTACAACTGCTCTTCCACCAACACCTACATCACCTGAAATTACTACTGCTGTTACTGCTGAAACACCATCTACAGAAACACCACCTCCCACAGGAACAGAAACGCCATCAACAGCTACTACAACTGCTGTTCCACCGACACCAACAGCACCACACATTTCTACTACTGCTGTTACTGCTCAAACACCATTGATCGAAACAGCACCACCCACAGAAACAGAAACGCCATCAACAGTTACAACAACTGCTGTTCCACCGACACCAACAACACCACAAATTTCTACTACTGCTGTTACTGCTCAAACACCATTCATCGAAACACCACCACCCACAGGAATAGAAACGCCATCAACAGTTACAACAACTGCTGTTCCACCGACACCATCAACACCACAAATTTCTACTACTGCTGTTACTGCTCAAACACCATTCATCGAAACACCACCTCCCACAGGGACAGAAACTCCATCAACAGCTACTACAACTGCTCTTCCACCAACACCTACATCACCTGGAATTACTACTGCTGTTACTACTGAAACACCATCTACAGAAACACCACCTCCCACAGGAACAGAAACGCCATCAACAGCTACAACAACTGCTGTTCCACCGACACCATTAACACCACAAATTTCTACTACTGCTGTTACTGCTCAAACACCATTCATCGAAACACCACCTCCCAAAGGGACAGAAACGCCATCAACAGCTACTACAACTGCTCTTCCACCAACACCTACATCACCTGGAATTACTACTGCTGTTACTACTGAAACACCATCTACAGAAACACCACCTCCCACAGGAACAGAAACGCCATCAACAGCCACAACAACTGCTGTTCCACCGACACCAACAGCACCACAAATTTCTACTACTGCTGTTACTGCTCAAACACCATTGATCGAAACAGCACCACCCACAGGAACAGAAACGCCATCAACAGTTACAACAACTGCTGTTGCACCGACACCATCAACACCACAAATTTCTACTACTGCTGTTACTGCTCAAACACCATTCATCGAAACACCACCACCCACAGGAACAGAAACGCCATCAACAGCTACTACAACTGCTCTTCCACCAACACCTACATCACCTGGAATTACTACTGCTGTTACTACTGAAACACCATCTATAGAAACACCACCTCCCACAGGAACAGAAACGCCATCAACAGTTACAACAACTGCTGTTCCACCGACACCAACAGCACCACAAATTTCTACTACTGCTGTTACTGCTCAAACACCATTGATCGAAACAGCACCACCCACAGGAACAGAAACGCCATCAACAGTTACAACAACTGCTGTTCCACCGACACCATCAACACCACAAATTTCTACTACTGCTGTTACTGCTCAAACACCATTCATCGAAACACCACCCACAGGGACAGAAACGCCATCAACAGCTACTACAACTGCTCTTCCACCAACACCTACATCACCTGGAATTACTACTGCTGTTACTACTGAAACACCATCTACAGAAACACCACCTCCCACAGGAACAGAAACGCCATCAACAGCTACAACAACTGCTGTTCCACCGACACCAACAGCACCACAAATTTCTACTACTGCTGTTACTGCTCAAACACCATTGATCGAAACAGCACCACCCACAGAAACAGAAATGCCATCAACAGTTACAACAACTGCTGTTCCACCGACACCAAAAGCACCACAAATTTCTACTACTGCTGTTACTGCTCAAACACCATTGATTGAAACAGCACCACCCACAGGAACAGAAACGCCATCAACAGTTACAACAACTGCT
This sequence comes from Rutilus rutilus, assembly GCF_951802725.1. Lineage (NCBI taxonomy): Eukaryota > Metazoa > Chordata > Actinopteri > Cypriniformes > Leuciscidae > Rutilus > Rutilus rutilus. Next base: position 8,626,927 of record NC_140233.1, read on the forward strand.
GTTCCACCGACACCATCAACACCACAAATTTCTACTACTGCTGTTACTGCTCAAACACCATTCATCGAAACACCACCACCCACAGGAACAGAAACGCCATTAACAGTTACAACAACTGCTGTTCCACCGACACCATCAACACCACAAATTTCTACTACTGCTGTTACTGCTCAAACACCATTCATCGAAACACCACCACCCACAGGAACAGAAACGCCATCAACAGCTACAACAACTGCTGTTCCACCGACACCGTCAACACCACAAATTTCGACTACTGCTGTTACTGCTCAAACACCATTCATCGAAACACCACCTCACACAGGGACAGAAACGCCATCAACAGCTACTACAACTGCTCTTCCACCGACACCTACATCACCTGGAATTACTACTGCTGTTACTGCTGAAACACCATCTACAGAAACACCACCTCCCACAGGAACAGAAACGCCATCAACAGCTACAACAACTGCTTTTCCACCGACACCAACAGCACCACAAATTTCTACTACTGCTGTTACTGCTCAAACACCATTTATCGAAACACCACCTCCCACAGGAACAGAAACGCCATCAACAGTTACAACAACTGCTGTTCCACCGACACCATCAACACCACAAATTTCTACTACTGCTGTTACTGCTCAAACACCATTCATCGAAACACCACCTCCCACAGGGACAGAAACGCCATCAACAGCTACTACAACTGCTCTTCCACCGACACCTACATCACCTGGAATTACTACTCTTGTTACTGCTGAAACACCATCTACAGAAACACCACCTCCCACAGGAACAGAAACGCCATCAACAGCTACAACAACTGCTGTTCCACCGACACCAACAGCACCACAAATTTCTACTACTGCTGTTACTGCTCAAACACCATTTATCGAAACACCACCTCCCACAGGAACAGAAACGCCATCAACAGTTACAACAACTGCTGTTCCACCGACACCATCAACACCACAAATTTCTACTACTGCTGTTACTGCTCAAACACCATTCATCGAAACACCACCACCCACAGGAACAGAAATGCCCTCAACAGCTACAACAACTGCTGTTCCACCGACACCATCAACACCACAAGTTTCTACTACTGCTGTTACTGCTCAAACACTATTCATCGAAACACCACCTCCCAAAGGGACAGAAACGCCATCAACAGCTACTACAACTGCTCTTCCACCAACACCTACATCACCTGGAATTACTACTGCTGTTACTACTGAAACACCATCTACAGAAACACCACCTCCCACAGGAACAGAAACGCCATCAACAGCTACAACAACTGCTGTTCCACCGACACCAACAGCACCACAAATTTCTACTACTGCTGTTACTGCTCAAACACCATTGATCGAAACTGCACCACCCACAGGAACAGAAACGCCATCAACAGCTACAACAACTGCTGTTCCACCGACACCATCAACACCACAAATTTCTACTACTGCTGTTACTGCTCAAACACCATTCATCGAAACACCACCACCCACAGGAACAGAAACGCCATCAACAGCTACTACAACTGCTCTTCCACCAACACCTACATCACCTGGAATTACTACTGCTGTTACTACTGAAACACCATCTACAGAAACACCACCTCCCACAGGAACAGAAACGCCATCAACAGCTACAGCAACTGCTGTTCCACCGACACCAACAGCACCACAAATTTCTACTACTGCTGTTACTGCTCAAACACCACTGATCGAAACAGCACCACCCACAGGAACAGAAACGCCATCAACAGTTACAACAACTGCTGTTCCACCTACACCATCAACACCACAAATTTCTACTACTGCTGTTACTGCTCAAACACCATTCATCGGAACACCACCACCCACAGGAACAGAAACGCCATCAACAGCTACAACAACTGCTGTTCCACCGACACCGTCAACACCACAAATTTCGACTACTGCTGTTACTGCTCAAACACCATTCATCGAAACACCACCTCCCACAGGGACAGAAACGCCATCAACAGCTACTACAACTGCTCTTCCACCGACACCTACATCACCTGGAATTACTACTGCTGTTACTACTGAAACACCATCTACAGAAACACCACCTCCCACAGGAACAGAAACGCCATCAACAGCTACAACAACTGCTGTTCCACCGACACCAACAGCACCTGAAATTTCTACTACTGCTGTTACTGCTCAAACACCATTGATCGAAACACCACCTCCCACAGGAACAGAAACGCCATCAACAGCTACTACAACTGCTCTTCCACCGACACCATCAACACCACAAATTTCTACTACTGTTGTTACTGCTCAAACACCATTCATCGAAACACCACCTCCCACAGGGACAGAAACGCCATCAACAGCTACTACAACTGCTCTTCCACCGACACCTACATCACCTGGAATTACTACTGCTGTTACTACTGAAACACCATCTACAGAAACACCACCTCCCACAGGAACAGAAACGCCATCAACAGCTACAACAACTGCTGTTCCACCGACACCAACAGCACCACAAATTTCTACTACTGCTGTTACTGCTCAAACACCATTCATCGAAACACCACCTCCCACAGGAACAGAAACGCCATCAACAGCTACTACAACTGCTGTTCCACCAACACCTACATCACCTGGAATTACTACTGCTGTTACTACTGAAACACCATCTACAGAAACACCACCTCCCACAGGAACAGAAACGCCATCAACAGCTACTACAACTGCTCTTCCACCGACACCATCAACACCACAAATTTCTACTACTGCTGTTACTGCTCAAACACCATTGATCGAAACACCACCTCCCACAGGGACAGAAACGCCATCAACAGCTACTACAACTGCTCTTCCACCAACACCTACATCACCTGGAATTACTACTGCTGTTACTACTGAAACACCATCTACAGAAACACCACCTCCCACAGGAACAGAAACGCCATCAACAGCTACAACAACTGCTGTTCCACCGACACCATCAACACCACAAATTTCTACTACTGCTGTTACTGCTCAAACACCATTCATCGAAACACCACCTCCCAAAGGGACAGAAACGCCATCAACAGCTACTACAACTGCTCTTCCACCAACACCTACATCACCTGGAATTACTACTGCTGTTACTACTGAAACACCATCTACAGAAACACCACCTCCCACAGGAACAGAAACGCCATCAACAGCTACAACAACTGCTGTTCCACCGACACCAACAGCACCACAAATTTCTACTACTGCTGTTACTGCTCAAACACCATTGATCGAAACAGCACCACCCACAGAAACAGAAACGCCATCAACAGTTACAACAACTGCTGTTCCACCTACACCATCAACACCACAAATTTCTACTACTGCTGTTACTGCTCAAACACCATTCATCGGAACACCACCACCCACAGGAACAGAAACGCCATCAACAGCTACAACAACTGCTGTTCCACCGACACCGTCAACACCACAAATTTCGACTACTGCTGTTACTGCTCAAACACCATTCATCGAAACACCACCTCCCACAGGGACAGAAACGCCATCAACAGCTACTACAACTGCTCTTCCACCGACACCTACATCACCTGGAATTACTACTGCTGTTACTACTGAAACACCATCTACAGAAACACCACCTCCCACAGGAACAGAAACGCCATCAACAGCTACAACAACTGCTGTTCCACCGACACCAACAGCACCACAAATTTCTACTACTGCTGTTACTGCTCAAACACCATTCATCGAAACACCACCTCCCACAGGAACAGAAACGCCATCAACAGCTACTACAACTGCTGTTCCACCAACACCTACATCACCTGGAATTACTACTGCTGTTACTACTGAAACACCATCTACAGAAACACCACCTCCCACAGGAACAGAAACGCCATCAACAGCTACTACAACTGCTCTTCCACCGACACCTACATCACCTGGAATTACTACTGCTGTTACTACTGAAACACCATCTACAGAAACACCACCTCCCACAGGAACAGAAACGCCATCAACAGCTACAACAACTGCTGTTCCACCGACACCAACAGCACCACAAATTTCTACTACTGCTGTTACTGCTCAAACACCATTGATCGAAACAGCACCACCCACAGGAACAGAAACACCATCAACAGTTACAACAACTGCTGTTCCACCGACACCATCAACACCACAAATTTATACTACTGCTGTTACTGCTCAAACACCATTCATCGAAACACCACCTCCCACAGGAACAGAAACGCCATCAACAGCTACTACAACTGCTGTTCCACCAACACCTACATCACCTGGAATTACTACTGCTGTTACTACTGAAACACCATCTACAGAAACACCACCTCCCACAGGGACAGAAACGCCATCAACAGCTACTACAACTGCTCTTCCACCAACACCCACATCACCTGGAATTACTACTGCTGTTACTACTGAAACACCATCTACAGAAACACCACCTCCCACAGGAACAGAAACGCCATCAACAGCTACAACAACTGCTGTTCCACCGACACCAACAGCACCACAAATTTCTACTACTGCTGTTACTGCTCAAACACCATTCATTGAAACACCACCACCCACAGGAACAGAAACGCCATCAACAGCTACAACAACTGCTGTTCCACCAACACCAACAGCACCACAAATTTCTACTACTGCTGTTACTGCTCAAACACCATTCATCGAAACACCACCTCCCTCAGGGACAGAAACACCATCAACAGCTACTACAACTGCTGTTTCACCAACACCTACATCACCTGGAATTACTACTGCTGTTACTGCTGAAATACCATGGACAGGAACACCACCATCTACAACATATGTTACATTATCTCCTTTGACAACAGCACCTCTAGTGACACAAACACCATCAACAATGTTCACGGTGCATACAGAATCAACAATTAAAATGACGCATGCCACAGCACCTCAAATTGTCATCACAACGAGCTGTCATTGCACATATGCAAATCAAACATTCCCACCCGGTAAGTAATACATGAATGACAATTTCAAATTTTTTCATACAGTTTTGTGATTGTGAATCCATGAACAATTGTAAGCATATCAATGATGCACATTCTGTTATTCTAATTATAGAGTCTGTGATCTACAACAAAACTGATAAAGCGGGCTGGTGCTACTTTGCTTACTGCAACTCCAGCTGTGTTAGTGAAGTAACACAGAAACCATGTCCTCAGACTACTACAGTTCCAGTTTCAACTGTTCCAAATGACTGTACTGATGTCAACAGAAAGGTAAAAAATCTTGTTCATGTACAATTTACATTTTTTCAAAAAATGCTTTTTAGTTGAATTACAATGGCACTGAAATAGATAAGCCCATTGTATTAATCTTTGTTCATCAATATTGTTTGAATCTTTAACAGAATGGAGAGTCATGGAATGAAGGATGTACGACTAAAAACTGCATAAATGGGAATGTCACCACAAACCCTGTACAGTGTGATCCAACTGATTCTGTTATACCTACATGTGTCAATGGACTGAAACCTGAGAAGGTTTATTATAACAATGGCTGCTGCACTAAGTATGAGTGTCCATGTGAGTTTAAACCATGCTCTAGGAAACTGATGTTTATTATTTTGGTTTAACTTTCTGAAATCAATACAGGTCAATGCAGTAGTTGGGGTGACCCGCATTGGTCACATCATTTATTATGTGTTCCAAGGAAACTGCGACTATGTGTTCAAGAAATAATTCCAAAATACGATATCAGTGTCCATGTGTGCCGCTGCACAAACCTATGGCTTTTCAGCCCGCTAAAACAGGCGGGACCGACTGCCTAAATAAGCATAAGAGTGCTATTTCATCAGAATCTTTCGACTGAGAAGTGTTAGCGTCTACTCGCGTGCTACTGTTTAGTAAGGCAGAGCACGCAATGCACATTTCTGCTATCTCAGGGAACCGAGGTTACGTTAGTAACCAGAGTGTTCCCTTTCTAAACGGTCAATATAACATAGCGCTGTGCTATAAGTGCAGAACAGAAGTTGTTCCTAGGACCCACTATGAGGGCCCTTGGAAACAAATGCAAGTTTGTCCAGCTGCACAAGCGTTAACAAATCAGGCTTCAGTATTTCGGAGAAAACAGAGTTCCCCCAAAGAGTGATTCAAGAGAGATCGTTTCGAAAGGGGAAAAAAATAGCTAACTTTTGTGCTTGGTCCATAATCTTTTGTTTATTGTTCACCCTCTTCTAATCTTAGGCTTTTGTCAAGGCTGGGGAAACTCACATTACTTTACATTTGATGGACTCCACTACACTTACCAAGGAAACTGCACTTATATATTAATGGAGGAAATTAGGCCGCAATTCAACTTAAAGGTCTACATTGACAATGTCTACTGTGACATTGGTGAGCGTGCATCCTGTCCCAGATCCATTATTGTGTCTTACAACAAACAAGTCATTACACTTAGGAATAACGGGTTAAAAGAAGGTGTGAGTCTGGAGGTGAGACCTACATTAGGATTGCAAAAATATTTTAAGTAAGTGTTCTGTACTGTATTGTAAATGTGTTGGGTTTCTTTGTGGTTGTCTGTTTTTCTATAAGGCTCTGAAGGACAATGTTGTGTTAACAATGCCATATGTTCATAAAGATGTGATGGTTATAAGCTCAGGCCTAAATTTGTTCCTGGAGATTCCAGAGCTAAAAGTCAATTTAACATTCGGAAACACTGACTTTAGCATCAACCTGCCATTCCAGCATTTTGGAGAAAACACACAAGGTCACTGTGGTAAGTTAGCACATAAAATTTTTTTTTTTGAAATAGTCTAAAAGGTTAATAGTTTGAAAGGATAATGAGGTCATATGAGGGTTCATTTATATAGCAATAAAATACATTTAAATAAATAAAAGTTTTTTGAATATTTATTTAACTGCAACAACTCAAGAAAGTGTATTATGTTTGACAAAATAAAAAAGAACAGCTGTTGTTGTAAGGAGGGGTTTGATTTTGTGCATTATTAATCTTAATTATTCCAAACAATTCTCACTAAGGAACATGCAACAACAACCAGGCTGATGACTGCATGATCCCTGGAGGGATCTTGGTCAACGACTGTGCAGAGATGGCGGATTACTGGCCAGCCAGTGGTGTGAATGGCAAAAATTGCACTAAACCTCCAGCCATGTCAACACCCGTGCCAAAACCATCATGCCAGAACCTGAACCATAGTGACTGCAATCTTCTCATGAGCGAGTAAGTTTGTTCTGTGTGGTGTAAGAATGTTTAACAAGATTTGCTTCCAAAGTGTTATTTGCCTTTTCAATCATCTGTTCTTCATTTTGTACTTTCTCAGGTTGTTCGAAGCATGCCATTCCCATATGTCCCCTAAAAACTTCTTTTCAGCCTGTCATGATAGTTGTGACCCCGCAACAGTGTGTGCCAGTCTGCAGAGCTACGCACGGTCTTGCTCTCAATTAGGTGTCTGCATACACTGGAGGAACTACACTAGCCTTTGCAGTAAGATTGATTTAATTGAATCTATCTATCTCTCTATCTATATATATGTACAAAACATATGTATGTTTTGATTTGAAGACAAATTTTCCTGTTTGAGGTGGAATATTCGGTAACATTTTATTTTACAGTGTCCTTGTTACATAGGTTACATGTACTTACCATAGTAATAACAGTAAATTATGCATAATTACATGCAATCAACCCTCAACCAAATCCTAATCCTATAGTAAGTACATGCAGTTAATTATTATTACTGAGTACTTAAATATATAATTACACTGTAACAATGACACCTTAAAATAAAGTGTAACCGAATATTCTTTAGGAGCTGTAGAGTTTTGAACTCAGAGATTGTTTTAACTTTTCTTTTTCAGACATCAAATGTTCTGAAGATAAAATCTTTTTGCCTTGTGGTCCATCTGAACCACCAACATGTAGAGACGGGTATGTCCTTTTTTCTTTTAATAATTTAGACCGTTTTGAAAAGACAAAATTCTGTGCATATTAAGTCAAAGATAAGTACATACTGATTGTAGGTTGCATTATTGTGCAGCTTAGGAGTGAGGCAAGCCTTTTTAAAGGCAAAATTTGTGCCATGATGTCTATTTTATATTTAATACATCCAGCTTTCACATTAATATAATGGTCTAGTAGTGTTGTCACCATAGCAACATTTTAGTGGTCGGTACTTAAACCAGTAGAATTTCACAGTTATCTTTATTAATTTCAGTACCATAGCAAAAAGCTATTGTTGTTATTTTATATTAATGTTTCATGTAACTATTTGAAAATAAAAATATTAAATTAATTAAATGAGTTGATTATGATATATGCATTTGTGTAATGCATATACCATGAATATACAAATTACTAACTGTTCCCCGACACACTTAACGACTGTAAGGCCAAATATGAATGTAATTTGATACTTACGACTGATCATGTCCAAACGCGCAGAGTCAGAGACAGATGAGTTCAGTCTGTGTTCACACTTCACAGTCAGTGTTTAAAATCACTAGGATGCAATGTTATCTGTGATCAGAATGTGTGTAATAAACGGTAAAAAGGTTAAATAATATTTGTATTTCAGACCTATGCAGAGCAGCATTTCAGTGCTCACAGAAGGATGCTTCTGCCCTGAGAACACAACACTCTTCAACAAAGAGTCAGGAATATGTGTGTCAAAATGTGGTGAGTAGCCATTACAGAGTGTGTGTGCATGCGTGTTTGTGTGTGTGTGTGTGTGTGTGTTTGTCTGTCATCTCTATTAGAGTTGAAGTCTTTGTCTTAATACTGTACCTCTCTAGATAGATAAACTGACAGACAGATTGGTCAACATCTCAGATTATGGTTTTACAAGAGCCCTCAGTCTATTTCCAGCATACTAAAGATAGTATTTACCTAAACCACTATTTTGTACGATATTTTTTATATTCTTTAAGTCACCGAACATGTCTGACATGGAACACTAATTATAAGCAATGAGAATAAGGCAAAACATGATTGTTGGGTATCTGAAATGAATGCTGTTATAAATGCATTTTCTCTTTTTCATTTGAGTAAAATTGGCAGTTTGTTTCTTTGGCCAAGAGATCTTGGTTTGGATCTGGGCCTCAAAGGCTCTAAGACTAGTCTTCTGGATTGGGGGTCCAATTGTATTGTTCTGGGACTTTGGGGTTTTGACTCCAGCTGTAGTGCCTATTAAAGGCAATGGGAAAGCAATATATTGATATACAGAAAATTTGCACCTGCATCAAACACATCAACATGCATGCCAGAGCCATTTTGAGAATATTTCGGAATATTTTGTTTTTTTTTCTTGTAGGATGCATAGACCCCTCGGGGACTCCACGTGAGGTACGGCAAGGTTTAAAACTGTTAACTAAATAGCCACATCCCAATGACTGTAGTACAATTATTATTATTTTTTTTGTTATAGTTTGATGAGCATTTTAAGTATAAATGCGAGGACTGCATCTGTGATAAGGCCAGCCAATCAGTGATCTGTAAACCCAAGAAGTGTCCCGATGTGAACCCTGAGAACTGCACTGAGCCCGGCTTCATGCTGGTCAGTGTCACCGATCCCTCAGATCCATGCTGCAGCAAACAAGTTTGCAGTAAGATGAGTTTGTTTCTTTTTTTAATGAGTTTTGTTTTAAGATTGAAGTGTCAAGTCTCCTCACACTCTGTTCCATTTAGAGTTAGATTGTGCTGTCAGCATGTGCCCAAATGGATTATGTCCGCAAGGGTTCTGTGTTTATAATGCATCAGACAGCACCAGACATGTTCTCAAGGTACATTTGAAAAAATTCCCTATCTTTTCAGTTCATCTGACAAAGAGTCTCCTCTTTTCCTCAGTCTTCATGTATTCTGTCTGTCTTTCTATAGAATGGAGAGAAGTACAATTATAAATGTGAAACTGTTACCTGCCGTCAAATTAATGGCTCGTTTGTGACTGTGAAAACCAACACAGAATGTCCTTACTTGAGTTCACAAGACTGTGGGCCTGTAAGTAGAAGCTCTAGCATCAACTCCACACATCATACACTTGTTCAGTTTGTATTTTGAATAGTCGACTCGGCACATTATCAGATACTACCCTTGTTCTAATCTGATTATACACATTTCTTCAGTCATTGAGTCATTGAGTTTTGATAGCACCAAAGCAGCATTATGTTGTCAGATAGTCACATCGCTTCATTGTTGATTAGTTGCATTGTGGCATGTTGACCAGTTCATACAGTTTCTGCTTTATTATTAAAATTGTAAACTTGTTTTTCACTCCAAGGGGTTTGAATATGTGAAAAAAGAAGGAGAGTGCTGTGGAACATGTACACAAGAGGCCTGTGTTTATGTTGCACCAGACAACACCACTCATACTCTCAAGGTACATTTAAAAACATTCTCAAACTTCTTCATTCTTTCAGTTCATCAGACAAATAATCTGCTCTGTTCTTCAGTCCTCATGGATTCTGTCTGTCTTTTGTTAGGATGGAGAAGTCTCCAATTACACATGTGAAACTGTTACCTGTCATGAATTTAATGGCTTGTTTGTGACTGAGAAGAGAATAAGAGAATGCCCTTCCTTGAGTACACTTAACTGTGGGCCTGTAAGTAGAATCTCTAGCTTCAACTCTTCGTCTTGTTTTTTTTTTTTTTTTGGCTGCTGCTTATTTAATGCAGCATTATGTGCTCACATCCAAGTGCTAATTTTACATAGCATATAGTTTTGGTCATAGTTCTATTCGTACTTCATAGTTAGTTTAAATCCTTTCAAATTAAATCAGTATTTGAACATGTTTTTTTTTTTTTATCATTATTTAATAATGTTTACTTTAAATAAAACTGACAAAAATCGTTCTGGATATAAATATATACTGTATAGTACTGTGCAAGTCTTAGACACATTTGATAAATGTGTTTTTAAGTTGGTTATTTAAGTTTTGCTTTAGTGTAAGATTAGTGTAACAGAAATAAGAGCTTTATATATATATATATATATGTATATATAAGCTCTTATTTCTTATATATTTTGAAGCTTTTTTAAGCTCTTATTTTGAAAGAGTAATTCTTTCAAAATAAGAGCTTAAAAAAGTCATTGTTTTTTAAAATGCTGCAATAAAGGTGCCACTGGGTTATTAAACTACTGTAAATGCTTCTTTTTTTTTTTTTTTTTTTACTCCAAGGGGTTTGAATATATGAAAAAAGAGAGCGAGTGCTGTGAAACATGTACACAAGTGGCCTGTATTTATGATGCACCAGACAACACCAGACATGTTCTCAAGGTAAATTCTCAAACTTTTCTTCATTCTTTCAGTTCATCAGACAAAGAACCTGCTCTGAATTCTCATGTGCCTCTCTGTCTTTTTAAAGGATGGAGAGGAGTACAAGTACAAATGTGAAACTGTTACCTGCCGTCAAATTAATGGCTCGTTTGTGACTGTGAAAACCAACACAGAATGTCCTTACTTGAGTTCACAAGACTGTGGGCCTGTAAGTAGAAGCTCTAGAATCAATCATTGTTGATCAGTTGCATTGTGGCACGTTGACCAGTGACATTCATACAGCTTCCACTTGATTAATAAAAGGATAAACTTGCCTTTCACTTCAAGGGGTTTGAATATGTGAAAAAAGAAGGAGTGTGCTGTGGATCATGTACACAAGATGCCTGTATTTATGATGCGCCAGACAACACCACTCGTAGTCTCAAGGTACATTTAAAAACATTCTCGAACTTTTCTTCATCATTACAGTTTATTAGAAAAACAATCTGCTCATGGATTCATGGATTCTGTCTGTCTTTTGTTAGGATGGAGAAGTCCACAGTTACACATGTGAAACTGTTACCTGCCATCAAATGAATGGCTCGTTCATCACAGAGAAGACCAAATCAGAATGTCATTACTTGAGTTCACATGACTGTGAGCCAGTAAGTAGAAGCTCTAGCTTCAACTCCACACACATTTTTTTGCCTTTATTAAGATAGGACAGTTGGTCAGGGAGCGAAGTGTGAGAGAAAGGATCACAAGCTGGGACATAAATATACATACATGCACACACGGATCTCATTATTAAAACTACTGTACAATCTTGTTTTCTCTCCAAGGGGTTTGAATATGTGAAAAAAGAAGAACAGTGCTGTGGATCATGTACACAAGAGGCCTGTGTTTATGATGCGCCAAACAACACCAGACAGACTCTCAAGGTATTGAAAACATTCTTAAACGTTCAAAGAATCTTTTCTAGTCTTCAATCCTCATGGAGTCTGTCTGTCTTTTGTTAGGATGGAGAAGTCCACAGTTACACATGTGAAACTGTTACCTGTCATGAATTTAATGGCTTATTTGTGACCGAGAAGATCAAAACGGAATGTCCTTACTCGAGTTCAGAAGACTGTGGGCCTGTAAGTAGAAGCTCTAGCTTCAACTCCGTGTTAAACACTTCTGGGTGCATTTTTGTGGGCAAATTTTTGATAATTATTTACGTTTGCGTCAAATTATTTTGTGCTTACATTCTGTGTTACTTTTTACATCGTTTTTCCCCCCCTAAAAACTACTATATAAACTTGTTTTTCACCCCAAGGGGTTTGAATATGTGAAAAAAGATGGAGAGTGCTGTGGAACATGTACACAAGATGCCTGTATTTATGATGCACCAGACAACACCAGACATGTTCTCAAGGTACATTCAATTACCAAACTTTTCTTTGTTTGTTCAGTTCATCAGACAATGAATCTGCTCTGTTCTTCAGTCTTCATGTACCTTTCTCTCTTTTTGTTTAGGATGGAAAAGAGTACAATTTCAAATGTATGAATGCTACCTGCCTGAAAAGGAATGGCACGTTTATGACGATAGAGAGCGTTAAACAATGCCCACCCTTTAATCCAGATGACTGTGTTTCTGTAAGTAGAAAATCTGTAATTCGAGGAGCACACATTACACCCCTGTTCTGCTTGTATTTTATATCCCTGTTGCTTTCTTACTGCTTGAGTATAGACATGCGTATTTGACATATTTCATATTTTTGTCCGTGATCTCAAAACATTATCACAGCCATAGAAACGCATTCAAATAGTCATAATTTACTCACGATCATATTATTCCAAGCAATGAAACAGGATGGGGGCTCATAAAATGACAAAAAAAGCACTATAAAAAGATCATAAAAGTTCTGGTCTTTGTGTGAGGAACAAAATTTCAGTTCACTAAAAATCTTGCTTGACAGTCATGGTCAACATTCACTTTCATTGTGTGAAAAAGAGCAGCTTGGATATGCTGCTGCAGTTTACAGTAAATAACTCATAATAACTAAGTCATACAGGTGGCAAAATGGTATGGGACGAAATATTCCTTTAAAGGTTGTTAAAGTTGTTTGAACCTTTGGTTAGAGAATTTCATGTAATGTTTCAAGAAAATAAAACTTGTAAATTGTGGTAAATCAAAGAAATCTACAATATGTTTTGGAAAAGGAATTTTGTTCAGATGGCTGTGATAATTGTTTTATTGATTGATTAACTGCGAGGTATCAACTCTCAAAAGGTAATTGAGACTTTATATCTTGGAATTCAGTTTTTATCCCCCTTAGAATTGTGAAAAACAAAGTCAGAATTGACTGACACTCAGATGAAGACTAACTGATTAGTGAAACGCAACTTGCTCTTTTAATATCATCACTTCATCTTCTGCTTTTCTCTGGCTTTTTCAGTCAAACTCTCTTGCTCATAGAAGCTTGATATCTTCTGGCAGGGATTTGACGTCCGGGGCCGGATCTAATATATCTGATATTTCTGATGTTGAGATCAATCATATCTAACATCAAGCTTCCATAGTTTTGAGGGAATTTTACAAAGATTTTAAGCAACGTTTCCTTTCTGTTATTTGTGTTCTTACAGGGAACAGAGCAATTTGACAAAGATGGATGCTGCGAGATCTGTAAGATATTGTTTCCTTGAACAAAAACTGTATTTGTATTTATGCAGATCATTTAATAGATGCTACGTAAATTAAAAATAGCGTACGAGGCGCTGCAAAAAATGCATTTCTGCCTCTATTATCTCTCAGGTGAACTCAGCAACTGTGTTCTTAAGAAGAACCTCACCCGTCTGCATGTCAATAATTGCACTTCCATCGAGGATGTAGAAGTCACTTCCTGCGCTGGCCACTGTGACAACGGATCCATGTGAGAGCATTACACACCTATTGATCACACACATTTTTTTTTTTCTAACAAATTCTCAGACGAACCATAAAAGTCTTAGAGTTACAGAGTAAAACTAATGACAACTCGTTTATTTGTCATTCATTTTATATGAGGTTCGCAGCCGGGTTACCAAAATTCAGGACAAGTCTGAACATGATTTATGTTGTTTATTTTAATTAAGGAGAAAAATGTCAATATTATTTCGTATTGATGTCAGTATTTATTTAAAATCAGCTTGTTAAATATTAATTCAACAGATTGTTAAAATTATGTTGTGTGATATTGATTGAACACTGTTGAGAGAAGCTCTTGGATGTGAGAGAGGACAAAACCAAGAGAGAATACAGTAAACTGGCTACTTTTCATGCTATGTTAATATTATTTTGGATAATAATTTATCTGTTGGCTTAATCTGCTATATACTAGTATATAATACCATACTACTGTATTATATATTGCATTTTAATATAATAGTCCCCAAAACAACAAACAAATCCACAAAAAGAAATCACATTGAAACCAGTTTCTGAAATGGCTCAGAAAAGTGAATTTAACTAATTTGTTGGCCATTTGGTTTGATATTTTGTCAGATATCCAATGAAATTCGTACATTTTTCAGTTTGCTTAAGCATCCAAACCTTTTTGTGGATACCGTATAATAGGATAAACTCACATCCAGCTGATCTACACTCATATGACTGGTGTTTTCTTGGAAACCTGCACAGGTATTCAATGGAAGAGAACATCATGAAGCACAGCTGTTCTTGCTGTCAGGAGAAGAAAACCAGCAGTCGAGAGGTGATGCTGAAGTGTGCCAATAGCATTGTGATCCCTCATAACTACACATATGTTGACAGCTGCACATGCACTCCTCCCAAATGTGAAGAAGACACAGTGTTTTACAACGAACCATAGTAAACTTGTGGTAAAAACCTGCACATTTCATTAACTGATATAACGCAGGGAGTTTAGGTAATGTCAGTTTACTAGTTTTCACTGTAAATTATAAGATGATTGTTAGCTTTTACATCCAAAATCTGTACATTTAACTGTTTTTTACTGTAAAATGACATAAAATGTCCTGTTAGATCTATTACAGGTTTTCACCATAATGTAAGGGAAGTTGCCATTATCTAATAAACAGGTTTTTATCATACTGTAGTACTTTTACAGTCTTTTGCTGTTAAAATTACAAACATTTTATGCAGTCTAGTAGAGCAACTGCAGATAAAAAGATCCTGCTTTTCACTCTTGCTGATCTGTCATACTAAGAAAGCAACGATTTTAAAATATATAGGCTAACCAAAAATGACAATAACAGTGATTTAAGCTGATTGTTGTAGTGCATTAATGACTATAATTATTTTAACAAATATTTGCACCATTTTTTTTTTTTTTTTTTTTGTGGTTTGATCTAGAGGTAAAGTTATTTCTTGAAGGGGGCGTTTAAAAAAAACTTTGTTGGTAATGCATGAAATAATAATGTTGTTTTTCCTTCCAATGAAATGAATTAAAATCACAATAAAGCATAAGAAAGAGCATCAATTACAGTCTCTTGTTTTTTTTGTTTTTTTTTTGTTTTTTTTTAGAAAAGAGCCAGTCTGCATACATTGATAGTACAAAGCATTGGAGTACCAATTTTGATCTGAAAGTAAATTTGCTTATTTTATCGGTCTCTTAATTTATCATTGTATGCTAGCATTGTAGCCCATACTTAAATGTAATCTTCAGTACATGGTTTCATATTTACAGTGAAAAAAGCTCCTAAAACTGTAATTTGTTAGATTGTTGATTTAGTTGTGAAATGTTTATTTTAGATTCATAAAGCCTTCAGTACCTGGCCGGGGGAAAATGCATTACCTACATCTTACCACAAGAGGTCCCTGTCGTCAAGCTACTGAACGGACAGATTTCCCTCAGTTATTTTTGTACGTTTCTGTTGACATCAATCCTCCTGAAACAATTATCCACACATGTTCTTAATTTATCATATTATAAAAAAAACAGATTTTGATTAATTTGTTACAAATTTGTGAATAAAAATCATAGTTAACCGACGTCCCACAATACCGGGGATACTTTAATGTGTCTCATCACGTACAGCTGTAGCGATCGTCACTCGTGTGAACGAGCACCGATTTGACTCCGATTTCGGGCTTTTGTCCAAGTAGCAGTCTAACAAGATAAGATAGGCTACGTACATAATTTAAAAAATGAACCCCTTTAAACTGTAGGCTACCCTAAATATTACATTCTTTTCAGATTACATTTATTAAAAGTAAATAGCTTATACTAACATCAAAACAAACTTTGATGTTTTGGTTCGCAATTGATTACATAAAGACATAAGATATTACAGATTTACGTATAATGTAAGAAGACTTTAATTTCAAAATCCCTGGTGGCCACAGATTTTCATCCACATCACACACAATATAGCCTGTGTGAATGCTGAATCCATACCATCATCAGTATCTCTGCAGGCTTCTTAAATTGCTTGAAGAAGACTCACTTTGTCCCAGAGGTAATTTACTTTCCGTCTTCAGGAGGAGGAGAGTTCAGAAATGGAGAATTATAAAATATGATTTCAACATGATGCCATGTTTATTTCTTAAATAGCCTACTGTAGTGTTCATGTTGAGAACAAAGTTGAGCTAATCTGCTTGTATCCACATCTGGGACATCATCACTGTCACCGTTGAGACAACATCTATCCTCAAGAGCTGATGTGAGCTGTCTGTCTGTCAGCACTTGCTCTTTTATAGTGTCTTTAAGGAAGTGTAATCTGATTAGGCCTATGCACAATTATATCGTCTTTCAGTCCTATCAACATTTAATGTTCTGGAGGTGTTTGAGAATAAACAGGATTAGAAAGCTTGATGGGGAAAAAACTTTGAGTCACGCACGTTTATCGCTGCTGTCATCTCAAACTAACAAGGGTGTGAGTCCTGAAAGAAGACAAAATACACAGCGCAGTATGACGCACTAAGCCTGTGTACTCTGCTGGTATGAGTTTTGGGCTGGAAAGATTATAGTCAAGATTAGATTTTATTATTTAATACCACATTATTATAAACTGATATATTTGTAGACAAAGGTCTAATATAATGAACCATGTAAGGGAACAGGTTTTTCTGAAAAATGTACATTTCATTTAATGTATTTGTATTTATGCAGATCATTTAATAGATGTTACGTAAATTAAACTCTGTCAACTCCGTCAGACACATTAAAAAGCGTGTTATTTTAATTTGATCCATCAAACAACAGTGTAAAGTCTTCAGTTATGTAATAATGGTGTATAGTAAAAGTGAAAAAATACATTCTCTAAAAAAATTTCCTGGGTTAGGGTTATAATGAACAATCCAGTTCTTAAATCCCTTAATTCTCTACCATCCTTTGAATATTAAACATATATAACCAATATTCTCAGTAAATCACACATAATATCATGTAGTTCAGTTGATTTTTTAAAAATATTTTAACAATAAATGAAAAAAAGAAAGAATAAAATATTTATTTCAAAATAAACAGAAACCTTCTCCTGACAGTGTTATATACTGAGGGAGTTGATAAAAACGGGCGGAGTTGACAACTGTAGTTACAACAACTGATTGACAAGACAACAAATTAAGACAACTCATTTTTAAACTAATATTTAATTTAATACAACAATCCTTTTAGTGGTTTGTTTCTCCTTTTAGTGGTACAGTACATACGTCTCATTCTGGGTCACCAGTAGCAAACAGAATATAAGAAGCGGATGTTAGGTTGAGTGTATATGATAAGCATTATTATGTGCCGCCCTGTAGCAGCAACAGAAATGTGAATCCAAAGGATCTGTCTTTAAACTGCATCAATTAGGCCTACGTACATTTCATGTGTGTCGACCTGCATGACTTAAGCAGTGGGAAACTGGCATGATGGCTTTCTATGAAGTCCAATATATCATGGTTTGCTATTGTGGTGATCAGGTTGTAAAAAATAAAATAAATAAAAAAGTGTACAAATTAATTATTCATAATAAGAACTGCAATATTCCATAAAAAATGAGGATCATCATTTCTGAATTTATGGTGACAGTAATTCCCCATATGCAAAACAAAGGTTACAATTTATGGTAACACTTTATTTTACAGTGTCTTTGTTACATATGTTACATGTACTTAGTAATAACAGTAAATTATGCACAATTACATGCAACTAACCAAACCCTACTCCTACCCTAACACTATAGTAAGTACATGTAGTTAATTAGTATTAAACTGTACTTAAATATATAATTACATTGTAACAATGACACCTTAAAATAAAGTGTCACCCAATTTAAAAAGAGTGAGGACACAACTTCGATAGGCATTTTTTTAATGGAAAATATAATTCCAAGATTTACTTTTTTTTTGTAATACTTATATGTAAAATAAGTCTCTGTTGTCCCCCAGAGAGAGTGTGTGTGTGAAGTTTCAGCTCAAAATATTTCACAGACAAATTTTTTTACAGCATTGTCCCTTTCTGAGGGTCAGTAAAAACGCGTGTGTATCTCTTTAAATGCAAATGAGCTCTGCTCCCGGCACAGAGGGAGCATTTTTATTTTATATAAATAAAAATATTGTTTTATATGTTTATATAGGCTTTATGTAAAATACAATTGGTAAATGCATGTGGCAAGTTAATCTGTCTGACATTATGAAACTCATTATGATTCAGGACCAAACAAAATCATCAGCAAACAAAGAGTGTTTGAACATCTTTCGTTATAACTGATTTAATTTTCGATAACAAAACCAGATTTGCATTTCCTGAAGGAATTACTGTAATAGACCTTCCTTCTCGGAAGGCAGATATCATTTATATGAATCACTATTGACACTTTCACAGTGTTTGTGGGGTTTGTGACGCACTATGGCCTACTTTTTACTTTTTGAATAATAATATATATAAAAATAAAATAAAAACATTTCAATTTAGCTTGAACCTATATTAGGTAGACCTACACTGTCTTTTAAATATAATAATAATAAAAATAAAAATAAAATAAAAAACATTTCAATTTAGCTTGAACCTATATTAGGTAGACCTACACTGTCTTTTAAATATAATAATAATAAAAATAAAATAAAAAACATTTCAATTTAGCTTGAACCTATATTAGGTAGACCTACACTGTCTTTTAAATATAATAATAATAAAAAAACAAAAAAAAACACGGACCTTGATGTGCATTCAGTGACCATCAACATTGAATCCCCATATATCACTTTAAATATAAGTGGGATGATGACAGAGAATCAACAAGGTAATGGAAAGGAAATGTTTAAACATCCAAATGTCTCTGGAGACAACGACAAACATAGGTCTTATCTTCAGTCAATCGTAACGGGTTTCAGAGAATTAGGTTTCAGACATGTCAAACAGACCGTGACAAGGCTTAATAGTATACCCTATAGCACAGCTCTGCTGGCATGCTAACTAGTGGATCAAATAATGGTCATATAAATGTTTGGGCTAGCTTATAAAAGTTTTTGTATTTATGGCTTGTTTTGTAGCCTAGCTTATATTTTGAATTAATCAAAGACAGTGATTTGTGAACACATCAAATTTTGACATCAAGTACGATAACAACAAGAAAAGCAAAAAAAATATATGCTTTTTTACATTTCCAGGGTTTTTAGAAGCAGAAGTCATAGTTGGGTAAACTCATTTAACCTATAGTGGTGAATGGAAACTACAACAATAGCCTATACTATAGCGTTTATGAATTTGCAAAAGAGGAAAAAAATAAAATATTGAGAGATTGATAAGAGAGAAAGATTTGCCATGTAATTAATTTGCCATAATTTCTGAAACATTTAGCAGCGTTAACCATTTTTCTGTAATTTCATGCTAAGGTAATACAACACAAAGTATTATAAAGTGTTATAAATGTAGATTAATAAATGTGGAAATGCATCATCACAGTCTGTGAAGGGTCCATCTCAAGAATCTTAATTTTTTCGACTTTTGTTGTTTCAGTGCCTCCTCAAAAAAAAAGGTTTTCCGCTGCCCATCCTAAATACGCGATAAAAAGATATGCGCACACACACCACAACTATGGAAGCTTGTTTCCGCCCCAGATTTAAAAAAAGAAAAAGCGACTTTTTTTCTCGCAATTGCAAGATATAAACTCATGATTGCGAGGTATAAAGTCAGAATTACGTGATTTTTTTTCTTCAGAATTGGACTTTACATCTCACAATTCTGAGAAAAGTCAAAATTGTGAGTTATAAAGTCAGAATTGCGAGATATAAACTCAAACTATTGCAAGTTTATATCTCACAATTCTGACTTTTTTCCTTCGAATTGCGAGAATTAAACTCCTAGTTGTGAGTAAAAAAAAGTCAGAATTGTGAGATAAAAAAAAGTCGCAATTATCTTTTATTAAATAAATAAATAAATAAAAAATAAAAGAAAATTGTGACTTTTTCTCTTTCAATTGTGAGGTATAAACTCACAATTCCTAGTTATAATTTCAGAGTTGCGGGAAATAAACTTGCAATTGGGAATTTATATCTTGTAATTCTGACTTTTTTCTTACAATTCGAAACATTTTCTCACAATTGTGAGTTTATTTCTCACAATTCTGACTTTATAACTCGCAATTGCGAGTTTACATCTCCCAATTCTGAGAATTGTGAGTTTATATCACGCAAATCTGAGAAAGAAAAGTCAGAATTGTGAGTTTATATCACACAATTCTGAGAAAAAAAGTCAGAATTGTGAGTTTATGTCACAATTCTAAAGAAAAAAGTCAGAATTGTGAGTTTATATCACACAATTCTGAGAAAAAATCTGAATTGTGAGTTTATATCACACAATTCTGAGAAAAAAAGTCAGAATTGTGAGTTTATGTCACAATTCTAAAGAAAAAAGTCAGAATTGTGAGTTTATATCACACAATTCTGAGAAAAAATCTGAATTGTGAGTTTATATCACACAATTCTGAGAAAAAAGTCAGAATTGTGAGTTTATATCACACAATTCTGAGAAAAAATCTGAATTGTGAGTTTATATCACACAATTCTGAGAAAAAAAGTCAGAATTGTGAGTTTATGTCACAATTCTAAAGAAAAAAGTCAGAATTGTGAGTTTATATCACACAATTCTGAGAAAAAATCTGAATTGTGAGTTTATATCACACAATTCTGAGAAAAAAAGTCAGAATTGTGAGTTTATATCACACAATTCTGAGAAAAAAAGTCAGAATTGTGAGTTTATGTCACAATTCTAAAGAAAAAAGTCAGAATTGCGAGATGTAAACACAATTGTCGTGGTGTGGACATCCCAATTCTAATAAAATTAGAAGGTTTATTAAAACTTTATAGTTATAGGCCTAGTTATCGTCATTGGTGTGAATGGGACTTAAAGCTCTTTGCTTAAAGCTGCACTATTACGCCTGCGATCATCACAACACCTGCTGTGTTTACAGAGGATTTAATGACAAACCATCCAGAAAGACGACTATTAATAATATGAATCTTGCCAGTTTTATAGGTTAAGTAACACATACAAGATAAACAAAATTTGATTTATTGTTTTATGATCGTTATTTTTGAAGCAATGTCAAAATAAAGAGATTGAAGCCACTTGATTTTAAATAAAAAATTATAAACATGCAAAAATATAGAATTGATTGCTTGATTATCTTTTTAAAACTTTCGAAAAACTTTTTCCAGCAGATAACTTTATAACATAGGCGAAGCACAAGGGTCTCTCAAATGCCTTAAATATAAATGCAAGGTAAACATTTAGGGCGTGAATTTTACAGTGCGTCTCTACAAATTGTCGAGTCCCCAAGTTACTATCAAACCAACCATCACATCCTTGTTTAATTTGAGATAATAACAGAGATAAACACTATGTTGTGAGTGACAAAGGTTTTTTTTGCCACCTGGGTTTGCATAAACAATATTTATTCTCAAACACAGCTATTCTTATTCAATTGAAAGATAACATGCCATAATAATGCATATGCCTAGGATCCACCTTCTGATCACAGAATAGATGGTCCCAAAGTAAACTAAGAGCTAGTATAAAAGAGCTAGTGCTGACAGACAGCACACTTTAGCTCTTGAGGATGGATGTCTCCACAGGTACTGTGAGGATGTCCCAGATGTGGATGCTGAGATGGGTCGTTCTACTGGTGGGGCTGCAGTCCGTACAAGCAGGTTAGAAAAATAAAAAATGATCAGTTACTGCAAGAAACGCTCACAATATTAGCTACACAATATGACTGTATCTGTCTTTTTTTGTTTAAAGACTTTATGAGCGATTATGGAGCTATGGCAGATTCTATGGACTATATTTATCCAACAAAAGCAGGTGAATATGGCATTATACTGTATAAGATGTACTAATTATTGATTCATAAAGAAACTCTAAAGTAACACACTTATTTTACAGATACCAAATAGAACTGGTGCTTTATGTACTGTATGTCTAAATGGACATACATATTACACTTATGACACAAAAAGCATGTTCAAGTTTCGAATGATTTATTGAACTATTATTCATGCAATCCAAATCATTACAATTTAGCTTAGCTTTTTTTTTTTTTTTTATATTTGCAAAGAGTATTGTAGAAAGAGTGATTGTAGAATATTGTATGTAATTTTTCAAGTATGTGACAAAAAATGACAACATGTCTGTCTTTTTCTGTTTTTAGCATTCCCCACGACAAGTGTGCTGGTCACTACCGGTATGATGTTACTATTTCTTTCTTTCTTTTTAATTTTTTTTTTTTTATATATATATATATATATATATATATATATATATATATAAATTTATATATATATATTTTTTTACATATATTCCTTGAGGTTAACTTATAATGTAAAAAAAAAAAAAAAAATCACCAAAAAAAAAATATATAGTGGCAGATTAAGACTCTTTGGTGTCCCTGGGCACTGACACCTAGAGTGCCCATAATAATACATTCAGTTATTATTATTATTACTATTATTATTACAACTTTCATTTCCAACCAAAAACTGTCTGTATGACGTCAATATGATGTTGGGTTCTGATGTCAACCCTAACTTTAATTTCCAACCAAAATCCAACGTCTGTCCAACGTCAGATGTTGACGTCAGTCTGACGTTGGGTTCTTCTTTTCCAACCAAAACATAACGTCTGTCCAACGTCGGATGTTGACGTCAGTCTGGCATTGGGTTCTGACGTCCGTCTGTCGTTGGGTTCTTCTTTTCCAACCAAAATATAACATCAATCTGACGTTGGGTTTTGACGTCAACCCAACTTTCGGCACTGACACCTAGAGTAAGGTGAACAATGCTGCAAAATGTTATTGCAAATATTATTGCTGCAAAATATCTAGAAAAATTAAATGCAAACATGCCAAAGTTTTAGACTGGTCTGGCAATAACATCTGTATAGCTATATGGTTTTGAACTGAAAATAAAATTGTAAAACTTAAAATTTTACACTCTGCCTCTTTCTGCAACTTTTTTGCAGTACAACGTGAAAGTGCAAGGCTGATGCTCTGTAGTGGATTCACACATAGCCTACAAAACCGTACAGCACACTCCCAGAATCTGTAATGGTGCGTTTCCACTAGCCGGAGCAGAGCGAGCGTTTTCACTTCATATAGAAGTTTAGCTTCACGAGCTTAAAGCTCAACTTCCATTGGAATGAATTGAAAACACTCGCTCAGCTCCGTGCCAGTGGACACGCTAATGTAATATGTTCAAGTATAAAATAATGAAAATAATAAACTTTAAACAAAACATTCACGGAATTTAGAATGTTCTGATGAAAGGGTATATAGCCTATAGGCTACAAATACGTTTAAGCATGAACCGCTTGTTTTAAAAGAGAAATAAATATTTGCGTGGTGGCCCTAGGCACTTGCCCAATTGCCCATATGGTTAATCCACCTATGTATACATGCGGAAAAACAATTATTCTCAACCCTCATTTTGACTCTCTGTCAGAAATGTTCAGTTTTTAAAGGGATACTTCAGGATTTAGCATTAAGCTTTGTATCAGTAGTTAACCTGTAGTTTTTTCGAATTACCATGCTTTCCTCCCTCATATCCACCTGAGACGAGAGATTTATGTATTTTTTTGTCTGGAAAAAATCCTCAGATGACGCAATAATTGTCATTTTGCGTCACTGGAGGATTTTTTGGCCAGAGGCTAGAAACTACAGCCAGTAGTAGGAGCTAGTTCCGCATGTTTTCAACCCGCCTATAGAGGGTGGGATCTCACTCACTCTCACTGAATGTACAAAAAGTGTCAGCCATCTATTATTTGGAAGCTAAGCTAACGGGTTCTTATTCTGTGGAGAAAGCTGAGTAGGGGTTACCATACATCCTCTTTTTCCCGGACATGTCCAGCGGTCGAGATCGTCCAAAATGTCCGGGATTCAGCTTTTGCTTTCCGCGGTCGCCATTCATTGTTTACATGCACACCTTTTGTTTCAATCTAACTGAATTCATTCCAATTGGTGAATCTGAATGTACTGTTTACATGAACGCTAAACAAGTGATCGGTTGATGTGCGTTTTACCATTGCTAAGAAAATACCCGCTCCTCCATGAGGGATACGAGACCGGTGTTTCTGCATCAGTAATCACGCCACCGGCCTCGCGCCGTTCTCCCGCGGCCCTCAGCCTCGTCCTGCTCGCTCGCCACAGTAAACATGATGAATGGCGAATGTAGAACGCAAAAACCGAATCCCGGACATTTTGGGCAATCTCAAAACGCCACCAAACTTGTCACGGAGACTCACTAGTAGCTTAGCTTTGTTGTTTAACTGCTCTCTAACCGGTAGGCGTGGCTTGGGAGTGGCCTCCTAGGGCAGCAAGCAAGTGCATTCTGGGAGTTGTTGTCTTTCATCCACATGAGCCAAAAATACATTTTCTGGCTTTTCTCATTCTAGAAAATTCTCCAAATTCAAAAATAATTTCACATTTCTACTACATAAATGACCCAATTTAAATACACATTCATCTTTCCAGAGGTGAAGTATCCATTTAAGGGGCGGCTCTTTTAAGGGGTGTCAGTAAACGGCCACTGTTATGACTGGCTAATATCATTGCACAGGAAACAGTATAAACACCCACTTGCTATTGCTTGCGAGTATGTGTTATTAAAACATTATCAATTTAACAGTCATTTACAGACAAAGCATTATGAAATCATTCACTTACAGTTTGTGATGCAGCTGCTGTCAGATCCAATACAGTTTAGCTGCTTCATCTTTTAACAAAAGTTTCTTTGTGAACTCTCCATTACACAGTGCCTCGTTTTCAAAACAAAATGCTCCGAACAAACATATAATCCTCCCACATGATCCGGGACGCCATTAATATAAACCATCCACTTATACAGAGACGCAAACAAGTTGTTTAAACTGGACACGTCAAAGCGAACGTTCTTTCACTCTTCCATTTGTCCTGTTGTCGAAAGACTCAAGTGTCAGAAACTGAGCGCAGATCTGTAAACTGTATCCAGTGTAGACAGTGTCTGTGATTATAATGGGTTCTGTTTGCTTTCGACACGACGCAACACTCACATACAGTGTAGGCCAGTGGGCAGGGCCTATGGTGCGATGTTATATAACTATTCAATGTCTTGCTCTGGAGGCAGGCATATGCAAATGTATGCATATCACAGATCTCACAATATCCAAACGAGTCGGTTTTGGAGCTTGATTAAAATAAATGCTCTGTTTATAATGAGGAGAACATTTTAAGCTATGAAACTTGCAGGATGTTTTAATGATACAAAGACTTCTTATATGTCAAAAGATCAAGGCAAATTTGTGTAGGCCTATACAACATTTTACACTTTAGGAGACTAAAAGATTTTTTGAGAGACAACTATAAGTTATTCATTGGCTTATTCCCTAAAAAAGTAGGTGGTGCAATCAAAACATTGCTTAGCACATTTAAGCAATATTAGCACAACCAAATTTTGTTTGGTGCCACTAATGGCATAGAAATTTTGAAGTTCACCTTCAATTGTGTATTCAAGTATTTAGTACAAATCACACATTTATACATTTTCTCTCTTGATTCAGCTAAACCGAATCCTGATCATCAGTCCACGATCTGCAGTACATGGGGAAATTTCCACTTCAAGACATTTGATGGTCATTTCTTTCAAGTGCCAGACACGTGCAACTACGTTCTGGCGGTGATGTGTGACACCACAACTTCTGACTTTAACATCCAAATGCAAAGAGAGATTGTGAATGACTCAATCACTTTTAGCATAGTCACAATAAAGCTGGAAGGGACGGTCATCAAACTCATTAATGGCGACATCACTATGGGAGAAGAAATGTGAGTTCATTTGAGTACTATACAGCAAAAGCACACACATACATTTTCTTAATATGAGCATTTTTCATCTGGTATTTCAGTATTTTTATTCATTTAAATAAATAATATATAATTGATCTTTTTGTGCAAGATATTAAGAATATCTGTAAATAAATGTCTTATTTTAAGCATAAATGTAACTACATTTTGTGAGGTTTATGCTTTAATGAATCAAATAATCAAAAAGTGGGGTTAGGAAAAAAAACCTAATTCTATATATTCTCTTATAAAATATTTATCTTAACCAGTATTTCAACTAAATTTATTTTAAGTGTATGAAATTTTAGACTGGAAAACTTTTTTTTTTTTCAGTAATGTTGACTTTTTTTCTTTTTTTTTTACATTGCTTTGACAGGGTGTCTGTTCCGACCTATAATAACGGAATTAAAATCGAGGGAAGTTCAACAAGTGTCAAGATCTCAAACAAACATGGAGTGACTGTCTTCTGGGAGGAAGACTCTCTATCTGTATGATTCAACATCTCTGTGCACACATAATTTTATCTTGAAGCTTGATCTCAGACTTCTGATATTAAAGTTGTTGTTATATGATGTTCCCCAGATTGAACTTCCTGAGAAGTATCAAAGTCAGACCTGTGGACTCTGTGGAGACTTCAACGGCAACAAGGCCGATGATATCACTGTTCTCGGTAAACCTGATGTCTTGAATTCATTAATGCCTAGATTTTCATATAAAGAGTTAAATACAGCAAGTTAAGTGACCAATAGACATACTGAATCTCTAAAAACTCCCATACAAACAGTGAGATAATAATTATTATTATTATTTACAAATGGAAAAAGAGTGGGTCCAACTTTACCTTCCTAAAGGCTTACTAGGGTCATCTTGAAGCCTCCCTGGAAGTGTGTTGAGGCCCCCTGGTTGAGAACCACTGACTTAAAGATAGGTTTAGAGTAACGTGTTCATCTGAATCCTTCTCAGGTTCGCCCTCATGGAAGGTGTCCATATCGGCTGAAACCTGTGAGGAAGTTCCACTTCAACCCACTGATCAGTGCAACCAGGTATGAGACAAAATCAGTGTTGTTCTCTTGTTCAGATTTTGGGCGCCCTCTTAAAATAAAACAATGGGAAATTTCATATTAAATTCAACCATTTACTGATTGAAACATTGGTTGCAATGAGACAATCCTCTTAAATTATATATTTTTCCCCCTAGACAAGCGTTTGCCTTGAGTATCTCAGCAGTCCAGGGTTTAGCGACTGTTACAATGTGATGGACATGGGTTCATTTGAAGAAGCCTGTGTGAGCGACCTGTGTCAATGTTACGGCAATCACGACTGTCTCTGCAACACACTCACGGAGATTTCACGACAGTGCACACATGCTGGAGGAAAACCAGGAACATGGAGGACAGAGCAGCTCTGTCGTGAGTATCATTTCTGGAAGATGAAATTAGTTATTAAATTTATTATAAATAAATTTTACTTAAGGGAACAGTTCACTCAAGAATGAAACACATTTATTTTCTCACAAATAAATAAAGCTTTTCAAGAAGAAACCCCCAATATATTATATAATAATATCTAATACTGCCTAAAATAACACACAACAAAACAAATAAAAAAATACGCTTTTGAAGTAGACACATTATATTTTCTGCATTGATGTGTTAGCTTTTTAGCAGGACCATTGTAGGACAAGTAAATACAGAAAAAATGCTCTGTTTCTTATAACAAATGTTATACAGTTATCTAGAGGAACAATTTTGTTATGTTTTCATATGTTCTTCTGTGGAGCAGCAAAGTCATGTCCTCAAAACATGCAATACCTGGAGTGTGGAAGTCCGTGCAAGAACACCTGCAAAGATCCAAACGCAAGTCTAATGTGTAAAGAACACTGTGTGGACGGCTGTTTCTGCCCTGAAGGTAACAATTTATAATAGGAGACAAGGTTTATAGTCTTATGCTCACCAAGGCTGCATTTTTTTATATTAAAAATACAATAAAACAGTAATATTGTGAAATAGTGTTACAATTACTTTTTTTCAGGATTCTTTGATTAATAAAGTTCAAAAGCACAGCATTTATTTGAAATATAAATATTTTGTAACATTATAAATGTCTTTACTGTCCTTTTTTATTAATTGAATACATCCTTGTTGAATAAAAGTATACATTTCTTTTTCTTACTGACCCTGGACTTTAGAATGGTAGTGTATAATCAATGAATGCCAGCATGTACAGACACTAAATGAACTCATCAGCTCTCAAAAAATATATCTGATGCCCTAGAAAACACATTTACGCAATTGTCATGCTTTCTTTTTGTAAAGGCACCGTGGAAGACGACATTGGTCAGAGTGGCTGTGTTCCTGTGACCCAGTGCCCATGTGATCACGATGGCACAGTATATCAATCAGGAGAGTCTTACCAACAAGCTTGTAAAAAATGGTAAAATTTGAATTGAAATATTTTAGTCACATTTAAATTCCTTCATACATTTCCTCATGCTAACACTGAAGCATTCTGTGTCAGTGTGTGTGCCGCGGGACACTGGACCTGTACAAACCTGGAATGTCCCGGAATCTGCTCTGTTGTGGGAGGGTCTCACGTCACCACTTATGATGGAAAGAGCTTCACCTTCAGCGGGAACTGTGACTACATCCTCACTAAGGTCTGTCAGGATATCAGACGATCCACAGATATTTTCTATCAGGGCGAGATCAATGAAAGTCTTCACTTGTACTTTTATTCACATGGTTTATTTAAAAATCAGGAAAGCGGGTGCATTATAATTTATATTGAATCATTATATATAATTTGGAGGTTCATACAGTCCTTTTTTTATTCCAGCACTCGTATGACAGTGATATTGCTGTCGTGGGAAATCTGGCAAAGTGTGATCCGACCCGAACAGACACATGTCTAAATTCAGTGACCCTTGTCATCTCAGGGACCACTGTAAGTACTGGGTTTAAATAATTATAAATAATTTATTCATTCTTGCTAATAACAATACTAATACTGACTACTATGAGCAATAATAATACAGTCTTAATAATAATAATAATAATAATAATAATAATATATCTTTCTTGATGTTCTACTAATAAAACAGATTAGTTTTTCCTCCACTGGAACTGTTGCAGTGAATAGAATCAGTCCATATGTGCTTCCTGCTACCATAGGTGGGTTTTTACAAATATATGGGAACTTTTTATTTTTTCATCATTATATATAAAAATAACTTCCTTTTTCAATAATTTTTGTTTGTCCCAGGTCCTGTGAGCATCTTCCAGCCCTCTTCCTCCTTCATTATTGCTGATATGAAGAGTCTTCGTCTAGAGATCCAGTTGGCTCCAGTCATGCAGTTGTATATTGTAGCCAGCACTGAAGAGAAAGGGAAAATGAGTGGTAAGTTGGGAAAAAAAATACTGCAGATTTTAAATATGTATATTGTTTTCTGAAAAAGTAATTTTTTATTTGTAGGAAATAGATTTCTAATGAACTACTTTTGACCATGTTCCTCTCAGGTCTGTGTGGAAACTATAACGACGTCCAAACAGACGACTTTAAAACTGGATCAGGCATGATAGAGGGCACCCCAACCACCTTTGTTAACTTTTGGAAAAACGGTTGTCCAGATCTTGAAATCACATTTGACAACCCCTGCAGCCTGAATATAGACACAGGTGCTTACTGCATTAAATAAGAACAACACGCTCACAATATTCATGTTACAGTGATGATTGCATTATTTTCTTGACATAGAAAAAAAAATCACAACATTTTCAATTCTGCCATGCTAAACAAAGTAAACAAGCAAATCTCCTGTTTTTGTTCTCGTAGAGAAACTTGCGAAAGACTGGTGTTCCCGTCTCACGAACCCAAATGGGACCTTTTCCGTATGTCACTCAGAAATAGATCCTGAGATTTACTACCAAGTAAGTCTTTGTAAATAAAAAAACTCTTCTCTTCGGAAATTTACTGTGCAATTGTGTTCCTCAATGCATGCATTCAATCTGTTTTTTTCTCTGCAGTCGTGCGTTTATGACACCTGCAAGTGTGCAGATATTAAGAAGTGTATGTGTGCGGCCGTGTCCAACTATGCCCACGCATGTGCTGCCAAAGGAGTCATTCTCCAGGGCTGGATGGATTCAGAACCCTGTGGTGAGAACATTATAAAGTGCACATTCAAACAAATATTTATATGTGTACTCTGTTTCAAATTAGCCTCTGTTTGTCTCTTGCTATATAGACATGATTTCAGATTGTCCAGGAAACATGAAGTACTCTTACGGAGTGACCAGCTGTGGAAGCACCTGCCGTTCTCTCAGTGGACAAGATAACACCTGCCAAGGGTCCTTCACACCTGTAGACGGCTGTGTCTGTCCTGCGGGAACATACCTCAATGAAGAAGGCAGCTGTGTACATGCTGACCAGTGTCCTTGTTACAATGAGAACCAAGCCATAGAGCCATCAGCAGTGTACTACAAAGATGGTTCTAAATGGTATAAATAGCCGTTTAACATGCATAATGTATCCATTCACTTTTTTCTTTACCATTTTCACTCAACAGCCCTGTACTGACAAATGAAAAATATATATTTTTTAAATTAGAAGCATAATTGCTGCTTTTAATAATTTAAAATGATTTTAGATGTCGCACGTCCCAAAGGCATACACCCATATAACAATATTTACCTGCATTATTAACTCTTGATGGTGGATTTTTAGTCATTTTTGCACTGTTTTGTCAAATACAGCACCTGTAACCTTGGCATATTGCAGTGCTCCAGTCAAACAGGTGAGCTAAAACTAGTACTTCCACAATTTACCACCTTCTAAATTCAAACTTGAGGCATCACTCGTATGATGTGGGCTAATATTTTTGTCATATAATTTTGGCTAATAATCTGTGCTTGTTGTGTTTTTAGACTGTGAGGCTCCGATGACATTCTTCAAATGCTCATATCCTGGAGAAAAAGGGACAGAGTGTCAGAGGACATGTGAGAAACAAGACCCAAATAACTGCGTGAGTTGGGATGGATGGATGGATGGATGGATGAATGGAATACATGAAAAAAAGGGATGAATGACATGAAAAGTCACAGCAGTTTTGATATTTAAATGAACTTAAAAAAAAAATCCAGTTTGCTTATTTTCAATTCAAATGCAGGCATTCTCACGCCATTTCCAAATGGTGCAAAACCCTGATATAGATAACATGAAATGACAAATCTTGTAATACGTTAGAAGTTTGCAGGGAAAAGTTGGTTTAACAAATTTGTCTTGTCAATAGGTGAGCACAGGGTGTGTATCAGGGTGTATGTGTCCAGACGGCCTTCTGGCTGATGGCAAAGGTGGGTGTGTGGAGAGGGAAAAATGTACATGTACCCACAATGGAGTCAACTATCCACCTGGAGTCCAAGTTCAGCAGGACTGTAACACCTGGTGAGCCAATCGCAACTGATATAACCTATGTTATCATAGTGCCATGCTTTTTTTTATAATTTTACATCTACAGTACCAGTCAAATGTTTGGCCACACATCTACAAGTGTAGATGTCACATAGCATGATCCATTGTGTTTACTGTAAACTAAAAGTAAATCTATTAAAAATAATTTTCTATAACTGCAATAAAGCTATCATTCTATCAGTATTAATTTGTGAATTGTTCTCTATATTTCAGCACATGCATAGACGGGATGTGGATTTGTACAGAAAAAGCATGCTACGGCACCTGTACCATCTACGGTGAAGGTCATTTCAAGACTTTTGATGGCAGGAAATATTCCTTCCACGG
Source organism: Rutilus rutilus (assembly GCF_951802725.1). NCBI lineage: Eukaryota > Metazoa > Chordata > Actinopteri > Cypriniformes > Leuciscidae > Rutilus > Rutilus rutilus. The sequence continues at coordinate 8,659,292 of NC_140233.1, forward strand.
AGACTGTGAACACACCATAGCCCATGTATGTTTGACTGTGCCAATGAAAAAAATTCTATTTATAGATATCTAACAAATACTATTATGTCTGCAAAAGCACTAAGAATAATATGAAAGAATCATATGGAAAAAAAGGGCTGGGTACTAACAAATTTTATAATTCTATCTCAAAGGAACCCATGCAGGTACATTACTGTAATATTAAAGTGGTTTGTATACAAACATTTAAATTGTACATAAGGCATTTTTAACAATAACAATTTATTTTTATTTTTTTATATAGTCCGTTCTACTGACAGATTTATTCAAATATTGAAGAATAGGTTAAAAAAAATTATATGTAAATAAATATCCTGCATATATTTAGGAAAATGCTCTTAGTGTCCATTTTTTTAGCTAATCATCGAGCTATGGCCAGCTTTCCTGAGGTAAATGTTACATTACGTGACATTGTTTACACCCTCTGTTGTATTGACGTCTTTCCGAGGTAAAAACACTGACTGAGCGATTACATAAAAACAACATATGTTTCAACATACCTTCTGATGTTAATTAATGTTTATTTCAAGCTACAACAGAAGTAGAGGAAGAGGTGGCTGGTTCACGTGCGCTACGCACTGATGCTTCGCTTGATTAGCAATCTATCATAGCACATTAAAGAGCGATAGAATGGAATTTATTGTTTTAATAAATATGAGACAAAGTCTCATATCAAAAGTAACAAAACTTATTGCAATTTGTTGGTTAGTCAAGTTTTGTTCACACATTAACTGAAAACCACGTAGACTCTTGGATCGATTCTTGTGAATAAGAATGGAAATTGTACATCAAAATGAGAATTGATTAAAACCGCAAAATCAATATTTTCAACCCAGCCCTGATGGAAAACACAACTTTTTATATAAATTAGACAGATGAACTGCATATGAGGGTTAATTATATGAGGCATTATAATCTGGAACTTTATTCCACTTTTATTATGTGTGTAACCCCTCTAGGATTATTGCGGTAAGAACTTCTATCCCTCCTTCCGCCTGGTCACAGAGAACATCCCCTGCGCCACCGCCAACACTATTTGCTCCAAGAACATCAATCTGTTCTTTGGGGTGAGGTTCTTTCATAGCTCAGAGTCAGCACAGGTTTATTAGTAAAGCATCCTAAAATGCAATATGAATTGTGTCACTAACTATTCAAATCCCACAGAGATACGAGATGATTTTAACTGAGGAGGGTGGAGTGAAAGTTGTTGAAGGCAATGGCACAGATTACAGATATAAAATCCATTCTGCAGTCCTATATGTTGTCATAGAAGTCGAAGATCTTTTGAATTTGATCTGGGACACTAAAACGAGCGTGATGATCCAACTCCATCCCAAATTAAAGGTATGCATTCCTTAAAGGTACACTCGTACACAAGAACCTTCTACCCTTTGTTCAATTACTCAACTAAACATCCACATGATCTCTGTGGCAGGGCAAGGTGTGTGGACTGTGTGGAAACTTTGATGGCAATGCAAACAATGACTTTATGAAGCACAATGGAGAAGTGGTGACGGATCCAGAGGAATTTGGGAATAGCTGGAAGGTGAAAACCGACTGCCCGGATGTGACAAACGTGAAGCATCCTTGTGACGCAAATCCCCACCGGCGTTCCTGGGCTGAAAAACAATGTGGAATCATTATGAGCCCTGTCTTTAAAGACTGCCATTCACCTGTAAGTAACAATTAACAAGTTGCGGACAAAATCAAGCCTTGTTTGTGTTCTTAAAATTCTAGTTTTTACCCATGACTTTCTACGCTATGTGATGCCAAGAAATGCTCAATCATCACTGAAATGTATTTAATGTGTGTTGCTTAGTACTTTACAACTTAATTTAATACATCTATCCCTTGTTTCACAGACAAGGCTTAAGCCTAGTCCTACACTAAAATGCATGTTTGAGCTGTTTTCTTAAAATATCTTAAAATATGTCAGTGCCATTGTTTCTCACAATGCACATCAGTAATGTTTTTTTTCTAAGGCATATTTATAAAAGCTACTTAAATACCCTAATTGAACTGGTGTACTGGTGTAATACCCTGTAGCTACTGTATCATGATAACCCGTGAGGTTCTGTGTGTCTGACTTTGCTGTCTCTAGGTGGACTCTGGCCCATACTATGACGCCTGTGTAAGGGACACCTGTGCATGTGACAGCGGAGGTGACTGTGATTGTCTCTGTACTACAGTGGCAGCTTATGCTACCGAATGCCGTAAAAAAGGAGTTTGTGTAGCATGGAGAAGGCCAAATTTTTGCCGTAAGTTTAAATATTTCTAACATTTATTTTGCCTATAAACATACACTGCAGCCAATGTACTTGGGGAAGAATGCATTTATTGTTCTCCAAGTTATTTTATTATCACAAACACGTCATGTCATCCACTATAAATTAATGTTGTTATTTTTTTATTAGTGCTTTTCTAGAAAATGACTCAATGGTCTTACTAAGGCTTATTTCACTGCAACACTGCAGTTAAATATAATTAATAATAAAAAAAAAAATTCCATATGTTGACTAATATATAACTTTATTGGAAACAAGACACAATAGAAATATATATAGTAACATACATATAGTAATAGTACATAGTAATAGTATATATACATAGTATATAGTAATAGTAATACATATAGTATCAGTGGGGATTTCTTTAAGACTGCAAGGGAAGCCTGGCTTCCCCATAATGTCAAAAAAATAATGGTCAAATATGTACTATTGTGTTAACATTTTTTTGACTAAAAATGCATCAGAACACGTTCATCTCAAAGACGAGTTCGTTCAGAATCAGTTACATATAGCAGGTCGGCTGACTCAATTTCCTTCTCATACATTCCCGTAGCGTTACAGTGCATTTCCCTCTTGAAGCTTCCCTCTTGACTTCAATGGGGCTGCTCTGAACAGTTTTTTTCAGTGCTTCGAAACTAGATGGTCATTGGATAAATGCTGCGATTATGTCCCGCCCACGGAGGCTCTGCGTTTCTGGGGTGAATGAGGACTGGGCTGGCCTGGACTTCGGGCTTCTGCGTGTTGATTGGAGGGTCTGTCGAAAGGCTGCATCTCCTTTTGATTGAAAGCGATTTCATACAATAAAAAATCGCTGATGCTGAAGCTATTTGAGCTCAGTCCCATCGCGGATTTTTCAAGTGTAGTCGAAAGACAAACTGCTGCAACGTATTTCTTTTTATTTGCTTGTCGAAATTGCTAGCCAATTTTCATAATACATTTCACACAATTATACATTTATATCTTTATTATATATTATTAGTAATAATTAAAAATAATTATTAAAATATATTATTAGTAGTAGTATTATTATACTTTATTATATTATTATTTATACCTTTATTATATTATTACATTTAAACAATTATACCTAACTCTGCTGGCCATTGAGAGGACACTGGTCAAGTCACTGGAAAAGACGTCTAGTTGGTTTGAGAGGGTCACAGAGCATTTTCTTGAAAAGGAAATTTACGTATAAATAAATGGACAATTTTTATGATGTAGTCCGAAAATGAGCTTCCCCTCTATGAAAGACCAGCAGCCGCCACTGATTTATATATATATATATATATATATATATATATATAAAATATAAGTGATATTTTCCCTGATTTTTCTTTTTCTTCACGCAACATGTCTGATACAGTATTTTATATTCTTCAGTGACACATTTATCTAGGTAATCTTGGTAACTAATAACAATAACATTTGAAATTTGTTGGTTATTATGGAAATGAGGGACATTCAATTTTTTGTAAAAAGAAATATATAAATCATTGTCACACAGTAAATATGAAATTCTTTAGGAGTATTTTTATCATAGTTTTAAAAATGTTTTTTTTTTTTGGATGGATTTAAATATTTAAAATGTGTGTCTGGAATAAGGAAACAAAATACACACATAGATTTGATTACAATAGCAAAAATAAATTTAAAATGACCTTTAAAAAAGTTTAAATCTTTTAGCTTAAAAAAACACTTGGGGCATAAATGTGCCTGTAGCTGAAACAACTCTCAAATATAGACATCGTCCTGACTCAAGTGATTGTTCTTGCAGCTGTATTCTGTGACTACTACAATGCTCCAGGTGAATGTGAGTGGCGCTATAAAACCTGTGGATCAACCTGCATGAAAACCTGCAAAAACCCCTCAAGCACTTGCTCTGATCAAATTCCTACTCTTGAAGGTAAGAATTGAGCATTTAAGCATATTTTGAAAATATGTGGTATGAGTGTCCCAAAAATACATATACTTAACTTAATAATGCTGAATAACACTATTACGTACATTAGGTACCAACGTGTCTCAAATCTTTTTAGAATACCCATATCTTATTTTTCTGTCTATTCCTACTTTGCTTTTTTATTTATACTTTTAGGTTGTTTTCTTCAGTGCCCTTCTGAGAGGCCATATCTCAGGGAGGAGACCATGAAGTGTGTTAAAACATGTGATGAATGTTTCTATGACGGGAAGTTATTTCCACCTGGATCTGTCATTTACAACACCACAGATGGGAACGATACATGTTTAACTGCTCTGTGTGATTCAAATGGGGAAATAGTACGAATTATTGACGAAAACTGCATAACCACAACAAGTCCAACAAGCCCAACACCAACAACTTTCACTTTCACACCTGAAACTAGCAAAACAACCACAACTTTGACCACAGCTACTATGTCAACTACAAGCACAACATCCACATCAACAGAAACAACACCTACAACTGTTACAACACCTACATCAACAGAAACAACAACTACAACTGTTACGACAACACCTACTTCAACAGAAACAACACCTACAACTGTTACAGTAACAACACCTACATCAACAGAAACAACACCTACAACTGTTACAATAACCCCTACATCAACAGTAACAACAACTACATGTTATGATATTTGCAAATGGTCAGATTGGATTGATAGCAACACACCCAGTACAGAACCCGAAGGATTCGAAACTGAATCAATCAATGCATTGTGGAATTCAGAAAAGATTACCTGTCAAAGCCCTGGAGAGATTGAATGTAGGGCAGTAAATTATCCACAAAAGTCCCTGGACAATTTGGGTCAACTAGTGTATTGTAATACATCATTTGGACTTTCATGTTCAAATGAAGACAACGCAGATGGCATGCCACCACTATGTTATAATTATGAAATCCGTGTAAAATGCTGTGAAGGTGAAGGCAATTGTATTTCCTCTACAACGACCACATCAACCGAGACGTCCACAGTCACATCCACTGCTACCTCACCAACTACCGTAACAACACCTACGTCAACAGAAACAACAACTACAACTGTTACGACAACACCTACATCAACAGAAACAACACCTACAACTGTTACAGTAACAACACCTACATCAACAGAAACAACACCTACAACTGTTACAACACCTACATCAACAGAAACAACAACTACAACTGTTACGACAACACCTACATCAACAGAAACAACACCTACAACTGTTACAGTAACAACACCTACATCAACAGAAACAACACCTACAACTGTTACAATAACCCCTACATCAACAGTAACAACAACTACATGTTATGATATTTGCAAATGGTCAGATTGGATTGATAGCAACACACCCAGTACAGAACCAGAAGGATTCGAAACTGAATCAATCAATACATTGTGGAATTCAGAAAAGATTACCTGTCAAAGCCCTGGAGAGATTGAATGTAGGGCAGTAAATTATCCACAAAAGTCCCTGGACGATTTGGGTCAACTAGTGTATTGTAATACATCATTTGGACTTTCATGTTCAAATGAAGACAACGCAGATGGCATGCCACCACTATGTTATAATTATGAAATCCGTGTAAAATGTTGTGAAGGTGAAGGCAATTGTATTTCCTCTACAACGACCACATCAACCGAGACGTCCACAGTCACATCCACTGCTACCTCACCAACTACCGTAACAACACCTACGTCAACAGAAACAACAACTACAACTGTTACGACAACACCTACATCAACAGAAACAACACCTACAACTGTTACAGTAACAACACCTACATCAACAGAAACAACACCTACAACTGTTACAACACCTACATCAACAGAAACAACAACTACAACTGTTACGACAACACCTACATCAACAGAAACAACACCTACAACTGTTACAGTAACAACACCTACATCAACAGAAACAACACCTACAACTGTTACAATAACCCCTACATCAACAGTAACAACAACTACATGTTATGATATTTGCAAATGGTCAGATTGGATTGATAGCAACACACCCAGTACAGAACCCGAAGGATTCGAAACTGAATCAATCAATGCATTGTGGCATTCAGAAAAGATTACCTGTCAAAGCCCTGGAGAGATTGAATGTAGGGCAGTAAATTATCCACAAAAGTCCCTGGACGATTTGGGTCAACTAGTGTATTGTAATACATCATTTGGACTTTCATGTTCAAATGAAGACAACGCAGATGGCATGCCACCACTATGTTATAATTATGAAATCCGTGTAAAATGTTGTGAAGGTGAAGGCAATTGTATTTCCTCTACAACGACCACATCAACCGAGACGTCCACAGTCACATCCACTGCTACCTCACCAACTACCGTAACAACACCTACGTCAACAGAAACAACAACTACAACTGTTACGACAACACCTACATCAACAGAAACAACACCTACAACTGTTACAGTAACAACACCTACATCAACAGAAACAACACCTACAACTGTTACAACACCTACATCAACAGAAACAACAACTACAACTGTTACGACAACACCTACATCAACAGAAACAACACCTACAACTGTTACAGTAACAACACCTACATCAACAGAAACAACACCTACAACTGTTACAATAACCCCTACATCAACAGTAACAACAACTACATGTTATGATATTTGCAAATGGTCAGATTGGATTGATAGCAACACACCCAGTACAGAACCCGAAGGATTCGAAACTGAATCAATCAATGCATTGTGGAATTCAGAAAAGATTACCTGTCAAAGCCCTGGAGAGATTGAATGTAGGGCAGTAAATTATCCACAAAAGTCCCTGGACGATTTGGGTCAACTAGTGTATTGTAATACATCATTTGGACTTTCTTGTTCAAATGAAGACAATGCAGATGGCATGCCACCACTATGTTATAATTATGAAATCCGTGTAAAATGTTGTGAAGGTGAAGGCAATTGTATTTCCTCTACAACGACCACATCAACCGAGACGTCCACAGTCACATCCACTGCTACCTCACCAACTACCGTAACAACACCTACGTCAACAGAAACAACAACTACAACTGTTACGACAACACCTACATCAACAGAAACAACAACTACAACTGTTACGACAACACCTACATCAACAGAAACAACACCTACAACTGTTACAACAACACCTACATCAACAGAAACAACACCTACAACTGTTACAGTAACAACACCTACATCAACAGAAACAACACCTACAACTGTTACAACACCTACATCAACAGAAACAACAACTACAACTGTTACGACAACACCTACATCAACAGAAACAACACCTACAACTGTTACAGTAACAACACCTACATCAACAGAAACAACACCTACAACTGTTACAATAACAACACCTACATCAACAGTAACAACAACTACATGTTATGATATTTGCAAATGGTCAGATTGGATTGATAGCAACACACCGAGTACAGAACCCGAAGGATTCGAAACTGAATCAATCAATGCATTGTGGAATTCAGAAAAGATTACCTGTCAAAGCCCTGGAGAGATTGAATGTAGGGCAGTAAATTATCCACAAAAGTCCCTGGACGATTTGGGTCAACTAGTGTATTGTAATACATCATTTGGACTTTCTTGTTCAAATGAAGACAACGCAGATGGCATGCCACCACTATGTTATAATTATGAAATCCGTGTAAAATGTTGTGAAGGTGAAGGCAATTGTATTTCCTCTACAACGACAACATCAACCGAGACGTCCACAGTCACATCCACTACTACCTCACCAACTACCGTAACAACACCTACGTCAACAGAAACAACAACTACAACTGTTACGACAACACCTACATCAACAGAAACAACACCTACAACTGTTACAGTAACAACACCTACATCAACAGAAACAACACCTACAACTGTTACAATAACCCCTACATCAACAGTAACAACAACTACATGTTATGATATTTGCAAATGGTCAGATTGGATTGATAGCAACACACCCAGTACAGAACCCGAAGGATTCGAAACTGAATCAATCAATGCATTGTGGAATTCAGAAAAGATTACCTGTCAAAGCCCTGGAGAGATTGAATGTAGGGCAGTAAATTATCCAGAAAAGTCCCTGGACGATTTGGGTCAACTAGTGTATTGTAATACATCATTTGGACTTTCTTGTTCAAATGAAGACAACGCAGATGGCATGCCACCACTATGTTATAATTATGAAATCCGTGTAAAATGTTGTGAAGGTGAAGGCAATTGTATTTCCCATACAACGACCACATCAACCGAGACGTCCACAGTCACATCCACTGCTACCTCACCAACTACCGTAACAACACCTACGTCAACAGAAACAACAACTACAACTGTTACGACAACACCTACATCAACAGAAACAACACCTACAACTGTTACAGTAACAACACCTACATCAACAGAAACAACACCTACAACTGTTACAACACCTACATCAACAGAAATAACAACTACAACTGTTACGACAACACCTACATCAACAGAAACAACACCTACAACTGTTACAGTAACAACACCTACATCAACAGAAACAACACCTACAACTGTTACAACAGTTACAACAACATCTCCATCAACAGAAACAACACCTACAACTGTTACAACACCTACATCAACAGAAACAACACCTACAACTGTTACGACAACACCTACATCAACAGAAACAACACCTACAACTGTTACGACAACACCTACATCAACAGAAACATCTACAAGTACTTTCACTATGTATACTGGGCCAACGTCCAATACCAGTAGTCCTATCACAGCACATCAATCAAGCCTTTCAGCAGAAACATCACCTACAACTGTTACAACAACACCTACATCAACAGAAACAACACCTACAACTGTTACAGTAACAACACCTACATCAACAGAAACAACACCTACAACTGTTACAACAACATCTACATCAACAGTAACAACAACTAAATGTTATGATATTTGCAAATGGTCAGATTGGATTGATAGCAACACACCCAGTACAGAACCCGAAGGATTCGAAACTGAATCAATCAATGCATTGTGGAATTCAGAAAAGATTACCTGTCAAAGCCCTGGAGAGATTGAATGTAGGGCAGTAAATTATCCACAAAAGTCCCTGGACGATTTGGGTCAACTAGTGTATTGTAATACATCATTTGGACTTTCATGTTCAAATGAAGACAACGCAGATGGCATGCCACCACTATGTTATAATTATGAAATCCGTGTAAAATGTTGTGAAGGTGAAGGCAATTGTATTTCCTCTACAACGACCACATCAACCGAGACGTCCACAGTCACATCCACTGCTACCTCACCAACTACCGTAACAACACCTACGTCAACAGAAACAACAACTACAACTGTTACGACAACACCTACATCAACAGAAACAACACCTACAACTGTTACGACAACACCTACATCAACAGAAACAACACCTACAACTGTTACAGTAACAACACCTACATCAACAGAAACAACACCTACAACTGTTACAACACCTACATCAACAGAAACAACAACTACAACTGTTACGACAACACCTACATCAACAGAAACAACTACAACTGTTACGACAACACCTACATCAACAGAAACAACACCTACAACTGTTACAGTAACAACACCTACATCAACAGAAACAACACCTACAACTGTTACAATAACCCCTACATCAACAGTAACAACAACTACATGTTATGATATTTGCAAATGGTCAGATTGGATTGATAGCAACACACCCAGTACAGAACCCGAAGGATTCGAAACTGAATCAATCAATGCATTGTGGAATTCAGAAAAGATTACCTGTCAAAGCCCTGGAGAGATTGAATGTAGGGCAGTAAATTATCCACAAAAGTCCCTGGACGATTTGGGTCAACTAGTGTATTGTAATACATCATTTGGACTTTCATGTTCAAATGAAGACAACGCAGATGGCATGCCACCACTATGTTATAATTATGAAATCCGTGTAAAATGTTGTGAAGGTGAAGGCAATTGTATTTCCCATACAACGACCACATCAACCGAGACGTCCACAGTCACATCCACTACTACCTCACCAACTACCGTAACAACACCTACGTCAACAGAAACAACAACTACAACTGTTACGACAACAACTACATCAACAGAAACAACACCTACAACTGTTACAGTAACAACACCTACATCAACAGAAACAACACCTACATCTGTTACAACACCTACATCAACAGAAACAACAACTACAACTGTTACGACAACACCTACATCAACAGAAACAACACCTACAACTGTTACAGTAACAACACCTACATCAACAGAAACAACACCTACAACTGTTACAATAACCCCTACATCAACAGTAACAACAACTACATGTTATGATATTTGCAAATGGTCAGATTGGATTGATAGCAACACACCCAGTACAGAACCCGAAGGATTCGAAAATGAATCAATCAATGCATTGTGGCATTCAGAGAAGATTACCTGTCAAAGCCCTGGAGAGATTGAATGTAGGGCAGTAAATTATCCACAAAAGTCCCTGGACGATTTGGGTCAACTAGTGTATTGTAATACATCATTTGGACTTTCATGTTCAAATGAAGACAACGCAGATGGCATGCCACCACTATGTTATAATTATGAAATCCGTGTAAAATGTTGTGAAGGTGAAGGCAATTGTATTTCCCATACAACGACCACATCAACCGAGACGTCCACAGTCACATCCACTGCTACCTCACCAACTACCGTAACAACACCTACGTCAACAGAAACAACAACTACAACTGTTACGACAACACCTACATCAACAGAAACAACAACTACAACTGTTACGACAACACCTACATCAACAGAAACAACACCTACAACTGTTACAGTAACAACACCTACATCAACAGAAACAACACCTACAACTGTTACAACACCTACATCAACAGAAACATCACCTACAACTGTTACAGTAACAACACCTACATCAACAGAAACAACACCTACAACTGTTACAACACCTACATCAACAGAAACAACAACTACAACTGTTACGACAACACCTACAACTGTTACAGTAACAACACCTACATCAACAGAAACAACACCTACGACTGTTACAATAACCCCTACATCAACAGTAACAACAACTACATGTTATGATATTTGCAAATGGTCAGATTGGATTGATAGCAACACACCCAGTACAGAACCCGAAGGATTCGAAACTGAATCAATCAATGCATTGTGGAATTCAGAAAAGATTACCTGTCAAAGCCCTGGAGAGATTGAATGTAGGGCAGTAAATTATCCACAAAAGTCCCTGGACGATTTGGGTCAACTAGTGTATTGTAATACATCATTTGGACTTTCATGTTCAAATGAAGACAACGCAGATGGCATGCCACCACTATGTTATAATTATGAAATCCGTGTAAAATGTTGTGAAGGTGAAGGCAATTGTATTTCCCATACAACGACCACATCAACTGAGACGTCCACAGTCACATCCACTGCTACCTCACCAACTACCGTAACAACACCTACGTCAACAGAAACAACAACTACAACTGTTACGACAACACCTACATCAACAGAAACAACACCTACAACTGTTACAACACCTACATCAACAGAAACAACTACAACTGTTACGACAACACCTACATCAACAGAAACAACACCTACAACTGTTACAGTAACAACACCTACATCAACAGAAACAACACCTACGACTGTTACAATAACCCCTACATCAACAGTAACAACAACTACATGTTATGATATTTGCAAATGGTCAGATTGGATTGATAGCAACACACCCAGTACAGAACCCGAAGGATTCGAAACTGAATCAATCAATGCATTGTGGAATTCAGAAAAGATTACCTGTCAAAGCCCTGGAGAGATTGAATGTAGGGCAGTAAATTATCCACAAAAGTCCCTGGACGATTTGGGTCAACTAGTGTATTGTAATACATCATTTGGACTTTCATGTTCAAATGAAGACAACGCAGATGGCATGCCACCACTATGTTATAATTATGAAATCCGTGTAAAATGTTGTGAAGGTGAAGGCAATTGTATTTCCCATACAACGACCACATCAACTGAGACGTCCACAGTCACATCCACTGCTACCTCACCAACTACCGTAACAACACCTACGTCAACAGAAACAACAACTACAACTGTTACGACAACACCTACATCAACAGAAACAACACCTACAACTGTTACAACACCTACATCAACAGAAACAACTACAACTGTTACGACAACACCTACATCAACAGAAACAACACCTACAACTGTTACAGTAACAACACCTACATCAACAGAAACAACACCTACAACTGTTACAATAACCCCTACATCAACAGTAACAACAACTACATGTTATGATATTTGCAAATGGTCAGATTGGATTGATAGCAACACACCCAGTACAGAACCCGAAGGATTCGAAACTGAATCAATCAATGCATTGTGGAATTCAGAAAAGATTACCTGTCAAAGCCCTGGAGAGATTGAATGTAGGGCAGTAAATTATCCACAAAAGTCCCTGGACGATTTGGGTCAACTAGTGTATTGTAATACATCATTTGGACTTTCATGTTCAAATGAAGACAACGCAGATGGCATGCCACCACTATGTTATAATTATGAAATCCGTGTAAAATGTTGTGAAGGTGAAGGCAATTGTATTTCCCATACAACGACCACATCAACTGAGACGTCCACAGTCACATCCACTGCTACCTCACCAACTACCGTAACAACACCTACGTCAACAGAAACAACAACTACAACTGTTACGACAACACCTACATCAACAGAAACAACACCTACAACTGTTACAACACCTACATCAACAGAAACAACTACAACTGTTACGACAACACCTACATCAACAGAAACAACACCTACAACTGTTACAGTAACAACACCTACATCAACAGAAACAACACCTACAACTGTTACAATAACCCCTACATCAACAGTAACAACAACTACATGTTATGATATTTGCAAATGGTCAGATTGGATTGATAGCAACACACCCAGTACAGAACCCGAAGGATTCGAAACTGAATCAATCAATGCATTGTGGAATTCAGAAAAGATTACCTGTCAAAGCCCTGGAGAGATTGAATGTAGGGCAGTAAATTATCCACAAAAGTCCCTGGACGATTTGGGTCAACTAGTGTATTGTAATACATCATTTGGACTTTCATGTTCAAATGAAGACAACGCAGATGGCATGCCACCACTATGTTATAATTATGAAATCCGTGTAAAATGTTGTGAAGGTGAAGGCAATTGTATTTCCCATACAACGACCACATCAACTGAGACGTCCACAGTCACATCCACTGCTACCTCACCAACTACCGTAACAACACCTACGTCAACAGAAACAACAACTACAACTGTTACGACAACACCTACATCAACAGAAACAACACCTACAACTGTTACAGTAACAACACCTACATCAACAGAAACAACACCTACAACTGTTACAACACCTACATCAACAGAAACAACAACTACAACTGTTACGACAACACCTACAACTGTTACAGTAACAACACCTACATCAACAGAAACAACACCTACAACTGTTACAATAACCCCTACATCAACAGTAACAACAACTACATGTTATGATATTTGCAAATGGTCAGATTGGATTGATAGCAACATACCCAGTACAGAACCCGAAGGATTCGAAACTGAATCAATCAATGCATTGTGGAATTCAGAAAAGATTACCTGTCAAAGCCCTGGAGAGATTGAATGTAGGGCAGTAAATTATCCACAAAAGTCCCTGGACGATTTGGGTCAACTAGTGTATTGTAATACATCATTTGGACTTTCTTGTTCAAATGAAGACAACGCAGATGGCATGCCACCACTATGTTATAATTATGAAATCCGTGTAAAATGTTGTGAAGGTGAAGGCAATTGTATTTCCCATACAACGACCACATCAACCGAGACGTCCACAGTCACATCCACTACTACCTCAACAACACCTACGTCAACAGAAACAACAACTACAACTGTTACGACAACACCTACATCAACAGAAACAACACCTACAACTGTTACAGTAACAACACCTACATCAACAGAAACAACACCTACAACTGTTACAACACCTACATCAACAGAAACAACTACAACTGTTACGACAACACCTACATCAACAGAAACAACACCTACAACTGTTACAGTAACAACACCTACATCAACAGAAACAACACCTACAACTGTTACAACAGTTACAACAACATCTCCATCAACAGAAACATCACCTACAACTGTTACAACACCTACATCAACAGAAACAACACCTACAACTGTTACGACAACACCTACATCAACAGAAACAACACCTACAACTGTTACGACAACACCTACATCAACAGAAACATCTACAAGTACTTTCACTATGTATACTGGGCCAACGTCCAATACCAGTAGTCCTATCACAGCACATCAATCAAGCCTTTCAGCAGAAACATCACCTACAACTGTTACAACAACACCTACATCAACAGAAACATCACCTACAACTGTTACAACAACACCTACATCAACAGAAACATCACCTACAACTGTTACAATAACAACACCTACGTCAACAGAAACACCTACAACTGTTACAACAACATCCCCATCAACAGAAACATCACCTACATCAACAGAAACATCACCTACAACTGTTACAGTAACAACCCCTACATCAACAGAAACATCACCTACAACTGTTACAGTAACAACACCTACATCAACAGAAACATCACCTACAACTGTTACAATAACAATACCTACATCAACAGAAACACCTACAACTGTTACAACAACATCCCCATCAACAGAAACATCACCTACATCAACAGAAACATCACCTACAACTGCTACGACAACACCTACATCAACAGAAACATCACCTACAACTGTTACAATAACACCTACATCAACAGAAACATCACCTACAACTGTTACAATAACACCTACATCAACAGAAACATCACCTACAACTGTTACAGTAACAACACCTACATCAACAGAAACAACACCTACAACTGTTACAATAACACCTACATCAACAGAAACAACACCTACAACTGTTACAGTAACATCTACATCAACAGAAACATCACATACAACTCAACGATGTAAATGCACATATTTAAAATCAGAAATCTCACCAGGTAAGTGCTGCTTTAACAGTAATTATTCAAATGTTTTAATTTTCTGAATTTACAGTTTGTTTAATCCTTAACATTACATTTAGGTTCCACTTACGTAAAAAATATCTCATAATGTTTTCCTCCCTCGCACGTCCTTTAATTATAATTATAGGGACAATAATCTATAATCAAACGGATAAAGCAGGTTGGTGCTTCATTGCCTACTGCAACTCCTCTTGTGGTATTGAGAAAACGTCTAAGCCATGCCCAACCCTTCCACCTACAACTCCACCTTCACATTCACCAGACTGTAAAAATATCAGCAGAAAGGTAATATAAAAAGGAGTTTAGTAGAAGTACACTAATGCAGTAACACGTGTACAATTTCTACAAAATTTCTGCATGTATTTTTTTTTTTCAAGACAAACAATAACAAGTCTGTAATGGTTATTTGATATGATAATATCTGTTGTATTCAACACAAAATTAATTACATTCTGTATAATTCTGTTAGATGACTGGAGTATTAATTGGTAAGCAAAAGAAAGAATAATAATCTCTGTTCATCAATTTGATTGTGTCCTTCAGCATATGGAATCCTGGATTGAAGACTGCAAAAACAAAACATGTAAAAATGGCAGCGTTTCATCAATACCTCTAACGTGTGGCAAATCTGATAATGTTATTCCCAAATGTACTAATGGAATTAAAGCTAAGAAGGTGCCTTATAACAATGGATGCTGCTCCAAGTATGAGTGCGAATGTAAGTTTAAGTCTTGCTCATGGACAATTCATTAATATCAAATATTTATATTAAGTAAATTTCATGAATATTAAAAAAAGAAACAATTGTCCTAGCCATTGCCTTAAGTTTACATATGGTGTAACTTGGTTTTGACAGGTAAATGCAGTGGCTGGGGTGACCCACATTACAAAACTTTTGATGGAACATACTACGCTTTCCAAGGAAACTGTACATATGTTTTGTTCCAAGAAATCATCCCGAAATACAATATCAGTGTCCATGTTAAAAACTATTATTGTGATGTTAAAAATAATCTCGCCTGCCCAGAGTATGTGATTGTGAACTACAAATCCTATAAAATCAAGCTGACAAGCAACACTAAAGATGTCCAGGTAAGTCTTAGAACTACAGCAAAACATTCACAGACTCCAGAAAAACAAGCAAAATTTCAAATCTAACACAAAAGTACTAAAAATTTCACATCAAATCATGACACATTGCAAAATAACACCATACTCTAGAGAACAATTTTCATCATTACTCAGAAAGACTTTTTTTTTTTCACACAGGTCTATGTTAATGATGAACTGAAACAACTAACTTACATGAATGACCAATTCTTCATTACCACCTCCGGCATGGCAGTAGTTGTGAACATCACTGAAATCAAAGTTGAGATTTTGGTCAATCATCAAGGCTTTGAGATCAGTCTCCCATTCTCCTATTTCAATGGCAATACAGAGGGACAGTGCGGTGAGTACAGATCAGAGATCTCATGTCTCACTCGCTACAAATACAACTTAAATTTGTTTTCTGTCTGTGAGATGTGTACAAAGTACAATATGTGTCAGTTTCAAGTCATGTTTACCAGTGCAACAAATAAATTAGATTTTCAATTACTATAAATGAACTTTAACAAATTCATTTAAAATGAATTTATTTTGAATAATTACATTACTTATTCTCTACTTACTCTTTTAAAACTATAAATTCAGATTTAATATAATTAAAATATTTTTTTTCAGGGGTTTGCGACAACAACCGTGCAAATGACTGCAGACGTCCTGATGGACAAATCGATCAATCGTGTGTGGACATGGCACAGCTTTGGATGGTCCCACCAGGATGCAAAATCCCTCCAACTATAACTCCACCTACAGTTCCACCCTTCTGCAACCCAGAGATTTGTGAACTCATCAAGAGCGAGTAAGGAAAAGCCACTAAGTTTAATCATTTAGTAACACTGATTAGTACAAAGCGTTTTCCCTTTTAAATGTCCACGCCATCAAATTAATTTTTTTGAATTGTCTCACCCTCAGGTTGTTCCAAATGTGTTTTGACTTTCTGTATTCTGTGGAAAATAGAATAAAGAAAGTCATACAAGTTTGGAACAACATCACGGTGAGTAAAAGATGGCAGAATCGTCATTTTTGGGTGAACTATCCCTTTCAGATGCCTGAAATCGAAAGTTTTGTATTTGTTTCTCCACAGTATATTTGTGAAATGCCATGAGGTCATTCCTTATGAAAATTATTATGAGGCATGCAAATACGATGTGTGCCACATGGGAAAGAACTCTACTGGTTGTACCAGTCTGGAAGCGTATGCCCAGCTATGTGGCAAGGAGGGTATCTGTGTGGACTGGAGAACATCAGATAAACTCCAAAAAATGTGTGGTAAGTAGAATAAACCTAACCATTTGACTACATTTTTATTGTACTTTAAAGCTATTTATCTTCTACATGTTGTACTTGAGAAGAGTCTGAAACTTGATTGTCATTGTTTTCTATAACAGATTATGAGTGCCCCAGTCACAAAGTCTACAAGGGTTGTGGGCCTAAAGTTGAAAAAACCTGCAGCACAAGGTAATCTCACTCTACAATACTGGATATCCACAAAACAACAGTCCTTAACAAGTGCTGGAATCATAATACTTCATGTCTGATGTGCTTCTATTAACTCACCACTAGGTACAATGATTTGTTTGTGGAGAAAGAATGTCACAGCGTGGAGTGTCTTCAAACATTTATGGAAGGCTGTTTCTGTCCTGATAACACATATCAAGTTAGCTCAATGATAGATAAATGTACAGCTTACTGCGGTAAGACATGCTGCTTCATTTACTTTCCCTGTTTTATAGATGAGTGCACCTTCGTGTCTTATTTTCATTGATTTGGTTTTGATTCCCTCCATGTAGATTGTATCGGCCCTGATGGATTACCTAGAATGGTATGTCTAGACAAAACAAGATATTTTGAAAAATATTCAAGAAAGTCAATGGTGTCCAAAGCATTTCACTATGCATTTGCCTTGCAAAATCACCATGATTCCTAACCATCATCTACTTGCTTTTCCTTCTGCAGCCTGGGGATACATGGACCATGGGCTGTTCTGAATACACATGCTCCAATGAGACCTTTGGTGTTAAAACTGTGCCTGTCAGCTGTCCGATTCAAAAGCCCTGTCGATCAGAACAAAAATTAATCATTGAAAACTGCTGCCCTACCTGTGGTGAGTCAAGATTAAATGTATTTGATGGTGCATCATTACAACCTAGATAATGAATTTGAATGACTTACTAAAAATACATCCTGCTGATAGCACACACAGTCTACATTTGAACTGTCCGTACATAAATGCATGCAAAAATAATTTAAAAGGACTCCCCATTTCATCTCAACCCATTTAGTGTGTGATCTCGAGCTGTGTCTTCAGAAAAAATGTGATGTTGGATTTGAGTTAGCAGCAAATAAAACTGAAGGCAGTTGCTGTCCACCCTGTGGTAAGTCTCTGTGGTTTAAAATCTTAAACATAATTACTAATTTTGCTGTCATACAAAAACGGACTTGTGAGTCATTCCAGTTAAGCAGCAACTTTTGAGTCCAAATCCTAGAATATGAGATAAATGGCCAGTTCTTCACGTTAAAAGGACGTGGCAATAATGATGACATCAGCTCAAAGTAGTAGTGTAATTATTATGTAATTACTTATGTTATTTTGTAATTGTTCACTTAACTGACAATGCTAAATAATATGATTTCTATCCTTACAAATGGAGAGATTAATATTTTATGAAGACATGGAAATGTACTGCATAACATGAATGACCCTTTTTTATTTTTCATAAAACAATGAAATTAGCGTACATTATTATTGAACTGATTTAATGAGTTTTAAAATGGATTTTTCCGATTTTCAGTGCCCAAAGACGTCTGTGTGTACAATAACACTGAGTACCAGGTGAGTTCACATTAATAAAGTAAATTTGGGAAAATCTTGGTATTTAAAATAAAGCAAAAGGAAATAGTGATAATATTTTCCACTTTTCTGACACTGAATTTTTTTTTTTTTTTTTTTTTTTTTTTTTAGCCTGGGGCTAAAATCACCCCTGAGCCTTGTGTTGAATGTTCCTGTGAAATGGATAGTAACCCAAAGACTCGACCACAGTCTGTGTCCTGTGTTTCTATAATCTGTCCATATTGCCCTGAGGTAATAATTTAAAGTTTGGCCTGTGAACCATCATTTTATCAAACAACTGATTTGAAACTTCTTAATAAGAAGAATATCTGAATTATTAAAGTGTTTTTGTACTCCAAGGGCTATGAGCATGTGGAACAAAAAGGAGAGTGCTGTGGAACATGCGTTCAAAATTCCTGTATTTATACTGCGGCAGACAACACCACTAAAAATCTCAAGGTATATATGATCAAACTTTCCTTTACACTTTCAGTTCACCAGGCAAATTATCTGCTCTATTCTTTGATCCTCATGTAGCCTATCATTCTATTTTTTTTTTTTTTTTTTTTTTTTTGTAGGATGGAGAGAGCTTCGACTACAAATGTGAAAGTGTGATATGTCTTCAAGTCAATGGCACGTTCATGATAGAGAAGACCATGACAAGCTGCCCTGACATCGATCAAGATGACTGTGTGCCCGTGGGTTCAATATCTTAAGCAAAATTTGAAGCATTTGTTGTTTGTTTTGTGTGGCTGTTGCTCCCTGCTAACACTTAAGGCATATTTCACACAAAAATGAAAAAAAAAAAATGTCATTGTTTACTCACCCTCATGTCGTTCTAAACCCGTAAGACTTTCGGTCATCTTCAAAACACAAATTAAGTTATTTTAAATGAAATCTGAGAGAGATTTCTGTCCCTCTTTTGACAGCTACACAACTAACACTTTGATGCTTCGAAAAGTTCATAAAGAGATATTATAAAACTAATCCATATGAATTGAGTGGTTTAGTCCAAATTTTCTGAAGAGACTTTATACGATGACCAGATTTAAAGCTAAAGTATGTCTTTTTTAAATGTTATAAATAATTTACCTCAAAACGAGTGAATTAGTTCACTCGAAAATTAAACTTCTGTCATCATCCACTCACCCTTGTCATTCCAAACCTGTATGACTTTTTCATCTGTGGAAGTTTAGGGCCCCATTGACTTTGCATAGACAAACACATTTGCAAAATATTTGCAGAATGAAAAAAAGTCATACAGGTTTGAAGCCACACAGTGTACATTTCTGAGTGACCTATTACTTTAACTATGAGCATGACACGTTGACGTTTAAACAAGGCTCTATTTGTCTTCACAGGGAACAATGCAACTCGATGCAGATGGATGTTGCGAGATATGTAAGAAATTGTTTCCTTGTTCAAAATATCCTGATGGTCCATATCCATGAAACAAGCAGAACTAGTGTTTATTGTAAACGGTCACATTCAGTATAACTGTAACATAACTGCTCCGAGACTCAAGCGTTTAGGATCCAAACGCAGTTTAATGGGTTAATCCACAGACATACACAAAGGCCAGGCGAAGGTCGAAACACAGCTGAGCAGTCCAAACAAAGACAATGTCCAGGGCTAAGGCAAAACCAAGTATATCCAGGGAACAGAAATAACAACGATCCATAGAACAAGGCTCAGAAATGCAGTACTTATATACTAACAAGACCAAGTGAAGAGTGACTGAATTAACCAGGTTTATATAGGCAGAAACTAACAAGCAACAGCTGAATACAATAATGGCTGATAGTCTGGGCAGTGGGTTATGGGTAATGTAGTCTTTGCTAGAGTGATAATGGTCTGATAGTAATCAAGTGGCACTTCCCTGGTGATCGTGACAATAACGCAGCATTTTAAGATACATTCATGAATGATTCACACAGACATTGGTTCTGCTTTTCATGAATAAGGTCCAGTTTAACTGATAAAAATATGTAATATTCAAATGATCTCCTATTACCTCTAATATATCAGGTGAACACAAGAACTGTGTTGTGAAGAAGGACACCAAAGACGTTATTGTAAATGGCTGCAAGTCTATCCAACCCATAGAAGTGACGTCCTGCAGTGGCAACTGTGACACCGTTTCAATGTGAGAGCACGTGCACATCTAATTGATCACTGACCTGTGAAATATAGTTCACACTTACACGATCATACTGAATGCATGTTAATTCCAAGTGTACACTTAGAGCAGTATTAGGCCAAACATTTTGCTGCTTGATTGTCTCCAAACATTAAATATGTTTAGATTATCCAAGCCTTGCAAATAGATTAGGATAAGCTTTTTTAATAATAATCTGACTGTTTTCTTGTAAACCTGCACAGGTATTCAATGGAAGCGAACATCATGGAGCACAGCTGTTCTTGCTGCCGTGAGACGAAAACCCACATTAAAAAAGTGAAGCTGAAGTGTTCAGATAACAGCGAGATCCTTCATGACTACGTCTTCATAGACACCTGCAAATGTACTCCAACTGAGTGTGAAAACCAGAATAGCATTGGATAAAAGATCTTGTTCAGTTTAATTGTGATTCCAGGAAATTGCATAATTGCAAAATAATTTGGTGAAAGATTTCTTTTTGTTCTATAACTATTATCTCTCAGGGCATTTTCTGGGCTTTTTGAACATTTTGTTTCTTTTTTAACAATGCAAAATGTGATTCTTAACATTTCCTTCTTATGAAATGAATGATGACTATAATAAAGCAAAATTAAATGGCAATAAAACAGTATACTGGATTATATATTATTATATTTTATAATATTCTCTGACATCCACTAATAATGTTAGCAAGATTTTTATATCAGAAAACATAATTTAGAAGTAATGGGGTATTTTTTTACTCTCTCTTTGAAACAAAATCAGAAACAAGTTGTTTTATCCGCTTGGATTCAATAGAAGTTGTTTTTGGACTAACAAGGAAGTTTTGAGTTCTGAAACATACAGGATTTTTTACAGTACAATGACTCAAAAGATCAAGGAAAATTGGATTTCTCAATTCATGCCACTTTAACATTAGTTAGCATCAGCAAACTTTAAAAAATACTTTCACAGCATTTATTAATATTCATTAATTCTTTGTTAATATACATTTCAGAAACTCTTTAGTTTAGGGTCCAATTCTCATTACTAACTAGATGTTAGTAAATATTTAGTAAATAAATATTAGCATATTTATCTTATGTTAATTTTAACATTTACTACATTATTACATTCAAAAGTTGCATCTGTTAATATTATTTAATAGACCTGAGCTAACATGAACTAACAAATAACAACTGTTGAACATGAAAAAATAATAATGAATACTGTAACAAGTGTGTTGTTCCTTGTTAGTTAAATCATTAACTAAAATGACTTGCTGTAAAATGTTACCTTCTCATTTTAAACTTTCTGAACAAACGTGAAATAACAATGAACAATAGTATATTGATAAATTAACATTAACCTTGATGGATAAATGTTGCAAATAACCCTAACTTTTAGTACATGATACCTAATGCAATAACTAATCCTGTTTCTGGAGATCTTCCTTCCTGCAAAGTTCAGTTCCAAACCTAATCAAACACACTTGAACCAGATAACCAGCTAAATATTCAGAAACATTTGATATTTTAAGACAGGTGTGTTGAAGTTGAAGGCAGATCTCCAGGAACAGGATTAACGGGGTGGTATGATGCCCTTTTCACAAGATGTAAAATAAGTATCTGATGTCCCCAGAGTGTGTATGTGAAGTTTTAGCTCAAAATACCCCACAGATATTTTTATATAGCATGTTAAAGTTGTCACGTTTTGAGGGTGAGCAAAAACGCACAGTTCTGTGTCTGTTCCTTTAAATGCAAATGAGCTGCTGCTTGTGGCACAGGAGGCGGAGCTTCAAGAGCTTGCACTCACATGGACATGCACTGAAAATTTCAAAAACTTTTAGTGTTTTATGTTCAACCGTGGAGGAATGTTGTGTAGTCATTTGTTGTAGTCCTTAAAAAGCAATTTCTTTAAAAGCAAATATCTCCCTTTGCTTTGAACTTTGAGCATTGTAACTTTGCAGATGTTTTTTATGCTCAAACAGCAACATTACACACTAACTAAAGTTAAAAAAGTGAAATCATAATCAACCACCCCTTTAATGTTACCAAATTACCATCAAACCTCCATGCAATGCACTCAATAAATACTGTGAAGGAAACCCAGAAGCTCAAAACTGAAAAACTGAAGTGAATTTAGACTGTAAAAAGCCTACTTTGTAAATCTAAGCCAACACAAGACGTCTCTGAACATGCATTGCATTCATCCTTTTATTTTAACGTTTACATTTTAAAAGACAACTTGAACTGAAACAAGACCTACAAATATATTTGCACACCCATCCACGATTAATCATTTTATGCTAAATAATTAACATTTTCAGACATGTAATACTAAGACATACCCATTATATTAAAGTGTACCTGACTAACATAGTCTGTTGTTTAAGGAACCTTTAATATGGTACTTGGATCAAATTAATCTTTCAATATGAGCAGTACTGACGTGAAGCAAACAGTGAAAACAGAAAAGATAAATATTTACATATTCAAATGCTTCCCAAATGTTTGCTGTTGCATCCAGAAAGATCTTCAGTCGTAAGAGGTTTCAAAGAACTAACCATCAAACATGTCAAACGGGCCGGGATGAAGATCTAAGTACACAACTCTGCCGAAAGGTTATTTAATCAAGTACTGTTCCTATATGCCTTTGGATTATGTCATGGTGTTGATTTAAGACATAAGCATTGGTTGACTGTCAATCGATTTATGTTAAATTGAATCAATTACATTTTAGCTGATTTATTAATCAAAATAATCACAATTAAACAAAACATGGAGGTGGCACTTCAAGCCTGAACTGCTCTGAAGGCAGGAAAATTTGTTAGCACGGAAGCACAGGACGACTAGTTTGTCATTCCCAGTGTTCCTGGGTCAGCCATAGTGCTTGATGGCCATTTTGTTTTTGCCATGAAAAAACATTGTATTTCATCAACGCTTTGGTGCATTGAGAAGAAACTTGGTTCATATCATCTGAATCATGCCCCAAACGTACCTGGGAAAAATGGGCACAGTGCCACCAAGAGGTTAAAAAATATTGAACAAAATGTATAAAAATATACATTTTCCTTAATTTGTTAAATCGTTGTGAACCTGGGCTCCTTAGTTTCTTCAGAGTCATGCCGACTTAATGAATTTGAAGGTTTTGATGTGTTCCTGTAGCAATGCCTTGATGGCTATATTAATTTGATGCCAACGCAACACTGTAAACCCTAACGCTCAAAATAATTAATTGGTTTGAGTAGGACAAACTTAAATGAAACTAATTAGTTCAGTATTTAGCACTTTCTTTTTCTTTCAAGTTCACAGAACTGATATATTTTAAGTAAACTGAATTGTTTCATTGTTTTGAGTTTTATGAAATGATTTATTTTAATTTAAACAAACTTAAGTTTAACTGAAACGGCAGGGATGTCTATTTCCCAGCATGCTTTGCCGATGGCACTTGAATGGGAAAGTAAATGCTAAAATTAAGTGTAATATAATGTGTTTTTTTTTTGTGCAAGATTAATGTTAAGTGGGAGATTTAGTAGTGATTAATGTTTTGTTATGCTAATTTAGAAGAATTTCTGTTAATGTTGGTTTTAGGATAGTTACCATCATGGTGACAAGTGGTGCATGCGGCTTGATTTGTGAGCAAATAAAATCTTTATATTGTTGTACTCATACAGCAAGTACTGTATAACATACTATTGTTAGCATGATAACATAATAGTATGTTAGCAAACTAGCTTGTTAAAACTATAAGTTAATACTAATGAAAATGTTCACATTGAGATTACATGAAGGTTTTAAGTTAAATGTATGAAATAGTGTAATCTGATTTTAATTGTTCTTAGCTTGAAATTTTTAAGTACAAACTTAAAATCTTAAGTTCTGCTTACTTAAACTTTGAATTTCAATACTTAAAAAAATTGAGGCAATCGATTGCCTTAAATTTTTTGAGTTCTGCTAACTTATTCAGGTTTACAGTGAACTAATTGGTCAAATGTTATGTAAGGGATCATGTACATAAATAATTATGGCGATAAGAGATATTGATTTGAGATTAAGCTGTTTTAAAATTGTACCTGTTTGTTGTCTTATAATCCACTACCGTGTACAAAACAATCGTCGCAAAATGGCAGCAGCTGCGTTTGTCCGCGATACAGGATGACAATTTAATAACTGTACACAAAATATTGATTTGAGTTTTAAAATTTTATTAGCTCACCAAACGCAAAACTTCCACCAGGAAAAAATGTACCAAGCAAGCGTATAGCGCTGACTTTAGTTACCTGGATGAGCCTGTTATCAGTTTTTACCGGCTGTTATCGGGGAAGAACATACTGCTGGATGGCGCGATTGACCAATCAGAATCAAGTATTCCACAGAGCTGTGTAATAATAACAATTATATGATGTTATAAGTAATTGTACTTATGGCTTTTAATCCCACTTGCCTAAAATAATTATTAGGGATGCTATACTCAATAAAATGTTTGTCATTTATGGCTTTGGTGTGCTTGGCCCCATACTTATTTCTTGCAGCTATACATTTGTTCTCATTATTTCTTTTAATAAATGCAGAATATAGATATATCTAATTGAATATGACTCATTGCCATTTAATTCTGATAGCTATTCTGGTAACACTTTACAATAATTAACTAACATTAACTAACAATAAGCAATAGATATGTTACAGAGTTTATTAATCTTTGTTAACATTAGTTAATAAAATAACACTGCTTATCGTTAGCTCATGTTAGTTCAGTTACATTAAATAATATTAAGAGACAACTTTTGATTTGAATATATTAATAATGTTGAAGTCAACATTAAGATTAATAAATGCTTCAGAAGTATTTTTCATTGTTAATTCAGGTTAACTAATGTAGTTAACCAATGTTAACAAATGAAAGTGTTACCGCTATTCCATTATTAGAACAGCAGAAACAGCAAATTTGACAAATAATAATGAAAACATTTTCAGTGCACTGGCAAATTTTACTTAGACAATTAAATAGCTAAGTGATTTATATTTCATAGTGTGGATGAGTCAAGAGTCACATCCTTGTACAGCCCAATTCAAATAAGCGATAAATGAATCATTGTGTAACTGAATTTGGTTCTCATCATTTAGTTACAGTTTGTTTAGTCTCAAACACCAAAAGAAGACATTAAATATTTATTTGTTTCAAGTATCTACCAAGCCCAAGGCCAAATTCAAGCTATGGGTCCACCCTCTGATCACAAACTACGTTCCTCCAAAGCAAACTAATAGCCATTATAAAAGGACAAGTGCTGACAGACAGCTCACATTAGCTCTTGAGGATGGATCTGGTCTCCATGGGGACTGTGAGGATGTCCCAGATGTGGATGCTGAGATGGGTCGTCCTATTGGTCTGGCTGCAGTCCGTACAAGCAGGTAAGCAGAAAAAGAACAAAAACAAAATGTAAGAAAAGCTCAAAATTCTTAAAACGAACATCCAAAATATAATTCAAATATCAACATCTATGTTTAAAGACTTTGTGGGAGATTATGGGGACATTATGGAAAATCCTATGGACTTTACCTGGTCGCCAACAACAACACCAGGTAAATATGTAATTGTGTTTACATGTATGTATTATACAAGACATACTGATTGCATTGATATAGATTTGTAATGTCACAAATACATTAATAGACGTCACATTCCACAACAAGTATACCTTAAAACTTTGAAGTCAATTCAAATATATTCAATTATGTATCAAAGTATTTAGGTTTAAATGTATCACTGATGAAAAACAATCTGGAAAAGTCTGGAAAAAAAATATTTTGAGGTATAAAAGTGTGCAGTAATAAAATACAACATACAATATGTATTTTTGGTCACACTTTAGATTAGAATCCAATTCTCACTATAACTAACTATTAACTATGACTTTTGCCTCAATAAACTCCTAATTGCTGCTTATTAATAGTTAGTAACGTGGATGTTAAGTTTAGGTATTGGGTAGGAATGTGGGATGTAGAATATGATCACGCAGAATAAGGCATTGATATGTGCTTTATAAGCATTAATAAACAGCCAATATCCTGCTAATATGCATGCTAATAAGGAACTATTTAACAGAGAGAAATTGGACCCTAAAGTGTTACCGTATTTTTCTCAGAATTACAAAAATGTAACATTTTACATAAAAAAAATTTATTTAATACGAATGATAATAAATCATAACCTTACAACATTGTAAAAAGTGAACAGTTGGATCAACTTTAAAAAATTACTTCAATTGGTATCACCTAAAGAAATTAAGTTTTCTCAACTTAAATTATCACGTTTTATCGTGAAAAACTTAATTTTTTTAAGTTGATCCAACTGTTCACTTTTTACACCACTTAAACTTTTACTGTAAACACACATTATTCAGTACATACATTGTTCAGTAACACTATGTTCAGAAATATGTATACACTAAAGACATTATTTCTTTTATTTAGTTGGTAAATGTTTTAGTTACATATTATTTTACAGTGTCCTTGTTAAACCTTAGTAATAACTATAAATTATGCATAATTACATGCATATAACCCTAATCCTAACCCTATAGTAAGTGCATGTAGTTAATTATTATCAGTCAGTACATAAATGTGTTATTTACACTGTAACTCAGACACCTTAAAATAAACGGATACACTTTATTTTAAGGTGTCTTTGTCACACTTTAATTATATAATTATACATGCTGAGTAATATTAATTAACTACATGTACTCACTATTGAGGTTAGGTTTAGGGTTAGTTGAATGTAATTATGCATAATTTATAGTTATTACTATAGTAACTACATGTAACATATGAAACAATGACACTGTAAAATAAAGGCATTTGCAAAACTTTGAATGAGAAGGAAAATGTTTTAATAAATTTCAATAAAATATGAGTTTTCGTTTTTGTCTTTGATATTTAGTGTTCACCACTATGACGACTGTGATGGTAACAAAAGGTATTTAAAAACATAATTTAAAGCATGTGCAGCATCAGTTTGTACAGTTTTTACACTTTAGGAAACTAAATTTTGTATTTTTTTACATTTATAAAATTATTATAATAAACTTTCTCTCTTGATTCAGCTGAACCGAATCCTGATCATCAGTCCACGATCTGCAGTACATGGGGAAATTTCCACTTCAAGACATTTGATGGTCATTTCTTTCAAGTGCCAGACACGTGCAACTACGTTCTGGCGGTGATGTGTGACACCACAGCTTCTGACTTTAACATCCAAATGCAAAGAGAGATTGTGAACGATTCAATCACTTTTAGCACAGTCACAATAAAGCTGGAAGGGACGGTCATCAAACTCACTAATGGCGACATCACTATGGACGATCAAGCGTGAGTTGATATTTACTTGTTTTTACATGAGTAACTACTGCAATGTACAGCTTTCATAAACTCATATTCATTAAGAGACAACTCTGAATATGCTGATTAACTGAATCTTCTTACACTTCTTCTTGCAGCGTGTCTGTTCCAATCAATCAGAATGGACTTAAAATCGAGGGAAGTCCAACAAGTATTAAGATCTCCAAATATGGATTGACTGTCTTTTGGGAAGAGGACAACTCTATATTGGTATGATTTAACATTACTATCTTGCTGAGTAAATACCTTTACTATAATACAATATGTGTGATGAATATGTGAGATAATGAGCCAAATACGTGTTCAAATGAAAACTGTAAAACTGATTTGATGAAATCTGTTGATAGCAGTAAAGAAAAACAAAGCAAACCATGCAGGAGAGTTTCCGTGCAGGTTCTTCTTCAGAATGAGTCAAGCTGAATCAACCCTATAATGAAATCCCACACACACACTTTAAAGCTATTTGTTTGCACACAATAAGCAAGACTAGGAAAGTTAAACATCAAACAGGATATCAGTTCGACAAATCATAAAGCAAATATTAATCGTCTAAGTAAGCCACAGTGAACATGTATCTGACAGCTCAATGTTGATTTTAATAAGTGTGTTTGTACTGCTATAAACAAACAGCATGACAGACAACTTCTGAGAAAATAAACTGTATTCGTATCACTGACATTATATTATAATATGATGTTCCCTAGATTGAACTTGCAGAGAAGTACCGAGGTCAGACCTGTGGACTCTGTGGAAACTACAACGGCAACAAGAATGACGATATTTCTGAAAACGGTAAACATGATGTTTTGATCATATGACCAAGAAAAACGTTTGCTTTACAGATTATTTTGAATGTCAGACAAAATCTAAATACCTGATCGCTGCATATACATAATACTAGTATGACATTAACCAGCTAAATCCCTCTCAGGTCCGGCCACATGGAAGGTGTCCACACCAACTGAATCCTGCGAGGACGTTATACTTCCACCCAGGGATCAGTGCGACCAGGTGTGAGACAAATCAGGAGTTTTATAATCATTTTACCAGATTTTTGGGCTGACATAAGTACATTTGTTTTACCTCATTTGCCATCTGAAACATTGCATTCAATCATTTTTCTTTTTAGCAGGCAAGCGTTTGCCAGCAGTATCTCAGCAGTCCAGGGTTTAGCGACTGTTACAATGTGATGGACATGGGTTTATTTGAAGAAGCCTGTGTGAGCGACCTGTGTCAATGTTACGGCAATTACGACTGTCTCTGCAACACACTCACGGAGATTTCACGACAGTGCACACATGCTGGAGGAAAACCAGGAACATGGAGGACAGAGCAGCTCTGTCGTGAGTATCATTTCTGGAAGATGAATAGAAAATGTAAAAAATCAGTGGGAATAAAATGCCATCACCACCACTCCATTTACAGCTCCGGATTTAACTGGATATTAGAATTTTCAGAATGTATGGGTATGATTAAAAATAAATAAATAATAGTCATATGCTGTGGTATAAAACTCTATCAGTTTGGACACATTTGACTGAATTTATGTGTCCAGTATACAGTCCTGATGCTATATGGTGTGTTTGATATACTAATTATTCTTATTCTGTGGAGCAGCAAAGTCATGTCCTCTAAACATGCAATACCTGGAGTGTGGAAGTCCGTGCAAGAACACCTGCAAAGATCCAAACGCAGGTCTAATGTGTAAAGAACACTGTGTGGACGGCTGTTTCTGTCCTGAAGGTAATTTCACACAATATCAAGAGATGTGCTTGCAACACTGTTTTTTATCTTTCCCAAAATAAATGGTATCATGCCTTCTTTTTGTAAAGGCACCGTGGAAGACGACATTGGTCAGAGTGGCTGTGTTCCTGTGAACCAGTGCCCATGTGATCACGATGGCAGAGTATATCAATCAGGAGACTCTTACAAACATGCTTGTAAAAAATGGTAACATTTTAATTGAAATATTTTAGTCACATTTAAATTCCTTCATACATTTCCTCATGCTAACACTGAAGCATTCTGTGTCAGTGTGTGTGCCGCGGGACACTGGACCTGTACAAACCTGGAATGTCCCGGAATCTGCTCTGTTGTGGGAGGGTCTCACGTCACCACTTATGATGGAAAGAGCTTCACCTTCAGCGGGAACTGTGACTACATCCTCACTAAGGTCTGTCAGGATATCAGATGATCCACAGATATTTTCTGTCAGGGCGAGATCAATGAAAGTCTTCACTTGTACTTTTATTCACATGGTTTATTTAAAAATCAGGAAAGCGGGTGCATTATAATTTAAATTGAATCATTATATATAATTTGGAGGTTCTTACATGTCCTTTTTTTATTCCAGCACTCTAATGACAGTGATATTGCTGTCGTGGGAAATCTGGCAAAGTGTGATCCGGCCCGAACAGACACATGTCTAAATTCAGTGACCCTTGTCATCTCTGGGACCACTGTAAGTACAAGGTTGCATGTTTTCATAATTTCATATTCTAAAACAACCAAAAGACTTTTTCTGGGAGAACAGCACTAGAATAGCACAGTTACTTTCATCATCATGAACAGAACATACCTCATACTTCTGCAAAATCTTCCAAGATGGAATTACAAAACATAATTTTGTTTTCTTTTTGTTGTTTTATGTGTAAAACAGATTAGTTTTTCCTCCAGTGGAGATGTCACACTAAATGCAAACAGCCCATTAAAGCTTCCTGCTACCGAAGGTGGGTTGTCCAAAATGGGGAACATTCTATTATAAGCATGTTAAAAATAAAATATATATAATTAATTAAATGCATTTCTCTGAAAAACCCAAAGCTCTATTTTTTCTTGCTCTATCAAACCACCTATTTTGTTGTCCCAGGTCCTGTGAGCATCTTCCAGCCTTCTTCCTCCTTCATTATTGCTGATATGAAGAGTCTTCGTCTAGAGATCCAGTTGGCTCCAGTCATGCAGTTGTATATTGTAGCCAGCACTGAAGAGAAAGGGAAAATGAGTGGTAAGTTGTCAAAAATGTGATTAGAATCCATTTTTGTTACAGAAGGTAGAAAAGAAGTGAAAATTGTCATTTATAAAACCAAAATATTATAAACTGGCCAATAGTTTAACATATAATAAGTAAGTAATAATTGACGGGCCGTTGAATTATTAGAAAAATAACGCACACCCGAGGTGGTATTGCAGCAACGACGCAAAGACAATAATTCAACAACCCGGAGTAATTTTTTCCACTTATTAAAAATTTACAACTTAAAAAAATGTAAGTTGTAAAACTATACTACATTACCACACCTCAAAACATTGTTCAGATGATGTATTTCAAGACATTTTTCAGGGTTTTCTCTTTTAAAACGCTCGTGTGTTGGACTAATCTAATAATCCGAAGCCTCCATTGCCAAGTACAAAACGTCATTGTATAGAAACGGAGAATTGAGCCACTGATAACAGACTAATGCAGTTATTAGAAGAGAGAGAGAGAGAGAGAGAGAGAGAGAGAGAGAGAGAGAGAGAGAGAGAGAGTTATCAAGCGTGTGTGTATTACCTCAGTCTCTGCATCTCTCAACAGTGTTTGGCTCCAGCGTCTCTATTAGTAGCGAAACTCTACGTTTTTGTTGTTGTCCGTACATAAAACCTAATTCTGTGGCAAAAAACATGGAAATAATCTGTCGGTTTTATTCTATTGTTTACTATATTTATTTCCTTTGTCAGTGTTGTTGTCGGTTTTTCTGTTGTTGTAATCTGTAAAGACCTTTAAAATAACTGAAATCATTTGTCGAAGTGATATGAAACTCAAGATCGACCTGCCTGACACATCAAGACCTTAGAATGTTCATCAACCAATCAGATTCAAGCATTCAACAGCCTCAGTGAAATACAAAATAATGTTTTTGACTCCTCTAAGAAAGAACCTTAAAATGTTTTTTAAAAAATATTTCAGTACATATGAATTACAGACATTGTATAAATCGTTCACTACTTTTAATTCTACACATTGCTTATTTCAGGTTTATGTGGAAACTATAATGATGTCCAAACAGACGACTTTAAAACAGAATCAGGCATCATAGAGGGCACCCCAATAACTTTTGTCAACTTTTGGAAGAAAAACCCATATAGCTGTCCAGATCTTGAAAACACTTTTGACAACCCATGTAGTCTGAGTGTGGACACAGGTATACACAGTTTTACAAACATTAAGAAATAACAATAAAAAATAATCATATAAGGAATAATTTATGTTGCAAACATTACAGAACTATGTCAAGTCTTTATTCTTTCCATTCAGAGAAACTTGCTAAAGACTGGTGTTCCCGTCTCACAAACCCAAATGGCACCTTCTCCCAATGTCATTCAGAAATATGTCCTGAGATTTACTACCAAGTGAGTGTTTTTGCAGTTTTCTCTTTTAAAACTAGCTGTATATGTATGAATGACATATAATTGCATCTGGGTTTCATCCTTTGCAGTGGTGCGTCTATGACACATGCAAGTGTTCAGATATTAGGAAGTGTATGTGTGCAGCCGTGTCCACTTATGCCCACGCATGTGCTGCCAAAGGAGTCATTCTCCAGGGCTGGATGGATTCAGAACCCTGTGGTGAGAACATTACGTTTGTACAGTTCTATATAATTAATGTATTTGAATCACATTCTGTTGATTTGCAATGAAATTAAACAATGAATCATAATAAAAATGTGTTTATCTGTGCTAAGTATCCGAGTGTTCAGAAAACATGAAGTACTCCTACAACGTGACCAGCTGTGGAAGCACCTGCCGTTCTCTCAGTGGACAAGATAACACCTGCCAAGGGTCCTTCACACCTGTAGACGGCTGTGTCTGTTCTGAGGGAACATACCTCAATGAAGAAGGCAGCTGTGTACCTGCTCACAAGTGTCCTTGTTTCAAAGGCGACAAGGTCATAGAGCAATCAGGAGTATCCTACATAGATGGTGAAGCATGGTATATGAGTTCCTCATTTCATACACAATGCATTGTTGACAGAATACCAATGATAACTCTTGATGACCATTAGTAATTACTGATTTGTACAATTTTGTCATATTACAGCACCTGTAACCTTGGCAAATTGCATTGCTCCAGTCCAGAAGGTAAGTTGCAACTTAATTCTGCAATTCCACTTGTCAAGTTATCACTGGTATGATGAAGTTTCCCATCTATGTGCCTGTTGTGTTTGTAGACTGTGTGGCTCCGATGGTCTTCTTCAAATGCTCAAATTATGAACCTGGAAAAAAAGGAACAGAATGTCAAAGGACATGTCAAAACCAAGACCTAAACAATTGCGTGAGTTTTGATTGGGACAGCATAACTGACATTTCTAAAAAGTTTACATATTTTTGGTTGCCACAAACGGATTTGTAAAAGCAGAGTTATGAAGGGTTAACACTGCTGGACCTTCTTGATTTGTTTTGCCTATAGGTGAGCACAGGGTGTGTATCAGGGTGTATGTGTCCAGATGACCTGCTAGCCGATGGCAAAGGTGGGTGTGTGGAGAGGAAAAACTGCACCTGTGTCCATAATGGACTCACCTATTCATCTGGAGAGCAAGTTCAAGAGGACTGTAACACCTGGTGAGTCGGCATTGATAGAAGTAGGGGAGAATATTACAGCTAATACCATCACCACGTGTGTGCTAATTTTTCTCTGCCCAAAACAAAAAAGCAATTTTCAAACCTTGTAATGTACTTTACTACTACTTTAAATTGTCACCCAAAATGGGAGGTAAGAAAGAAAAAAGCTGGTAACAACATGCATTAAAGGGTTAATCTGTGAATTGCTGTCTATATTTCAGTACATGCATAAACGGGATGTGGACTTGTACAGATAAAGAGTGTTACGGCACTTGTACCATCTTTGGCGACGGTCATTTCATGACTTTTGATGGCAGGAAATATTCTTTCCACGGAGACTGTGAACACATCTTAGCCCATGTATGTTTTTCATCAATTTGGGTTCTTGTCTAATTTAAGAAGAAGAAAAAAAGTACAATTCTGACCTGATACACAATTCATTTGTGCAACCCCTCTAGGATTACTGCAATAAAGACCAGAGTCAATATTCTTTGCGCCTGGTCACAGAGAACATTCCCTGTGGCAGCAGCAGCACCATTTGCTCCAAGTCCATCAATCTGTTTTTTGGGGTGAGGTTATTTCATAGCTCAAAATCTGCTTGAGTAAAATAATATTTTAAAATGTAGAATATAGTGATACAATTTATGCCATTGTTTTATATATAATAGAGAATGGACATGTAGAAAAAAATGACATTCAAAATCTAAGTTTCATTTTTGTTCTTGATGTCATCGTAACATCATAAGAGAGTTATATCCAGTTATTTATGCTGTTTATGGACAACTTTATTCCACTGTCTTCTTAAATCCTGCAGAGATACAAGATGATTTTATCCGAGGAGAATGGGATCAAAGTTGTTGAAAGCAATGGCACTGAATACCAATATCAAATCCATACTGCTGGGATATACAATCTCATAGAGGTCAAAGGTCTTTTGAACTTAATCTGGGACAATAAAACGAGTCTGATGCTCCAACTCCATCCTAAATTTAAGGTAAGCATTACCCCTACATTCACAAACACACAATCATCTTTTACACTTTCTTGTTCATTCTCTTACCTTAACATACGATCTTTATGACAGGGCAAGGTGTGTGGACTGTGTGGAAACTTTGATGGTAATGCGAACAATGACTTTGTAAAGCATGATGGAGAAGAGGTCACTGATGCAGTGGCATTTGGGAATAGTTGGAAGGTGAATCCCAGCTGCCCAGAAATGAGTAACTTGATGAACCCATGTGAAAAAAATCCACATCGGAGTGCCTGGGCTATCAAACAATGCAGCATCATCACAAGCCCTGTCTTTACAGACTGCCATTCACGTGTATGTACAATTATAAACTTTGTGAATTCAGAAAGTTGTTGATCTTCTGGATTATGTTTAAAAGGCCAGCCTTTGTTGGTTCCATGCCTGAAAATTTTTTTTTTTTACCATTTTACAATTTAGCATAGCACATAAAACCGGTTACCCTAAAGGTTCTACTGACTTTCCTGTCTCTAGGTGGACTCTGGCCCATACTATGATGCCTGTGTAAGGGACACCTGTGCATGTGACAGCGGAGGTGACTGTGATTGTTTCTGTACTGCAGTGGCAGCTTATGCTGCTGAATGCCGTAAAAAAGGAGCTTGTGTCGCATGGCGGAGCCCAAGCATTTGCCGTAAGTCCCAATACTGTTAGAAATTGTGTTTATTGCATTCAGAACTCCCATTAATACTATTACTTCTATAAATATTGTCATAATGCTGACGGAATTGGTTGTTCTTGCAGCTTTATTCTGTGAGTACTACAACAACCCTCCAGGTGAATGTGAGTGGCACTACAAAACTTGTGGATCGACCTGCATGAAAACTTGCAGAAACCCATCAGGAACCTGCTCTAATCAAATTCCTCTCCTGGAGGGTATGGATTATTCTTTAAAACTTTGAAAACATACTTTTGTACAGAATTGAATAAAATAATAGCCTACTTAGGGCAATTGTAGCCCAAACTGCTAAATTATGAGTGAATTAGTAAATTTTCATTAATATGAATTATTTTTTTCTAGAGTCAAGAAACATTGAGTCAAAAGAAATGTGTGTATCTTGTTTATTCCATCTGGCCTTTTATTATACTCCTAGGGTGTTTTCCTCAATGCCCTTCAGAAAGGCCATTTTTGAGGGAGGACACCAGGAAGTGTGTTACAGAGGCAGAATGTGTTTCTCTGTGTAACTATGATGGGAAGATATATACTACTGGAGAAGTGGTGTACGATACAACAGATGGAAATGGAACATGTTTTACTGCTATATGTGGATCTAATGGCATAATAATAAGAACTATTAGAAAATGCATGACAACAACTACACCATTCACTTTCACAACTCCACCACAGACTACTAAAACAACAATTACAATACCTACCACCAAGATTTTCACTTCAGCACCTACTACAGTAACACTAACAACACCAAAAATGCCAACAGCTACTACAACTGCTGTTCCACCGACACCTACATCACCTGGAATAACTACTACTGTTACTACTGAAACACCATCTACAGAAACACCACCTCCCACAGGAACAGAAACGCCATCAACAGCTACAACAACTGCTGTTCCAACGACACCTACATCACCTGGAATTACAACTGCTGTTACTACTGAAATACCCCCTATAGAATCTCCACCTCCCACAGGAACAGAAACGCCATCAACAGCTACAACAACTGCTGTTCCACCGACACCAACAGCACCTGAAATTTCTACTACTGCTGTTACTGCTCAAACACCATTGATCGAAACACCACCTCCCACAGGAACAGAAACGCCATCAACAGCTACTACAACTGCTGTTCCACCAACACGTACATCACCTGGAATTACTACTGCTGTTACTAATGAAACACCATCTACAGAAACACCACCTCCCACAGGAACAGAAACACCATCAACAGCTACAACTGCTGTTCCACCGACACCAACAGCACCTGAAATTTCTACTACTGCTGTTACTGCTCAAACACCATTGATCGAAACACCACCTCCCACAACAGAAACACCATCAACAGCTACTACAACTGCTGTTCCACCAACACCTACATCACCTGGAATTACAACTGCTGTTACTACTGAAACACCATCTACAGAAACACCACCTCCCACAGGAACAGAAACACCATCAACAGCTACAACAACTGCTGTTCCACCGACACCAACAGCACCTGAAATTTCTACTACTGCTGTTACTGCTCAAACACCATTGATCGAAACACCACCTCCCACAGGAACAGAAACGCCATCAACAGCTACTACAACTGCTCTTCCACCAACACCTACATCACCTGGAATTACTACTGCTGTTACTACTGAAACACCATCTACAGAAACACCACCTCGCACAGGAACAGAAACGCCATCAACAGCTACAACAACTGCTGTTCCACCGACACCAACAGCACCTGAAATTTCTACTACTGCTGTTACTGCTCAAACACCATTGATCGAAACACCACCTCCCACAGGAACAGAAACGCCATCAACAGCTACTACAACTGCTGTTCCACCAACACCTACATCACCTGGAATTACTGCTGCTGTTACTACTGAAACACCATCAACAGAAACACCACCTCCCACAGGAACAGAAACGCCATCAACAGCTACAACAACTGCTGTTCCACCGACACCAACAGCACCTGAAATTTCTACTACTGCTGTTACTGCTCAAACACCATTGATCGAAACACCACCTCCCACAGGAACAGAAACGCCATCAACAGCTACTACAACTGCTGTTCCACCAACACCTACATCACCTGGAATTACTACTGCTGTTACTACTGAAACACAATCTACAGAAACACCCCCTCCCACAGGAACAGAAACGCCATCAACAGCTACAACAACTGCAGTTCCACCGACACCAACAGCACCTGAAATTTCTACTACTGCTGTTACTGCTCAAACACCATTGATCGAAACACCACCTCCCACAGGAACAGAAATGCCATCAACAGCTACTACAACTGCTCTTCCACCAACACCTACATCACCTGGAATTACTACTGCTGTTACTACTGAAACACCATCTACAGAAACACCACCTCCCACAGGAACAGAAACGCCATCAACAGCTACAACAACTGCTGTTCCACCGACACCAACAGCACCTGAACTTTCTACTACTGCTGTTACTGCTCAAACACCATTGATCGAAACACCACCTCCCACAGGAACAGAAACGCCATCAACAGCTACTACAACTGCTGTTCCACCAACACCTACATCACCTGGAATTACTACTGCTGTTACTACTGAAACACCATCTACAGAAACACCACCTCCCACAGGAACAGAAACACCATCAACAGCTACAACAACTGCTGTTCCACCGACACCTACATCACCTGGAATTACTACTGCTGTTACTGCTCAAACACCATTGATCGAAACACCAACTTCCACAGGAACAGAAATGCCATCAACAGCTACTACAACTGCTGTTCCACCAACACCTACATCACCTGGAATTACTACTGCTGTTACTACTGAAACACCATCTACAGAAACACCACCTCCCACAGGAACAGAAACGCCATCAACAGCTACAACAACTGCTGTTCCACCGACACCAACAGCACCTGAAATTTCTACTACTGCTGTTACTGCTCAAACACCATTGATCGAAACACCACCTCCCACAGGAACAGAAACGCCATCAACAGCTACTACAACTGCTCTTCCACCAACACCTACATCACCTGGAATTACTACTGCTGTTACTACTGAAACACCATCTACAGAAACACCACCTCCCACAGGAACAGAAACACCATCAACAGCTACAACAACTGCTGTTCCACCGACACCAACAGCACCTGAAATTTCTACTACTGCTGTTACTGCTCAAACACCATTGATCGAAACACCACCTCCCACAGGAACAGAAACGCCATCAACAGCTACTACAACTGCTGTTCCACCAACACCTACATCACCTGGAATTACTACTGCTGTTACTACTGAAACACCATCTACAGAAACACCACCTCCCACAGGAACAGAAACGCCATCAACAGCTACAACAACTGCTGTTCCACCGACACCAACAGCACCTGAAATTTCTACTACTGCTGTTACTGCTCAAACACCATTGATCGAAACACCACCTCCCACAGGAACAGAAACGCCATCAACAGCTACTACAACTGCTGTTCCACCAACACCTACATCACCTGGAATTACTACTGCTGTTACTACTGAAACACCATCTACAGAAACACCACCTCCCACAGGAACAGAAACACCATCAACAGCTACAACAACTGCTGTTCCACCGACACCAACAGCACCTGAAATTTCTACTACTGCTGTTACTGCTCAAACACCATTGATCGAAACACCACCTCCCACAGGAACAGAAACGCCATCAACAGCTACTACAACTGCTGTTCCACCAACACCTACATCACCTGGAATTACTGCTGCTGTTACTACTGAAACACCATCTACAGAAACAACACCTCCCACAGGAACAGAAACGCCATCAACAGCTACAACAACTGCTGTTCCACCGACACCAACAGCACCTGAAATTTCTACTACTGCTGTTACTGCTCAAACACCATTGATCGAAACACCACCTCCCACAGGAACAGAAACGCCATCAACAGCTACTACAACTGCTGTTCCACCAACACCTACATCACC
The DNA here is from genome assembly GCF_951802725.1 of Rutilus rutilus. Lineage (NCBI taxonomy): Eukaryota > Metazoa > Chordata > Actinopteri > Cypriniformes > Leuciscidae > Rutilus > Rutilus rutilus. Next base: position 8,699,604 of record NC_140233.1, read on the forward strand.
TGAAATTACTACTGCTGTTACTACTGAAACACCATCTACAGAAACACCACCTCCCACAGGAACAGAAACGCCATCAACAGCTACAACAACTGCTGTTCCACCGACACCAACAGCACCTGAAATTTCTACTACTGCTGTTACTGCTCAAACACCATTGATCGAAACACCACCTCCCACAGGAACAGAAACGCCATCAACAGCTACTACAACTGCTCTTCCACCAACACCTACATCACCTGGAATTACTACTGCTGTTACTACTGAAACACCATCTACAGAAACACCACCTCCCACAGGAACAGAAACGCCATCAACAGCTACAACAACTGCTATTCCACCGACACCAACAGCACCTGAAATGTCTACTACTGCTGTTACTGCTCAAACACCATTGATCGAAACACCACCTCCCACAGGAACAGAAACGCCATCAACAGCTACTACAACTGCTGTTCCACCAACACCTACATCACCTGAAATTACTACTGCTGTTACTACTGAAACACCATCTACAGAAACACCACCTCCCACAGGAACAGAAACGCCATCAACAGCTACAACAACTGCTGTTCCACCGACACCAACAGCACCTGAAATTTCTACTACTGCTGTTACTGCTCAAACACCATTGATCAAAACACCACCTCCCACAGGAACAGAAACGCCATCAACAGCTACTACAACTGCTGTTCCACCAACACCTACATCACCTGGAATTACTACTGCTGTTACTACTGAAACACCATCTACAGAAACACCACCTCCCACAGGAACAGAAACGCCATCAACAGCTACAACAACTGCTGTTCCACCGACACCAACAGCACCTGAAATTTCTACTACTGCTGTTACTGCTCAAACACCATTGATCGAAACACCACCTCCCACAGGAACAGAAACGCCATCAACAGCTACTACAACTGCTGTTCCACCAACACCTACATCACCTGGAATTACTACTGCTGTTACTACTGAAACACCATCTACAGAAACACCACCTCCCACAGGAACAGAAACGCCATCAACAGCTACAACAACTGCTATTCCACCGACACCAACAGCACCTGAAATGTCTACTACTGCTGTTACTGCTCAAACACCATTGATCGAAACACCACCTCCCACAGGAACAGAAACGCCATCAACAGCTACTACAACTGCTGTTCCACCAACACCTACATCACCTGGAATTACTACTGCTGTTACTACTGAAACACCATCTACAGAAACACCACCTCCCACAGGAACAGAAACGCCATCAACAGCTACAACAACTGCTGTTCCACCGACACCAACAGCACCTGAAATTTCTACTACTGCTGTTACTGCTCAAACACCATTGATCGAAACACCACCTCCCACAGGAACAGAAACGCCATCAACAGCTACTACAACTGCTGTTCCACCAACACCTACATCACCTGGAATTACTGCTGCTGTTACTACTGAAACACCATCTACAGAAACACCACCTCCCACAGGAACAGAAACGCCATCAACAGCTACAACAACTGCTGTTCCACCGACACCAACAGCACCTGAAATTTCTACTACTGCTGTTACTGCTCAAACACCATTGATCGAAACACCACCTCCCACAGGAACAGAAACGCCATCAACAGCTACTACAACTGCTGTTCCACCAACACCTACATCACCTGGAATTACTACTGCTGTTACTACTGAAACACCATCTACAGAAACACCACCTCCCACAGGAACAGAAACGCCATCAACAGCTACAACAACTGCTGCTCCACCGACACCAACAGCACCTGAAATTTCTACTACTGCTGTTACTGCTCAAACACCATTGATCGAAACACCACCTCCCACAGGAACAGAAACGCCATCAACAGCTACTACAACTGCTGTTCCACCAACACCTACATCACCTGGAATTACTACTGCTGTTACTACTGAAACACCATCTACAGAAACACCACCTCCCATAGGAACAGAAACGCCATCAACAGCTACAACAACTGCTATTCCACTGACACCAACAGCACCTGAAATGTCTACTACTGCTGTTACTGCTCAAACACCATTGATCGAAACACCACCTCCCACAGGAACAGAAACGCCATCAACAGCTACTACAACTGCTGTTCCACCAACACCTACATCACCTGAAATTACTACTGCTGTTACTACTGAAACACCATCTACAGAAACACCACCTCCCACAGGAACAGAAACGCCATCAACAGCTACAACAACTGCTGTTCCACCGACACCAACAGCACCTGAAATTTCTACTACTGCTGTTACTGCTCAAACACCATTGATCGAAACACCACCTCCCACAGGAACAGAAACGCCATCAACAGCTACTACAACTGCTGTTCCACCAACACCTACATCACCTGGAATTACTACTGCTGTTACTACTGAAACACCATCTACAGAAACACCACCTCCCACAGGAACAGAAACGCCATCAACAGCTACAACAACTGCTGTTCCACCGACACCAACAGCACCTGAAATTTCTACTACTGCTGTTACTGCTCAAACACCATTGATCGAAACACCACCTCCCACAGGAACAGAAACGCCATCAACAGCTACTACAACTGCTGTTCCACCAACACCTACATCACCTGGAATTACTACTGCTGTTACTACTGAAACACCATCTACAGAAACACCACCTCCCACAGGAACAGAAACGCCATCAACAGCTACAACAACTGCTGTTCCACCGACACCAACAGCACCTGAAATTTCTACTACTGCTGTTACTGCTCAAACACCATTGATCGAAACACCACCTCCCACAGGAACAGAAACGCCATCAACAGCTACTACAACTGCTGTTCCACCAACACCTACATCACCTGGAATTACTACTGCTGTTACTACTGAAACACCATCTACAGAAACACCACCTCCCACAGGAACAGAAACACCATCAACAGCTACAACAACTGCTGTTCCACCGACACCAACAGCACCTGAAATTTCTACTACTGCTGTTACTGCTCAAACACCATTGATCGAAACACCACCTCCCACAGGAACAGAAACGCCATCAACAGCTACTACAACTGCTGTTCCATCAACACCTACATCACCTGGAATTACTGCTGCTGTTACTACTGAAACACCATCTACAGAAACAACACCTCCCACAGGAACAGAAACTCCATCAACAGCTACAACAACTGCTGTTCCACCGACACCAACAGCACCTGAAATTTCTACTACTGCTGTTACTGCTCAAACACCATTGATCGAAACACCACCTCCCACAGGAACAGAAACGCCATCAACAGCTACTACAACTGCTGTTCCACCAACACCTACATCACCTGGAATTACTACTGCTGTTACTACTGAAACACCATCTACAGAAACACCACCTCCCACAGGAACAGAAACGCCATCAACAGCTACAACAACTGCTGCTCCACCGACACCAACAGCACCTGAAATTTCTACTACTGCTGTTACTGCTCAAACACCATTGATCGAAACACCACCTCCCACAGGAACAGAAACGCCATCAACAGCTACTACAACTGCTGTTCCACCAACACCTACATCACCTGAAATTACTACTGCTGTTACTACTGAAACACCATCTACAGAAACACCACCTCCCACAGGAACAGAAACGCCATCAACAGCTACAACAACTGCTGTTCCACCGACACCAACAGCACCTGAAATTTCTACTACTGCTGTTACTGCTCAAACACCATTGATCGAAACACCACCTCCCACAGGAACAGAAACGCCATCAACAGCTACTACAACTGCTCTTCCACCAACACCTACATCACCTGGAATTACTACTGCTGTTACTACTGAAACATTATCTACAGAAACACCACCTCCCACAGGAACAGAAACGCCATCAACAGCTACAACAACTGCTGTTCCACCGACACCAACAGCACCTGAAATTTCTACTACTGCTGTTACTGCTCAAACACCATTGATCGAAACACCACCTCCCACAGGAACAGAAACGCCATCAACAGCTACTACAACTGCTGTTCCACCAACACCTACATCACCTGGAATTACTGCTGCTGTTACTACTGAAACACCATCTACAGAAACAACACCTCCCACAGGAACAGAAACGCCATCAACAGCTACAACAACTGCTGTTCCACCGACACCAACAGCACCTGAAATTTCTACTACTGCTGTTACTGCTCAAACACCATTGATCGAAACACCACCTCCCACAGGAACAGAAACGCCATCAACAGCTACTACAACTGCTGTTCCACCAACACCTACATCACCTGGAATTACTACTGCTGTTACTACTGAAACACCATCTACAGAAACACCACCTCCCACAGGAACAGAAACGCCATCAACAGCTACAACAACTGCTGTTCCACCAACACCAACAGCACCTGAAATTTCTACTACTGCTGTTACTGCTCAAACACCATTGATCGAAACACCACCTCCCACAGGAACAGAAACGCCATCAACAGCTACTACAACTGCTGTTCCACCAACACCTACATCACCTGGAATTACTACTGCTGTTACTACTGAAACACCATCTACAGAAACACCACCTCCCACAGGAACAGAAACGCCATCAACAGCTACAACAACTGCTGTTCCACCGACACCAACAGCACCTGAAATTTCTACTACTGCTGTTACTGCTCAAACACCATTGATCGAAACACCACCTCCCACAGGAAAAGAAACGCCATCAACAGCTACTACAACTGCTCTTCCACCAACACCTACATCACCTGGAATTACTACTGCTGTTACTACTGAAACACCATCTACAGAAACACCACCTCCCACAGGAACAGAAACACCATCAACAGCTACAACAACTGCTGTTCCACCGACACCAACAGCAACTGAAATTTCTACTACTGCTGTTACTGCTCAAACACCATTGATCGAAACACCAACTCCCACAGGAACAGAAACGCCATCAACAGCTACTACAACTGCTGTTCCACCAACACCTACATCACCTGGAATTACTACTGCTGTTACTACTGAAACACCATCTACAGAAACACCACCTCCCACAGGAACAGAAACACCATCAACAGCTACAACAACTGCTGTTCCACCGACACCAACAGCACCTGAAATTTCTACTACTGCTGTTACTGCTCAAACACCATTGATCGAAACACCAACTCCCACAGGAACAGAAACGCCATCAACAGCTACTACAACTGCTGTTCCACCAACACCTACATTACCTGGAATTACTACTGCTGTTACTACTGAAACACCATCTACAGAAACACCACCTCCCACAGGAACAGAAACGCCATCAACAGCTACAACAACTGCTGTTCCACCGACACCAACAGCACCTGAAATTTCTACTACTGCTGTTACTGCTCAAACACCATTGATCGAAACACCACCTCCCACAGGAACAGAAACGCCATCAACAGCTACTACAACTGCTCTTCCACCAACACCTACATCACCTGGAATTACTACTGCTGTTACTACTGAAACACCATCTACAGAAACACCACCTCCCACAGGAACAGAAACGCCATCAACAGCTACAACAACTGCTGTTCCACCGACACCAACAGCACCTGAAATTTCTACTACTGCTGTTACTGCTCAAACACCATTGATCGAAACACCACCTCCCACAGGAACAGAAACGCCATCAACAGCTACTACAACTGCTGTTCCACCAACACCTACATCACCTGGAATTACTACTGCTGTTACTACTGAAACACCATCTACAGAAACACCACCTCCCACAGGAACAGAAACGCCATCAACAGCTACAACAACTGCTGTTCCACCGACACCAACAGCACCTGAAATTTCTACTACTGCTGTTACTGCTCAAACACCATTGATCGAAACACCACCTCCCACAGGAACAGAAACGCCATCAACAGCTACTACAACTGCTGTTCCACCAACACCTACATCACCTGGAATTACTACTGCTGTTACTACTGAAACACCATCTACAGAAACACCACCTCCCACAGGAACAGAAACGCCATCAACAGCTACAACAACTGCTGTTCCACCGACACCAACAGCACCTGAAATTTCTACTACTGCTGTTACTGCTCAAACACCATTGATCGAAACACCACCTCCCACAGGAACAGAAACGCCATCAACAGCTACTACAACTGCTGTTCCACCAACACCTACATCACCTGGAATTACTGCTGCTGTTACTACTGAAACACCATCTACAGAAACACCACCTCCCACAGGAACAGAAACGCCATCAACAGCTACTACAACTGCTGTTCCACCAACACCTACATTACCTGGAATTACTACTGCTGTTACTACTGAAACACCATCTACAGAATCACCACCTCCCACAGGAACAGAAACGCCATCAACAGCTACAACAACTGCTGTTCCACCGACACCTACATCACCTGAAATTTCTACTACTGCTGTTACTGCTCAAACACCATTGATCGAAACACCACCTCCCACAGGAACAGAAACGCCATCAACAGCTACTACAACTGCTGTTCCACCAACACCTACATCACCTGGAATTACTACTGCTGTTACTACTGAAACACCATCTACAGAAACACCACCTCCCACAGGAACAGAAACGCCATCAACAGCTACAACAACTGCTGTTCCACCGACACCAACAGCACCTGAAATTTCTACTACTGCTGTTACTGCTCAAACACCATTGATCGAAACACCACCTCCCACAGGAACAGAAACGCCATCAACAGCTACTACAACTGCTCTTCCACCAACACCTACATCACCTGGAATTACTACTGCTGTTACTACTGAAACACCATCTACAGAAACACCACCTCCCACAGGAACAGAAACGCCATCAACAGCTACAACAACTGCTGTTCCACCGACACCAACAGCACCTGAAATTTCTACTACTGCTGTTACTGCTCAAACACCATTGATCGAAACACCACCTCCCACAGGAACAGAAACGCCATCAACAGCTACTACAACTGCTGTTCCACCAACACCTACATCACCTGGAATTACTACTGCTGTTACTACTGAAACACCATCTACAGAAACACCACCTCCCACAGGAACAGAAACGCCATCAACAGCTACAACAACTGCTGTTCCACCGACACCAACAGCACCTGAAATTTCTACTACTGCTGTTACTGCTCAAACACCATTGATCGAAACACCACCTCCCACAGGAACAGAAACGCCATCAACAGCTACTACAACTGCTCTTCCACCAACACCTACATCACCTGGAATTACTACTGCTGTTACTACTGAAACACCATCTACAGAAACACCACCTCCCACAGGAACAGAAACGCCATCAACAGCCACAACAACTGCTGTTCCACCGACACCAACAGCACCTGAAATTTCTACTACTGCTGTTACTGCTCAAACACCATTGATCGAAACACCACCTCCCACAGGAACAGAAACGCCATCAACAGCTACTACAACTGCTGTTCCACCAACACCTACATCACCTGGAATTACTACTGCTGTTACTACTGAAACACCATCTACAGAAACACCACCTCCCACAGGAACAGAAACGCCATCAACAGCTACAACAACTGCTGTTCCACCGACACCAACAGCACCTGAAATTTCTACTACTGCTGTTACTGCTCAAACACCATTGATCGAAACACCACCTCCCACAGGAACAGAAACGCCATCAACAGCTACTACAACTGCTGTTCCACCAACACCTACATCACCTGGAATTACTGCTGCTGTTACTACTGAAACACCATCTACAGAAACACCACCTCCCACAGGAACAGAAATGCCATCAACAGCTACAACAACTGCTGTTCCACCGACACCAACAGCACCTGAAATTTCTACTACTGCTGTTACTGCTCAAACACCATTGATCGAAACACCACCTCCCACAGGAACAGAAACGCCATCAACAGCTACTACAACTGCTCTTCCACCAACACCTACATCACCTGGAATTACTACTGCTGTTACTACTGAAACACCATCTACAGAAACACCACCTCCCACAGGAACAGAAACGCCATCAACAGCTACAACAACTGCTGTTCCACCGACACCAACAGCACCTGAAATTTCTACTACTGCTGTTACTGCTCAAACACCATTGATCGAAACACCACCTCCCACAGGAACAGAAACGCCATCAACAGCTACTACAACTGCTGTTCCACCAACACCTACATCACCTGGAATTACTACTGCTGTTACTACTGAAACACCATCTACAGAAACACCACCTCCCACAGGAACAGAAACACCATCAACAGCTACAACAACGGCTGTTCCCCCGACACCAACAGCACCTGAAATTCCTACTACTGCTGTTACTGCTCAAACACCATTGATCGAAACACCACCTCCCACAGGAACAGAAACGCCATCAACAGCTACTACAACTGCTGTTCCACCAACACCTACATCACCTGGAATTACTACTGCTGTTACTACTGCTGTTACTACTGAAACACCATCTACAGAAACACCACCTCCCACAGGAACAGAAACACCATCAACAGCTACAACAACTGCTGTTCCCCCGACACCAACAGCACCTGAAATTCCTACTACTGCTGTTACTGCTCAAACACCATTGATCGAAACACCACCTCCCACAGGAACAGAAACGCCATCAACAGCTACTACAACTGCTGTTCCACCAACACCTACATCACCTGGAATTACTACTGCTGTTACTACTGCTGTTACTACTGAAACACCATCTACAGAATCACCACCTCCCACAGGAACAGAAACGCCATCAACAGCTACAACAACTGCTCTTCCACCGACACCAACAGCACCACAAATTTCAACTACCGTTGTTACTGCTGAAACCCCATTGACCGAAACATCACTTCCACCACGAACAGAAACACCACCAACTACAACATTTGTTACATCAACTCTTTTTACAACAGTACCTCCAGTGACACAAACACCATCAACAATGTTCACGGTGCATACAGAATCAACAATTGAAATGCCACACGCTTCATCACCTCAAATTGTCATCACAACAAGCTGTCATTGCACATACGCAAATCAAACATTCCCACCCGGTAAGTAATACATGAATGACAATTTCTACATTTTTTTACACAGTTTTGTGTCAGATTGTGAATCCATGAACAATTGTAAGCATATCAATGATGCACATTCTGTTATTCTAATTATAGAGTCTGTGATCTACAACAAAACTGATAAAGCGGGCTGGTGCTACTTTGCTTACTGCAACTCCAGTTGTGTTAGTGAAATAACACAAAAACCATGTCCTCAGACTACTACAGTTCCAGTTTCAACTGTTCCACGTGACTGTACTGATGTCAACAGAAAGGTTAAAAAAAATTGTTCATGTATAGTTTACATTTCTCACAAAATTAATTTCAGCTAAATTACAATGGCACTGAAATAGATGAGCCCATTGTATTAATCTTTGTTCATCAATATTTTTTTAATCTTTAACAGAACGGAGAGTCATGGAATGAAGGATGTACGACTAAAAACTGCATAAATGGGAATGTCACCATAAGCCCTGTACAGTGTGATCCAACTGATTCTGTTATACCTACATGTGTCAATGGACTTAAACCTGAGAAGGTTTACTATAACAATGATTGCTGCACTAAGTATGAGTGTCCATGTGAGTTTAAACCATGCTCTAGACAATTGATGTTTTATTAATATTAATCATGATGGTTCTACTAAGCAATTAACTAACATTGTCCTTACTAACTAATGTTGTTTAACTTGTTTTCTGAAATAACAGGTCGATGCAGTGGCTGGGGTGACCCTCATTACAATACTTTTGACGGAACATATTATGTTTTCCAAGGAAACTGCGACTATGTGTTGGTCCGAGAAATCATTCCGAAATACAATATCAGTGTCCATGTTAAAAACTATTATTGCGATGTTACAAATAATTTTGCTTGCCCAGAGTATGTGATTGTGAAGTACAAATCCTATGAAATCAAGCTAGCAAGTAACAGTGAAGTAATGCAGGTGAGTGTCACGAATTTGATCACGAAATTCAAATACTCTTGAAAAACAAGCTCTGAAATATATTGACTTAAGAAAATGACAACTTAATAAATTTTCAATGCTTATATGACTTAACACAAGGGGTTAGCTTAGCTTTTTTTAGCTTAAATTACTTAATCTTTTTATTTTAAATATTTTATTTTATTTTAATAACTTTTTATTTGATTTTAATCGATTCTCATTTTGATGAACCCCAACTTAAATTTTTAGTTTAATGCTGTTTTCAGTTGATGCATGAACAAAAATGTACTAAACAGCATTGGTAGCGTGGCTCTTATCAAATAAATCGCAATAAGCTTTGTGCTGTCAATTTTGATAGGAAACCAAGTCACATCAAATGTCAATTTTATAATGAAATTTAATAAACATAATTTTGCTCTTTAATGTGGAGCGACAGGTCACTGTAGCCGCTTCAGGTCAAGCGAAGCGGCAGCAAGGAGCACACTTTACTACTAGTTATAGCACAGAATAAACATAAATTAACAACAGAAGGTATGTTCGAAAATACAGTACAGCTTCCTGACCTGAAATGTATCATGTCTCATGTAATCGCTCAATCAGTCTTTCAACAGCAGAAGATGTCAATACAACAGCTTGAAAACAATGTCACATAACGTTTCATGCACGATATTATCGGCACGACATTGGAATCTACCAAAAGAGGCTTAAAAATAAAAAAATTGGAATCAGTTTGATATGAAAAAATATCAACCTGCACTGATCTATATAGAATGTATATAAGGGTCAATATTTATTACAACTCAAAAACCCTTGTCGCCTACAGGTCTATGTCAATGATGTCATAAAGGTCCCAACATTCTTTAATGAAGACTTCAGAATTACCACCTCGGGCATGGCAGTTATTCTAAACATCAATGAAATCAAAGCTGAAATTTTAGTCAGTCATCAAGGTTTTGAGATCAATCTCCCGTTCTCCTACTTCCATGGTAATACAGAGGGACAGTGCGGTGAGTACAGTTTGGTGCCCTTGTTGCAATAAATATAACCAAAATAAACGGTATTTCTTCTGTGAGACAACAACAACTTTCTCGGAGAGAAAGACCGATTTGGAATAGGGATTAGCTTACTTTGTATTAGCCTAGTATATCAAAATCATCTAGAATGTTCTATTGTAGAATAATTTAAATTAAATGTACCTAAATAAGAATGTCTAGTGTTTCTGTCAATTAAAAATTTTAAATGCTGTCCTTATTTTTAGGGGTTTGTGACAATGATGCCACAAATGACTGCAGACGTCCCGATGGAACAATTGATCAATCATGTGAGCAAATGGCAGCCTTATGGGCGGACTCTCCAGGATGTGAAACCCCTCCACCACATCCAAGCGAACCCACTCCTGCTTGCACAGCACAAAGCTGTGAGGTCATCAAGAGCGAGTAAGAAAAAGCAAATCATCTCTCTGTAAATGTTCAGAAATTGGGGAATTTCTCTGCCACTAGCCACACCAAATACAGTAGCAAAAAATGTATGACTTTTAAAAAAACCCTCTATCCACCACCATTGGTTAGCAAAATGGTAGTTGCGACCAAAACTCACACCATTGGTTGAGTCAATGTAATTTTGTGTCCAGTCCACTCAGACCACTTAAACAAATTGCAATACCATTTGATATCGCAAATGGTACTTTTTTTAAGATTTCAGAGGTCATTTTTTTGGGCTATTACCTTTATTGTTGTTGTTGTTTTTGGTAGTGCTATCAAACATACCACTGAACCATGTTATGCTTCAGTTTACATTTTCTCCCTAAACTTCTGTATTTTGTTCAGTTTGTTCAAGAGCTGTCATGACATCATTCCCTATCAAAAATACTATGAAGCATGTAAATATGATGTGTGCTACAAGAAAAATGACTCCATGGCCTGTGCCAGTGTGGAGGCCTATGCACAGCTATGTGGCCAGAAATCTATCTGTGTGGACTGGAGAGACTCAGCCGACCTCAACGGGCTATGCGGTAAGAGAGCAGAATGAACCCACCATAACACAGTGTTGGATCTCTTATCTGACAGTATCCTGAATCTCTTGATTGTCATTGGTTGATAGCATTCAAATGTGCCGATCACAAAGTCTACAAGGCATGTGGGCCTAAAGTGGAAAAAACCTGCAGTACAAGGTAACCACTCTCTATAACAATTCATATCCATAATTGGAAATATTATAATACTAAATTGTCAAAATTTCACTGCATTAACAATCTTCCTGCCATATGCGCTTGGTTTACAACCAGATACAATGAGATGTTTGTGGAATTACCAGGCGAAAATGATCATCAAACATTCATGGAAGGTTGTTTCTGTCCCGACAACACATATCTAGTTAGTTCAACAACAGATAAGTGTACACCTACTTGCGGTAAGCATTATTACTTAATTTATGATATTTGTTATATTAATGTGCCTTGAAGTCAAACTTTTGTTGATGCATTTTGCACTCCCTACATGTAGATTGCATCGGCCCTGATGGATTACCAAGACAGGTATGTATCTTTTAGTAGTAGTAATAGAGGTAAAACTATTTACATGACATTTACTAGGATTGTGAACTTAATCTAGTCCAGGGGTTGTGAACTCTGGTCTCAAGGTCCACTTTCAGAGTTCAGCTACAACCCAGATCAAACTCACCTGCCTACAACTTTCTACGGCTGTGTCTGAAAAACTAAACAATTTAATAATCAATAAAAAAGAGATTTATATCTGTATGATATGACGCTGTTGCCACATTGGACAAGCAGTTTGGAAAATGAATGGATGATTCAGCTGCGGGCGCCATCTTCTGGTCAGACACAGGAATTAATAAGACGTGTGACTCTTACAGTGCATTATAGGTATTCTCTAGCCGTTGAGCGTACATCAGTTGTACACTCAATATTAAGGTGCATTGTGGGATTGAATGAGAGCACTCTATAACGTCCACTATGGTTTCTGACACCACTACAAATGGCTGTCCCCTCAAATAGTGCTCTATTTAAGGATATAGAAGGCAATTTCGTTCATCGCCTAGTAATCCTAAAGACTTTGATTAGCTTGTCTAGGTGTATTTGATCAGGGTTGAAGCAAAACTTTGCAAGAAAGTGGACCTCGAGGGCCGGTGTTAAGAAGTCCTACCGATATATGATTGAAACTGTGTGAAAATAGCAGAACGTAACCATTACACTACAGCAAAATTACGCTGAAATTCATACAAATGTCTGTATAAAAAAACTTCACTCATTTAGTCAAATTTAAAATGGCATTTGAACACAATCAACCCAACCTTACCATTATTTTTTATCCCAACTTGCATCTAACTATTATCACCTTACTTCCTCTCCTGTAGCCTGGAGATACATGGATGGTTAACTGTACAACATACACATGCTCCAGTGAGAGCTTTGGTGTTGTCCAAGAGCCTATGAACTGTCCGACCATAACACCCTGTGGCCACAATTACAAAAGCGTGATTGAAAACTGCTGTCCAACCTGCGGTAAGTAAACAAGCACAATGACAATCAGAGAGCTAAACAGGCTAAATTAAATAAACATGACAACAAAACCACCCTCATTTACTGTACTTATACACATTTCTGGCCTACTGCTGCTGATGAACATGATACATCAACTAAAGGAAAACAAGGTTCATAATCATTTATCAAAATGCAAAAACTAGCTCCTACTCTGAAACAACTAACTAATAAGAAACTTTCCAAAGGTAGATATTGAGACTGTGTGTAAGAGCAGATAGTATCTGAACATGTAAACATATAATTAGAGCCACAGCTGTCAAAATGGAACAAAAATGTCCATAATAATTTAAATAATACTCGCTGTCTCCTCTGCCCATTCAGTGTGTGATACCAGCCTGTGTTCTATGAAATGTGATGTGGGATATGAGTTATCAGCAGATATACCTGAGAACAGTTGCTGTCCACCCTGTGGTAAATCTCAAATTTCTTATCTAGACTACTTTTACAACATTTGGAATTTATGTGGATTTTAATGTAATCCCCTATTACAAAGGTTGCTAAATGTATTACATTATAATTATTTAACCTTAAATTTTCCTATTCAGTGCCCAAAGATGTCTGTGTACACAATAACTCTGAGTACCAGGTGAGCTGCTGGGGTTCATGTGTTTATACTAATTGGTAACATCAACCAACTGGAAATTTCACATATTACATTATATGCTTTTCACCATTAAAAAGTGAATTTTCTTTTTTTAGATTGGAGTTAAAATCCCTTCGGAGCCTTGTTTGGAATGTTACTGTGAAATGGATAAAGACCAACAGACTCAACTACATACTGTGAAATGTGTTCAAAAAGCCTGTACACCTTGTGCTGAGGTAATATTTACAATTTATGCTTGTGATCAGAATACATCAGGATTGGTTAATATTATAAACTCCAACAATAAAGTATCTGAACTTCTAGTAAAGCCTATTTGGACTGGGAGGAAGTTTTGATCTCTGAAAGTTACAGTATGTTTTCACAGCAGCCTGCATCATGTTATCTAAAAAGATCCAGTAAGAATGGACTGCTTATGATAACCCCTTTAAATGAAATTTAAAATACTCTTTTTGCACTCCAAGGGCTTTGAGCGTGTGGAACAAGAAGGAGAGTGCTGCGGAGTATGCAAGCAAAAAGCCTGCCTTTATACTGCGCCAGACAACACCACACATACTCTACAAGTACATTTGAAATATTCTCAAACTTTTCTTCAACCGCCTATTTCACCAGTCAATAAACCTTTGTTGTTCTTCAATCCTCATGTTGCCTGTCTTAATTTTTTCATTTAGGTTGGAGAAGTGCAAAATTACAAATGCGAGAGTGTTACCTGCAGTGAAATTATTGGCGTGTTTGTAACACAGAAGAACACACCAAAATGCCCCTACTTTAATCCAGATGACTGTGAGGCTGTAAGTCAAATATATACACTTTATAGTAAATCATGCCTCTGTCATGATGTATGATGTATACTGTATGTATACGCTGAAGTAAATGTAGGCCTATAGTTAAAGTAAATTTGAAATTGACTGCATTTCCTTTCGTTTTATTATCATAAAAGGACTAGGCCTATCCATAAGCATGCATTATTTCAAATTCCCAATTGATAAAACCAGTTTCACTTGGAAATCAATCAAATAACAGAAGTAAAATTGGTTATACAAACACACAAACACACACATTCCATCACTGATAACTTATTTATAATAAGCTTCAACATTTTGTATGATGTATGATTTGTATACTTTCCACTAATGCTGAAATGTGTCTGTTTTAATATATACAGGGAACTGAGAGATATGATGCAGATGGGTGTTGCAAGATCTGTAAGCTACTCTTTAATTACTGTCTATTTATTACCTCAGAATCAATGACCACACTACCAGTACGCCATTCCTACCATTTTTACAGCAGATCATAATGTAGATGAATTGTAAAAATGTCATTGCTATTCTCCCTCAACTGTACTAAAGATCAAAGAAGAAAGCAATAATTAGCATATTATAATACATAAAACAATGGATCAGATGTTCCTTTACACAAGTTTACTTCATTCTCCTTCTCTCTCTCTTATCTTAGGTGAGCCCAAGACCTGCATTGTTCTGAAGAACACCACCCATGTGGAGGCAGATGACTGCAAGTCCATCAACCCCATAGAAGTGACGTCCTGCAGTGGTCACTGTGGTACCAAATCAATGTAAGAGCACACTCACACATCTAATTAATCATAAAAAATATTGCATTTTGAATCCTGAGATGAATTGTGCAGCCTTGATTACGCAATAATTTCACCAGAGTAATAACCATCACATTTATTAGCACTCGCTACAGCAAAACATGTCATTTTCATGTGAACAGGTAAAGTCCATTTGAAATTGAACCCATTACCTTTCCTTTTATTATTATGCAATATTCATCACAATGCATCTTTGCATCATCAAATTCCCAATGGATAACATCTGCCAACAACAGAAGTAAAATTGGTTACTAACTCCTTGGTTACTTACTAACTTGGTTTCCCAATGACTTAAATCAGTTAGCAAAATATTTCATACGCATCAAAGATTTGAGAAACTGACAGCACACATTAAATATCTTAGATCACAGCAGATAAATCTGGATTTTTTCCATCTTTATCACATCAGATAACTCAATTACCAAATCACCCAAAAGAAATCAGTACAGCAGTAGGCTATTTGATAAATATTTTGTTTTGTATGAAAAAAACAGCTAATAAAAGCATATTCATCTTGGAAACCTGCACAGGTATTCAATGGAAGAGAACATCATGATGCACAGCTGTTCTTGTTGCCGAGAAGAGAAATTCAGCCGTCGACAGGTGTCAATGAAGTGTGCCAATAGCAGTGAGATCCTTCATGACTACATTTACATTGAGAGCTGCACATGCACTCCTACCAAATGTGTGGACTAGAAGACCTGAAGACTGGATAAAAGATGCTGATCCTAATCAAAGCTTCTCCTTTGATTATTGCTGATTATTGCTAAATTACTTGAAATATCTGAAGTAAGAAACAGAACAACAACTATTGAAGTTGTGTTTAGAATAATCTAACAAAAACGAATTAATGTTTTTTATTCTAGGGCTATGGTTTTTACTTTAAATATATGAAATATCTATAACAAGACTATTTCAATTGTTTGTTTGTTTTTCAAGCTTTTTGCTTTCTTCTATGGTATAATACAATTTCTGTATAACTGTAATCAAATTAAGTGAATGTTAAACACAATAAAAAGTTAACCTGCAACAAAGGTCATTTGCATTCCAATTTTTTTTTTAAGTCATAACCTATGTGCTTGTATACAGTATTATACAATATACCAATACAATAACACATCATATAACGTTACCTACTGTACATCATAAACACTGGCTTCGTAAAAACTATTTCGTGTAGGAAAACAAACACATTTGTCAATGCTTCAGTCTGTAAGGGGTAAATTAATCAAATAAAATCTATAGAATTATCAGTATTATGTATTGTTAATAACTGCTCTCATAATTGATAATCAACGACTTAGTAGGCTAATCATATTCCCAAAATCAGCACGTTTGGAAACCAAGACAGCCAGTTTCAGACTATGACAGATACAATCATTGTAAATAAATGGAGAGCCTCATTCCATGTAACATCCACTCACCTCGAAGTCAAGGAAATCCATCATCCACTCCTTTGCGCAAACTAGTAAATATCCATAAGTCCTGTAGTACATATTTTGGCTTCATCTGTTGCCACCAAATGAGCTGTGAAAGGTTGCCTCTAGCGCCATCAAATAGAATTGCAAAAATTCTAGAGTAACCCGTTCCATTGGACTGAGATAAAAAGTCAGTTGGGTTGGGTATATTGTGTAATATTTCAAATCTTCTTTTCCCAACAACTTGCTCATTCCCTAAATCCTCCGCAGTAATAAATTATTTTACAAAATCGACCTTCTAATCACCAAAAACGATTGTGATTGGTCCATTCTATCAAGCGCTGTGAAAAGGTACTGCTACCACAATCTAGGAACAGAGTAATTTTAACCTAATAATTAACGTTATTAATGCCCATCAATAGCAAAGTAAGCTGAAAAAAGACAGTGAATAGTAAAAAAAAAGAAAGAAAAAACGTAATAATGGAAAAAGCGAATCGACTGCGGCCAATCAAATGTACAGAAGTGACATGACGTAGTAGGAAGTGTTCCATGCACATACTGGCGGGAGTTTCGGTTGTTATTAAACAAGGTGACGAGTTAACTTACCGACTGCAAAAGGCAAGAGATATCAAGAAACAAGTCTTTCTGAAAAGGAACATTTATCAACAAATCCTACATAAAATTTGCTTAAACAGGCAAGTGTCTGACACTGTAAAGGTAGACTATACACTTCACGCGTTTAAACGTTCCGATTTCAATATGTCTGTTTTATTAAATACGAATCTGACAGTTGTTCTGTTTTCTTTGCTTTTTTTCTTATTGACTTTATTTCTATTACGTTGTCCTAATTCAAATATTGCTTTGATTATGACTTATTTTTGCTGTGCTAACCAACGAGATGATATTCTATTGTTATTACTACTTTTGTTTACACAACGTAACGTTAGCCTAATAACTTGCATATATTTATATTTCATTCACTAATTATAATGAACAGGTATGTATGAATAAATGAATGTATGCATATGTGATAAAAGCATGTGTTGCTTCATAAATGACCGTGTTTTTTTCATGTGCACCTTTGAGTCATGCTTTTATTATTAGTATATGGTTATAACGTTCCTAAACTGCCGAATAACTACAGTAAGCAGATAATATATATATAATATAATACAAGGAATAAAAATACAAATTAATTTATAATACATTTTCTGTTATCATTTAATCACTCTCGTATTTTTCTCCCTCATAGGCTGATAGTTTTCAGTGGAACACAAAATGAAAAGCATTTTTGCAAAGACACAAAGGCAGTTCATAGTGATCATGAACTGTCAAGCTCCAAAAAAGGACGTTTAAGACGTTCCTCTTGTTTTAATTTGTTTAAATGTGTTTATGTGACCTTATACTCACAGGTCTGGGCACATAGATGTCCAAGATGAAGGTTTCTGTGGAAAAGATCATATCGTTATCGGAGAGTGATGGTGTAGATGAGCTACAGAAGCATCTCACTTTGTTGTCCGACGATCAGGTTTGTGTTTCTGTGTGCTGTAGTGTGTATAGGTGAAGTGAGATTGTAATCAATGCAAAACTCTCTAATCATGTCATGGACAAGGCATCACCTTAAAATTATGTATAAAATAATTTTTTGTCCCTCTACAGCTCACAACCATCCTTACTAATAGTGCTCTGAAAGGGAAGGATACAGGCATCCTGATCAAAGCCATATTTAAAGGTAAGTGTTCATTTGATCATTCAGGGTTATTATAGTTAACTAAAATAGTAACTGAACTAAAATACACCATCACTTATTTCATTTTAACTAGATGCCAATGCAATGTACTTGATGTACTAAAATAACAAACTGAAATAAAAATGAGTTAAAAAAATACTTTTTAATTTTTAATAAAAATAAATCTGGAAAATATACATATAAAAACAAATTCAAAATATTAATAAAAGCTATAATAATATCTCTCTCAGTAATACTAGAAATAACATGTATGATCAAAAACTTTTGCTTTCGCATGATGTTGCATCCATGTCTAATAAGTGTAAGTGTAAAAAAACAAACTAAAAATTACTCTGTGCTGCTCAATCAAGTAGCGCTGAATATCAAATTGTGTTTGTTTGTGATGTTAGGTTCACCGGTAAGTGACTCACATGGCGCTAACCGGAGACTGCTAGTGTACAAGCACTGTATTCCACTGTGTGAATCTGGAGACCTGCAGACAGAAGTGGCCTCAGATATCATTGGGCTTCTGATGTTGGAGGTGAGTTTCATACCGTACCGTTGTACACAAACTAATAGTGACGTAGTGGTTAATGGTCTAGGCTAGTAACCAGTAGGTTGAATTTTCAAACCCCTTATGGGGAGATCCCTGGGACTGAACTTGTAATTAAAGATTCATTACGTAACTTGCGATGACGCTGCAAGAGGGAGTTATTTTGATTAAAGATTAAAGAGGGCACATGAATTTAAAAAAAAAAATTGCACAGATAAATAATTGATAAGAAACACTGCAATATTCCATAAAAAGTAAGAATTGTCAATTTTGATTTCATGGTGACTTTAATACTATACCTGTATAATATGGGTTTCTTCTGTGCCATAGACGCACAGTCTACCTGGTCACGCATTAGCCGCGTTAGCATCTCTATATGTGGACGCCATCAAAGTGAGTGAGATGAACAGTGGGAGATCACTGGAACTTTTCCCTACAATCCTAACAGCTCTTGCCGCTACAGAAACATTAGCTTATGGGAAAGGTAAGATGCTATTTGCTAAGCATAAACTGTTCTGTTAAGAAAAGGAAATAACTCTGTAGAGTCAAACAACAACAGTTAAGTGATGTTAATTAAGTGAATTTGGATTAAATACTTCTGGAGTAAAGATAAGAAACTTTTTTTTTTACTTTTACTTCAGGTGAGCTGAGTGGAGATGAATACAAGAAACAGCTGATCAACAGTCTTTGCTCCAGCAGGTGAAGTCTGAATTCAAGTGCTTTAGTATTGGTTTTCAATAAGTGATCAATAAAGACAATCCAGAAATGAAGTGACAGAGCTCTCCAAGTAAAACTAGAACACAAAAGTCAGACATTGTTCTATCTATAAACTATACCGCACCAACTTTTTAGTAACATATCTCCAATTCACGCAGATGGGATCCACAGTGTGTGATACACCTTACGACCATGTTCAGGTATGTTGATATATTAACTGGCTAGTTATCAACTTTGTGTCTTGAACACACTTAAACATGTTTTTTGTGTCAGGGATGTTCCGTTATCTGCTGAGGAGCTTCAGTTTTTGATTGAGAAGATTCTACGGATGTTCCTCAAGTTGGATCTACAGGAGATCCCACCTCTGGTCTATCAGCTGTTGCTGCTCTCTGCCAAGGTCTGTTGATATGCTTTAAAAGTTCTTTAAAACAGTGTGTCTTTATGGTCAGATTCTTATTTTTTTCATTGACAGGGCTGTAAGAAGTTGGTTCTAGAGGGAATCATCAGTTACTTCAAGAAGCAAGACCAACTTCAGAAAGAGGAGCAGAGAAATGCAGAGTGAGTATCCCACTTGCTCAGGTCAGATGGTTTAATTTAATTGGACCGATCATTTTATGTGTGTATCTGTGTTAGGAGTGAAGATGTGGAGGTGCAGACCATCCCACAGGATCAGCTGCGACACGTAGAGGGAACCGTCATCCTCCACATAGTCTTTGCCATTCGTCTTGACCATGAGCTCGGCAGGGAGTTTTTTAAAAACCTCAAGGTGAAAGTCTGCCAGGCTCACGTATAATCACACCCCTTTCTTTGAGCGTCTGTGAGTGCTAGCTGGTTGTCTTTTTCTGTAGGTGGCCCAGAGTGATCCGTTGTGTCCCTTCAGTATCGCTCTGCTGCTTTCTGTGGCTCGTATCCAACGGTACGAGGAGCAGGTACGTCTGGGTTTCATCCTTCTTCTTTAAACCTAGTGAGCTGTCTACTAAGGGATAGGCGATGTAGCTAAAAATGTGGACATTTTGATGATGTAGTCTGATGAAGTTTGATGATGAACTCTTCATAAGCTAAACTTAACATTATCGCGATACGCACGATATTCTGTCATCTTATATAATAAGAAATTATACTGTTATAATATTTGCGCCAATATTCAGCATCAACGCAGCATTTTTATGAATCATGTGTGCATTTGAACTTGAAGAGTCCCAAATTCTTCAAAAACGTGCCTGTGATGCCCACAATATGCTGGTTTTACTGACTCAGACCTTTGTCCCACTCTTAACATGACACATAATGCTTAGGTATTTGAGTTCCTGAAGGGTGCCATCACAAAAAACTTCAAGGATGATCAGATTCAGCACAGCTCGAAGTTTCTGCAGGAACTGCTGCCTCAGTGTAACAGTGTCTCCAACATGATTCTGGACACCGTCAAAAACAGGTCTGCTTAAACTGCAGTGCTTTTTTCTTCCTTTATTTATTGTGTGGTTTTGCTCAGTGTTATGTCTTTATCTGCAGTGTGTTTGGCTGGGATCATGTCACTCAAGGTCTGGTGCAACTGGGATTTATACTTATGGACTCATTTGGGCCTAAAGCTGGACCATTTGGGAAGGTCACAGAAGGAACATCCACCACTAAAACGCCAAACCAGCAAGCGTGTCGACTTGGTGGACAAGTTCTTCTTGAGAGCTTCAAGGTACAGTGTAGTTGTCAACCGATGGTTTCCCCCTTGTAATACGTAAATCATGCTCCAAACATTGCAAATATGTGACAAACTTTGTGGGGTTGTTTTGAACAGATGCATGAACCAATCAGAGGAGAGATCCTAGAGCAAGTTTTGAATCGATTGGTGACTAAAACAGCCTCACCTGTCACCCATTTCATTGGTTAGTAGTTGTCTTTTTGCAGATTTTTAATTCAAGCTCACTATCTAAATTTTGTTGTGTTCTTCTTGGCTTTATCTCTGCCGCAGACCTTCTTTCCAGCATTGTGATGTCTGCTCCCATGATCCTCTTGGAATCTTCCTCTAAGGTCACAGAAACGTTTGACCAGCTCTCGTACTTGCCCCTCAGCAGTGTACAGGGGCTCCTCAAAGCTGTGCAGGTAACATCTCAATCCACATGATATTAAAGAGGACCTATTATGCTTTTATACATTTTTTGATATGTTTAATGTTTCCTCTGCTCAGCCCCTGCTCAAAGTGAGCATGTCTATGAAAGATGCCCTGATCCTGGTCCTCCGGAAGGCCATGTTCTCCAGGTAGAGTAAGGAATGGTCCACATCCAAATGTATTTGAATGATGACGAAGTACTAATGAATCATCATCTCTCTGAAGTCATTTAGATGGCCGGAAGTCAGCAGTGGCGGGCTTCCTGTTGCTACTGAAGAACTTTCGTATTCTGGGGAGTTTAGCTTCTAGCCAGGCCAGTCAGGCCATTACAACCAGCCAGGTAAACTTAGACATCTGCTTTACTCTGCGCATCTTAACTGTGCACAATGTAGTTTACATTACATACTGGTGTCCATACAAAAATGTATTTTTCTGTCCTCACTAAGAGCAAAATTCTGCATAAAAACAACAAAATCAAAGCCAGTTGAAACAGATTTTATGTTTAATGGAGATTGCACAATATATCGGTACAAAATTGGTTATCAGCCAATATTTGAAGGTTTTTTATTTATTATTATTTATCATTATCAGTGATATTTGATACTTACCTGTGTGGCATAATGCTACTACGTTGTTGTGACGTCGCTTTAACGCCAGCCAATCCGGTTTAAGAATCCTCTAACTGTGTGACCGTATCTGATTCCCATTCCAGGTCCATGCAGACGTGCACTCGCGCTATAACACTGCTGCTAATGAAGCCTTCTGCCTGGAGATCCTGAGCAGTCTACGCCGGTGCCTTAACCAGCAGGCTGACGTCCGGCTCATGCTTTATGAGGTCTGGGTCTGACCCTCTCATTTCCACTTTTAGAAATGAAGAAGTGAACGAATACAGCTGTGATTGATCGATCCTGTCCATTTGACTTCTGTGCTGTACTTAGAAAGTGATTTGTTTGATTTTTAGGGTTTCCACGATGTCCTTCGTCGTAACTCTCAGCTGTCGAGTTCCATCATGCAGACCCTCCTGTCACAAGTGTGTATCATCCTTTACCAAAACGAGAGCCTATGCCTTCCTGTTCTGACAATGGTAATGATCCAATTATTATTTGTGTTTACCAGTTGAAACGATACTTTGAACCCGTGCAAGATCTGCTTCCGCCTCTGAAGCTGGAGTCGTGTATCAGCGCACATGGAGATCAGGTCTTCCTCCAGGAGCCTCTGGTACTGATGCCATGCCTCAATCACATCGATGCACTGCATTTGAACATGTACAGGATGAAACTTCAGGTCATATGTGTTTCTCCAGGCGCACCTGCTGTGCTGCACGGTTCACTGCCTGCTGTGGAACCAGAACATACGGTCAGGGGGCAGTGCGAGCGATGATGACGATGACGAAGAGGAGGGCGGAGTCCAAAGTGAACTGCATGCTATTCTAGAAAGCATAACGAAGCGCATGATTAAAAGCGAACTGGAGGATTTTGAGTTGGTACGGCATAATTCTTACCTTTGCTGGTTGGTTACGTCTCAATGAAAATGTTATTTACTTGGATAATACTGTTCCAAAAGAAATGTAGTTATTTTGTTCAGCAAGAAAATAAGCATTAAATTGATCAAAAGTGACAGTAAAGGCATTTATAATGTTACAAAAATGTCTAATAAATTGTTTTTTTTTAACTCTATTTATTAAAGAATCCTGGGAAAAATTGTATCGCGGTTTACACAACATTAAACCAAACAAATGATAATAAGAAATCAGCATATTAGAATGATTTCTGAAGGATCATGTGACACTGAAGACTGGAGTAATTCTAAAATTGATCTGTAAAATTCTGTTTTGATCACAGGAATAAATAAAATTTTAAAATGTATTCAAATAGAAAACAGTTATTTTAAAGTATTTTTTTAATCAAATAAATGCAGGCTTGATGTGCATAAGAGACCTCCTTCAAAAACATTTAAAAAAATCGTGAAACTTTTGCTGGTGTAAATTTGGTCAAGGTAGCGGCATTACGACTGACAAAACTACATTTATGCTGTTTTTATGTTTCATTTTCTGCTTCTCAGGATAAGTGTGCTGAATTTTCAACGAGTTCCAGTGTTGGAATAAAAAACAGCATCTACGCTGTGTTGGTGATGGGACTGAACGAGGTTCTCATGGAGTACAACTTCATCACTGCTAATTACAGGTGTGTGTTTGTGAAAGCCTTGTTTTTGAATACTTTTAAATCAGGCATTACATGCTGGATGTGTTTAACATATACTGTGTTTGCACATGCTGAGCAGTAAGAACCATTTTGAGGACATTCTGGAGCTTTTCAAGCGCTATCATAAAGTGTCTGAGATCCTGAGGGAGCGGGCAGGGAAGGGACGCCCCACGTCGTCCAGCAAACCCCCCCGCAGCCTGCTGTCTCTAGGCTTCATCTCCACACTGCTCACTGCTCTCTTCAGGTACGGTTTCACTGTGCACCTACATTTTGTATCGTTATTAATGTCTTTGTCACTTTTGATCAATTTAATGCGCCTTTGCTGAATAAAAGTATTCATTTCTTTTAGAGACAGCACTCAGAGCCGTGAGGAGAGCCTGTCTGTGTTGCGTTCCAGTGGAGACTTCCTGCGGTACTGTGTGAGCGTGGCCCTGCAGAAGATCCAGCAGCTGGAGGACACCGGACACACAGACGGACCGGAGGGACAGAGCCCTGACAAGACCTTCCGCCACCTCTGTGACATCACCAGGTCTCGGCTTTTTGTTATTGGCCATCACATAAACATCTGGACTTCAATTGAACAAATCCCCAAAAAGACACATATGTTAAAGTTGGCATGAAACGGATGTTGTGATAGTCTTTTCTTCCCTATGGTGAAGTATATCCAAGTGAAACGGCTTCTCGAACTAGAATGAATGTAGGGCGGGACTTGATTTTGTCCGTCTGGAATTGATTGGATTGATTGTGGTTTGCTATTGGTGGATCTCATGTGAGTGACAGGTTGTCCTTCCCTCACGCCACTAAACACATCATCAGAGAAGAGAAGACGCTGCAAGAGGGGAAATTATTTTGATTAAAGATTACAAAATAGTTATGTGAACAGATCATTTTTTTATTATAAATACTGCAATATTCCTTAAAAAAAGAATTGTCAATTTTGATTTCATGGTGACTTTAAAAACCTCATAAAAGCTTAATGTTTTTAGATTTACTTAGGGGTACAGTGCTTGAAAGATGCTGCATTTCTTAATTTCCGGTTTCCCTTCTTGCAGTGTGCTAATGTGGCGCTACACTAATGTGCCGTCCACCGTGGAGGATGCTGGGAAGAAGGAGAAGGGCCAGAGTGTATCATTACTATGTCTGGAGGGTCTGCTGCGAGTCTTCACCACGGTGATACAGCGATACCCAACACGCATTAGCAGCTTCCTGTCTTCTCTCGGTGGGCGTCTTAGCATTCCTGAGACTTCGAAATAATAGCTTTGTATGTTAATGGTGTTTTAATAAAACACGATCTGTATTAAAGATGTTTCAGGGGAAGCAGAGGGAGAGGGCAAGGGGTCTGTTCTGACAGCGCAAACGGCTTTCTATATCCGCCAGTTTCAGGTACCAGCTTCATTTTCAAACCCAGTATGACCATAATGTTCCATTTGCTCTGCTCAATCAGAGTTGGAGACAAAACACACACCAGCAGGCGTTGTAAGTTGATCTTTTGTGTCCAGCGAGCGCTGATGAACCAGCTCAGCGGGGGAGAGGAGGAGTTCAACAGTAAAGAAGCTCAGTTATTGGTCAGCATCCTCAGCGTTTTGTCACGACAGCTCGATCCTTCCTCTCAGCAGGTAACTCTTCGAAACACTCGTGCTGTTGCAGGGTTGGCTGTCAGGAATCTTAATACGTCTTCTTTTTGTTTTTATGTGCAGTTTACGCAAATGCTCACATGGACTGTGAAAATTTGCAAGGAAACCAACTTCGGTGAGTGATTCATGTACAAAGATGAAACTTTTATTAGGGGGAGCTGGGATGTTTTCAAACCAACATTTATCTCGGCTTTCGAAATGTTGCAAGAATGAAAAATTGGATATATCTCTCAAAAATTATGCATTTCATTTGGGATAACTAATTCCTAGCAAAAGAACCATACTTTTGTCCTAAAAGCCATTATTGTTAAGTAGATTCAAAATATTTAGCATAAAAACTTAAAACAGTAAAAATCTAGTTTTAAGAAAGGTATGTTTGCTTTTTTTGACTGAATGAACAGAAATAATATTTTTCAGTTTCTTTAAGAATATTAAGAAGTACAACTGTTTAACATTAATAATACATATTTCTTGTGCAGCAAATCAGCATATTAGAATGATTTCTGAATGATCATGTGACACTGAAGACTGGAGTAATGATGCTGAAAATTCAGCTTTGATCACAGGAATAAATCACACTTTAAAACATTCAAATAGAAAAGTTATTTTTAAATTGTTATAGTATTTCACAGTATTTTTTAAAATGGTAATGTTCATACTATAATACAACAGTATACTTACTAAAATATTTTTATATATATACATTTTGAATAAGAGTTAAGTAACGGATGAGATGGGAGATTATTAAACTTGTATAATAATGTAGTCTTCATGAATTGTGATGCTCAAATAAAAAAAAGCTTGTTAAAATCATCACAGTATTCACAATGCTGCTTCATTTTGTATCCCCAACCCTTCGTTCACCCGTTTCTCTCTTTCAGAGGACATCTCTCTCACTAAGGGCTTGCTGTCCCTGCTGTTCAGCCTGCAAGTCCTGCATAAGAGCCCAGTGTCTCTGCTCTGGGAGATGTGCCAGGACATACACAGCCAGCTGGGAGACATCGACCAGGTACTGTGGCCGCTTCTAAAACGAATGAAAACCTCTCTAGTGTGCTCAGGTCTCCTCAAGGCAGTAAAAAAAACAGTGCACAAAACAACTGGAGACTTTACATTTGATCGTACGTCACTAAAATAGTCATTTCCGTTTCTGATCAGGACGTAGAGGTGGAGAAACAATCCCATTTTGCCATCATCAGCATGAAAACAGCTGCATCCACCGCGGTAAGAACGGACACACTTCAGAAACAAATGTTTAAATCTTCATACCTGTTAAAAGAGCGCAGCGTCTGCCTCTCTTCCTTTCCAGCTTCTAGTCCTGTCTCAGGTTGGAAAGGTGTTGGATGAAGTAGACTGGTTGATCGCCAAGAAGAAAGGCCAGATAAGCTCAGACAGAACAATTTCAGGTAAAAAGCACCAAAAAGGTGTCCAGTCTTTTTCCTGGAAGGCTTCCAACACACCTGCCTAGAAGTTGCTAGCAATCCTGAAGACTGTGAATAGCTCATGTGTGTTTAATTAGGATTATTGCCATCCAGGACCAGGATTGGATTTCCCTAATTTAGAACAAGTGTGTCCAAACCTACTCCTGGAGGGCCACTTTCCAGAGTTTAGCTTCATCTTATCTCAACACACCTGCTTGGAAGTTTCTAGTATGCCTTGTAAGACAGTTGCGGAAGTTAGAATAGCATACTACCCTTACTATTTCTGCCATATAACAATTTAGTAACAATAGTAGTAGTATGCTAGGACATGTTTCGAATGTAGCACTTGACTAGCTGGTTCAGATGTGTTTAATTGGGGTTGGAGCTAAACTCTCCAGAAGCAGGATCGGACACCCCTGATCTAGCATAAAGAGCATTATGGAAATGTCCTGTGTGCATTAGGAAATACCCAGCAGCCACTGGGCCAGCAGGACCCGATCGAGAAGGCCGTCACGGTTCAGTTAGGCACGCTGTTAACGGCTCTGCATGAGCTGGTTCAGACCGCTCTGCCCACGGGACCCTGTACGGACACCCTAATGAGAGAGCTCAGTCGAACCTACAGCTTCCTCACTACACTTACCAAATATGTGAGTCATCCTGACTGTAATATAATTTCTAAGTTCCGGTCTTTTTGATTTGCTCTATATGGTTTGGGAAATCGTTACAGCTCAGAGCTTCACACAAACATGTAAAAGTGCTGCACATAAAATTAAAGTTGTCAATCATTTTTTTTTTCAGTATATTCAGCTGTGTGCGACCCAACCTGGTCAGTTCCCCGCACGTTTGGAGAAACTGGTAAGGTTTTTCTAATTCTTTAGAGTATAGAGGGTGGCAAGACCAAACAATGATATTTAATGCCAGTTAGTTACAACATTTATCTTGAAATGATGCAAGGATGTACAATTTAATCTCTCTCAACCTTTTATTTGTGATAAACACAAACCTTTTAACCATTTCACACCAAAGGAACCATCAATTTGTCCAAACAGCCATTATTGCCAAGTAGATTCAGAATCTGTAGCACAAAACTAAAACACAGTAAATTAAAAATAATATTCAAGGCGTTTCTTGTAGATCCAGATTCAACCTAAATGACATCCTAAATTATGTAATTTAACAACTCACAAACATTTCTTGTGTCCAGGTGAAGCTGTCAGGGTCTCATCTCACTCCCCAGTGTTATTGTTTCATCACATATGTACAGGTATGTGCCCATTTTCTTTCAGTTTGGTGTTTTTTAACCTTTACAACAGTGTCTTAACACATTATTAAATGTTGTCTCGTACAGAGTGGAGAACTGACGGCTGGAGGCCAGGAGAAGTTGAAGAAGAAGAAAAAAGAAGATGATGCAGTAGCAGCTGCTTCAGTGAGAACTATTTCAATTCATTACCTGAGACTGAAAAATAAATGAATTTAATGAAAATATTTTGGTAACAAATTTAGGCCTCGGAGTGCAAAGTCTTAAAACCGTTTTGTGCATCTGATGTGATTTCTAGGCTAAAGTTCTTCGTGAGACTAAAGCCATCCCGAACCTCATTTTCAACATTGAACAGTATGAGAAGTTTCTCATTCTTCTCTCCAAGAAATCCAAGGTAAGGTCTCTTAATTCTTTGCCCATATGCACGGCATATACAACAAAAAAAGGTAACAAAATCCTCTGAAACATTACGGCACATTGGTGAATGTCCTTTACACAGGTCAATCTGATGCAGTATATGAAGCTGAGCACTTCCAGAGACTTCAGAATCAACACTGCCACGCTGGAAGCTGCACTGCAGGAACAGCAGCAGGACGTAAGCCAACAGGTGTGTCTCTGTTTAAACATGTTCATCCTCAGACCGAGCACTGGGATTGCTTTCTTCATCTTCAATGGTGTCTTTCTTTCCTTAGACTGAAGACTCTCAGCCTTTGGAGGAAAACCAAGCGCCAAAGAAAAAGAGGAGGAAGCAGTGAAAAAAACTTCTAGTCCTTCTTTTGCACTTTTTTTCACCCTCATTCACAGGAGAACGCCACCCTTTTTTGAGTTCCTACTAGGGACGGCCATTTATGCGTTGAGACAGTTTATTCTTTCATGACACAGATATTACTTTAACCTTGTAGCTTGTCGTTTTCCTTTGGCCAAAGACCCTTTGGTGATTTCTATAATCTGATAAATGTCCAACGCCTCACCTGTTGATATAAAAGCATGGTCAACTTTATTCACGGTAGCACATCGACAATATTTAAAGAATACCTGCCTTACTCTTGCTTAATTAATACATTGTGCTCTTAATACAAGGTTTTTAGACCTAATGAGTTATGGATGTTCACAAAATGCTGCTATAATATTAATAAACAAATGTCTACATGTGATCTGGTGAATTTCTTAAGGAACCATCCAGCCAAAAATAGATTTTGTTTCCAACATGCGCTGTAAGCGGTAGACCAATCACGACAGACTGGGCCATCTGACCAATCAGAGCAGAGTAGGCTCTCAGAAAGGAGGGGTTTAGAGAGGATAATTTATCGAACCGTTTCAGACAATGAGAAAAGAGCTGATACTGCAATGTATATTATGAGACAATTTAAGTGTTTTTTGTACTTGGATGCATGTATAACTAATGTAGGAGACCTTCAAAACAAAATCAGGAACCTTTAAAATAGCATAATGGGGCACTTTAAGGCTGAGTCTTACCTTGGGCTAACCCGTATCTCCGCTCCACTCCTGTGGGATTGGATGGAGTCACGCAGTCCATGGTCACCTCCTTCCGTAAGCACTTATCAATGTCCACTGCACTGAAGAAAGCCACTGACTGCGGCAGATCCATCATTCCCAGTTTATAGGCAAACATGCTCCTGAGAATGGACAGAAAAATTCAAGCATGCACTTCACAGGGTAATGCCACCAGTAACAGGAATCAAAGGTTGGTCTTCACCTGGTGAGCAGGTTGGTGATCTGTAGGGCGAGTGCAGCTCTGTAGCGATCTTCACTTGTCACTAGATAACGCACTTCGTCATGAATACTGATGCAGAAGCGCCCGTCAATGTCGTGCTCCTCGAACAGCCAGCGCATGGCCACCAGCATCAGATGGAGATAGTCCACCGCCGAGCTCTGAACCACCCAGTTGACTCTGCTGGTAATGAACTAAAGCACAATAGAACTGTCATGAATTAAATGGAGATTAAATTAACTAAAACCATCAAAACTATGGTTTATGTCAACAATTAAAAGATAAACAATACTTATATTGTCTTAAAAATAACCTATTATGCTTTTTTACGTTTTCAACTTTCTTTAGTGTGATGTTGCTGCTTGAGCATGAAAAAGGACTGCAAAGTTACTCTAAAGTTATTCTCTATATCAATAAACAGTTTCTGAACTCCCTGAAACGCCTCGATTGCAGTCTCATTTAAATAATTTCCACCCAAGACATGCGCTAAAAAGCAGGTGAGGCCTGCCTGAGTTAGTAGTGTGTTGAAACTCGCAGTTATGATAAGGGGCGTGACATTTCCCAAACATGTTCGAATGGGTCCAATCACAACACATTGCTCTAGCCGGCCAATCAGAGCACATTGTGCTTTTCGTAAGTAGGGGCTTCATATAGACAGGAACTAAACAGAGCGTTACTGACAGACTGGGAAAAGAGGTGCTGCAACAATGTCAAATATGTGAAAAATAATGTGTTTTTTTCACATTCAAGCATGATAAAAGGTCCCCTTTAAAAACTGTTGGTTTACAACATTCATTTACATACTGCATCATGTGCAATATCACTCTTTAAAAAAAGAAAAAAGGTATGCATCACAGTAATGGTTCCCAGTTCATTATGAATTACACATTAGCATTAAAAGACTCGCGGTACAGTGACGGAGTCAGTTACGGCTCTTAATAATATAGAGTGCAACAGTCAGGTTCCAGAAGTAAAAATATCATCCCTTTTTTCCTTAGGGAAATTGAATAAAACGTTTAAATAAAGCATTCCTGTGAGGTTGGTAATCGATGGTATATTCTTCTGTTGAAGCCATCAGCCTGCATTATTTTAACTTTACTTTTTTAAATGATAGTGTTAAACAGCACAATTCCTGGTGAAAAACTACATTACCCATGATTCTGCAGATAACTCACCAATTTTACATTTTATACAGTTTGTGTCACTGCATGCAGTTCGAAACATTAGTTTAGAGGTATAAATGGTTAAAATAATGAATAATACAATTTCTTCAAGCAAAAAAAACCTTGAAGGAACTTAAGTGTTCCCTCACCTCATCCTGAACAGCAGAAGGTTCCAGAGCTCTGGATATCCTGCAGCCCAGCACTGGAGTGGCTGGTTCCTCAGAGTGGGCGATACTTTCCAGCTTATTGAACATCTCTGATTCTGTCCCGCCAGTCCACACGCGCTTCCCTGTGAGATTCCACTTCCTCTTGCTCCCCCTGGTGGTACTTCAAGGATCAAAACAAAAGTATAACATGCAGATTTGTCCAACATAAGACTTTAATAAAATGGCTTGCGTGGCAGCAGACCTCTGAGATGCCAGTTTTGAGATTTTACGCAGATCCTGAAGTGAGACGGTGCCATCCTCAGCTCTTTCCACATTTACATCCAACTTCTTTACCAACCATTCGCCTTCCTCAGACAGGTGATATCTGCACATAATCAAAAAATGTGATAACACATATTCTATTATATTATGCAAAGCACCAAATAAAAACTTATTAATAATATTTTAAACAATACAATCAGAATGTAACACTATTTAATATACTGTATAATATTTTCTTATAATATTTTAAAGAATTAATAATTTTATAGTATTTAATATATAATATAATATTAATTATACTTTTTAAATAATATTATTTAAAAACAAGTTATTTAAATAATGTAATATAAATCAATTGCATGTTTTACTTCTTTAAATGTAAAGAATGTAAATTTTGAGAATGTTTTTTCTTTTAGTTTATTTTTAACATTAATAAACTTTTCAGTAATTGTGCCAGAGTTAGCCGAAGGTTATTTTTCATCTGTAGTCCCGGACAGAAAATATGATCAAATAAAAAAACTTGCCATACACAGTCAATTAACCCATAAATTAGGGTTTATTAGCCTACCTGCGCAGTCCTTTGGTAAATGCGTACATCTGCCGAGCTTTACTGGCTGCTTCCTGTTGGCTCAGTTGGTGATTGAACTGCAAGAGCAGTCGCTCGGCAAACGGCTGGCCGGCCCCATAAATCCGTCCGTAGTTGAAGACCTTGGCGTGTTCGCGACTGATGCCCACAGCATCTGCGGTACGGCTGTGCAGGTCCGTGCCCTGACTTTTCTTTCCCTGGAGCGTCATCCATCCAAACGCTGTGCATCCTGGAAATCAGAGATTAAGAATGACCTACGGGGTGTAGTTTGTTCCATAGAAGCATCATGGAATTTGCCTCCTGGAATCTAATGGCTAGGAAACAGCATCTGGATTACCATGCATTCCTGCAAAGTGTGCTTCGCCCAACATGGCGGCGATCCACAGCTCTTGAGAATCCACATCTGCTCCCACCAGGTGATAGCCAGGAGGCACCTGCACCATGGCCTTCAGCTCACTGCCGACACGGTCTTTCTGCAAACAAACACAAACTGCTCAGCTTTAATGCCATTTCAGTGTCATAATTATGGAAGCCCATTTCCACGCAAGAAAAAAAGAATACTTTGGTAAATCATGATTATAATGTGAAAAAAGTAGAAATTCTCAACCTTTATTTTTATAAAGCAGTTTCAAAACCATACAAATGGACCAAAGTGCTGTAGATAACTAGCTTCAAACTAAAAAAAAAAAAAAAATCAAACAAACAAACGTAAAATAACACCAATAAATCATCCAAATTATGAGATAAGTCATAATTATGACAAAATGTTGAAATTCTGACAAAAAGTCAAAATTATGATTTTTTGGGGGGGTAAAAAGTAGAAATTATGAGATACTACATCATAATGTCGAAATTGACAGTGTCAATATTATGACATGCTAACTCATAATTTAATTTACTCAAAATTACGACTTAAGTTGGAATTATGGAATTAAGTTTTTGTCATAATTATGACTTTTATTTCATAATTTTGACTTTTTGTTAATTTCGATAACTTTTATGTCATAATTATGATTTACCAAAGCAATATTTTTCTTATTTTTCTTCTTATGTGGCAGATATACGCTTCCATATTTGACAGATAGAGCTAAATCAGCCATGGTAAAAATCTTTAAAAAACTATATATATATAAAGTAAGTAATACATATAATAAAAAATATATATATAATAAATATTGAGAAACATTAAACTATAACATTTTTGAATACATTTTAAAATTTGTAACACTATAAACGTCTTTACTGTCGCTTTTGATTATTTTAATACAACCTTTTTGAATAAAAGTTTTAATTCACGGTTTCCACAAAAATATTAAGCAGCAAAAATAGTTTTCAGCATTGATAATAAGAAATGTTCCCTGAGCAGAAAATCAGCATATTAGAATTTCTGAAAGATCATGTGATACTGAAGACTGGAGTAACAATGCTGAAAATTCACTTTTGTTAAATAGTGAAATAATATTTTGATAATATTTCACAATTTGACTGTTTTTATTGTATTTGTACCAATCTTTTTGACTAGTAGTGTACATATAAAAAAAATTTGTTAATTAATAGAAATATTTGATAATCTTCATTAATTGTGAATTGTCATTTTTATCAGTAGTTGTGGTACCCGAGCATTGCTTGCAGTCAGCCACGTGGGCTCTACAGCCCTGCGAGTGACCGTTCCAGCTGGGATGACCTGCGGTAAAATGGCACCATATTTCCCTTCCTCATCATAGTCATGATGTCTGATGAAGGAGCAAAGAGGACGTCAGACAAGGCTGCAATGTTTGTAATCAAATGAAGAAGACACTAGAAGACACTGTTAACTTACAGTCTGACGGTGCGCGGCAGTTCTGCCCGGCGGAGCCACACTACCATTTGGGAGCTGCAAAGAGAGACAAAATAAGAGATGAAATATCAGCGGTAAGCACCATCTAGACATTCAAAACATTTCAAATAGAGAACATTTGGAAGTCTCAAACCTGATGCGTTTTTGGGCATTTCTCCAGAAGGACATCATCTTGTTGATCTCTAGCGCCCGTGTGGCGTTGGTGCCTTCACGTCCTGCTTGAAGCGTACCGCTCTCCATTTTGGACAGGAAGTCTTTTGAAAATGGACTGCCCACATTGTTCTCATTTCCGTCCTGTGATTTTAAACCATTTGAGTCTAAAACTTCAATGACTGCATTGTACGAAGTGGACAGAAACACAATCCTGTACCTTATGAGGCAGTTTGAAGAACCAGCAGCCAGGGATGTTGACATCATTGTGTGGTCCATTTCCGTGGTGATATGGACACTCGCCGGTCCCGTTTTCGTTTATCGAATTTTGTTTTTTCTAATGAGCAAATAAAGGTAATATTACACAAAATAAGTGGTTCATCCTATAAAAAATCTGAATGTTTAATTAATATTTTAAATAACAATAATAATTTATTACTATTTAATATATCATAGAATATGAATAATATATCTTTATAATTGTAATAATATTTTAATCTTAGTCTTAAACTGATTTTAATTTTAGAAATATAAAATTGTATTACTTAAAAATATAAAATGCTACAAAATATCAGATAGTATTAAGTTATCTAATATATAAATTAATATTAATTTCATTTTTACCTATTTTTAATAATATTTTCCTCATAGTATTATATTATGAAAAATTATGATTAGTTAAAAATATAATTAATATTAAATTATATACTAGATAGTATTAAATTATAATATCATATATCATATTTTTTGGTAATATTTAAAAATATTTAATTATTATGTAATACTATTTAATATATCATGTAATATTAATGATATATTAAAAAAAAAAAATTCATTTTTTTATAAATAAACAATTTTGTGGGGGGTTTTCTTGGTTATCATAAGGTTTAAATGGTGCAAACCTTGATCCTCTTGGATGGGCCTGCTGCACTCAGCACTTCATCATCAAACACCTCCAGTCGACTCACTTCTTCAACCTACACATGTGACAAAAACATGCACACACTTTCACAGAAAACACCAGCCCTAAAAACCCAGTTTAGTAACACACCAAAGCTCTAACCTTCTGCCACACGGCACTGTCCGTCAACATGAGCTCATCATCAGAAAGTGTGCTGTCCAGATACTGGGGCTGCTCCTTCCCCTTCCGCTCACAATACTCCTTATAGATGCTCTCAATTGCCCTGGAAACCAAGTTTTAGGAAAGATGCTGTCAAGCCACTGTATATTTTCCTAATAACACATTATTATCCTCACTTTATTTTACCTGTATGGACATACAGGTCCTTCACTATCCTCTGAGATGTCCAGGTTATCTCTGCGGCCTGGTACCAGGTAACCCCAGCCGTGCTGGTCGGTGTAGTGCAGGGGAAAGCCGTCCCACGTGAGGCCCATCAGCTTGGGTGTGATCCTCATCTGCAGACTGATGAGACTGGCTCCAGGAGACCAGTCCTCGGCCTCAGACATCTTCACACACAGCTTTCGGTACCAGCTGACCATAAACAAAATGTGCACACATGCAATGTGGAACCCTGTGTTATTTTACCCAAATGGGATAGGGGGGGGCGGCACTCACCTGGGGTGGGCCGGTAAGTGCTGTCTCCTCTTTGGCAGGCAGCTGACGGTCTCCTTCAGTCTCTGTAGAAGCTCTCTGCTGGGGTGTGGATCAGCCTCAACTTCTTCTGGAGGAGGACCTGGGTCTGAAACAGAGGGTTAATAATGTTATTGTTCCTCTTATCCTGATTCAGGGTTCTGCACGATTTGGTCAAATAAAGGTGCAGTAAGTGATTTCTGCTGAAAATGTAACCCTTAAATGCATGAATGTTTTATTTCCCAGTAGATTCAGCATCTGGCTCATATTCGCCATCTCAAACATATTCTCAAAACGATCATTTTCAACATCTTCAAAATCGATAGTTTGATCGCTGACAGATCCACCATCAAGTGATAGTGACACTAATATTTGATTGCGTTCAGTACTTGTTCTGCAGTAAATCTTTGAGCCATTTCAACTTTTACTGATTATGCTTCCTATTCTTTTGTTTTCTGCCTGCGGTAACTGAAACGTCACTTCATCATTGTGTATCAGACATTTCCACCTTGTGGAATAAAGGCGAACTGCATTTATTCAAGTCTTCAAAGATTCAAGTATTGTGCAGAAAAAAATATACTTGCACTGTTACACCCCGGGTCATTAGCGACCCTATTCAATTTTTACAAAAAATGGAAAACAAGCATTTTTTTACATACATTTTTTCTAGTTATATTGTTTATAATGAATTGATTGAGGAATACTAAGAAGATTGATATCTAACTTTAAAACAATGAATGAGGAGGAGGAGGAGGGTAGTCAATGGTATGTGTTTAAGGGTTAGCCTATATCAACAATTTTGTGAATATTTGCTTAAAGGTGCCTTATGTAAAAATAAATAAATTCATACTCCACATTCCATACCAGATGGGGGCAGTATACCTCCAGAAAGTGAGTTGGTCTACTCTAGAGTATGAATATCTTCAAGCTACTCCCCTTCACCTTTACCAGTGAATATGTTCATATTCGTTTTGTTCATATTACATTTTTATTGTTAGTTTGAATTACATTAATTTGACAGACAGCATTCGCTGATGTTGACCAAGCTAGCGCCAACATAACCAGAGCTTCCAACTCTCACGCATTCACCGTGAGACACACGCAAACACTTTTCACACGCTCTCACCCCACACATCAATTTTCTCACGCACAGAAAAATCGCGAAGCAAAGAGGACACGGAGACCGACAGACTAGACAGAGCAGGTTAGTTATGATATAAAAAAATCTCAGCTCTCAGATTCTGTCAATTAAATACCGTTTTGGCGCTTGTAAATGTTACACGACAGATCCCTAGCGCATGTGAACCGATCATCTCTACTAGCTAATAGTAAAAAAATCACGAACACTGAAAGATACAGTAACGTTAGGCTACAACTTACCAAAATGTATTCCTCATACATAATATCGACCAATCAGTGTTTTTTATCATCGTGAAGAGGTCAATAACACAGCTGGAGAACAATTATGTCAGATTTACCTCAGGAAAGCCATTTAATAAACATAATATAGGTCACGTAGTTGGCAAGAAAAAAAGAGCAATAGAGATTGTGCTATACGTGTACTATATTACAATACTGTATTTATGAACGTTATATACGTTTATCGAACAGCCTTCGATACATTTCTATGTTATAACTTCCCGAAAATCTACACAAACATATAAAACAAACTTCTAACGAAATACTAACAGCATCTTACTTACCAATCCAAACGAAATGTTGCAAGTTCGAAGTCAAACCTCATTTTTTTCATGTCCATTTGTTGTCTCCAGCGATGGAAAGCAGTGCCAATGTTTACTCTGGTTCTGTTCCTTTTTTATCATATTTTATTTGAATGTAGTAGTGGGCAGTAGGCTACTTTCCACACGATTGACATCAGGTTCAAGTACACCCACAAGCCGTGCGAGTTATTCGTGTATTGCATGTTTGGCTGGTGGTTATGTTGCCGGCATACCGCCTCCCATGGCCGAAACTGGTATTACGACACCTGTCGGGCCGTGGCTATTAATGCTAATGCTAATTGAGGTTGATATCTCTGCAGCACTATAACTTGACATTTTTTTAATGACATCATCGCCCTTATTTCTTCTCATTCTTTTGATGCATGTAGCTCATTTTTTGGATATTTTTACCTCAATTTTTACATAAGGCACCTTTAATGTCTGTAATGTCAAAAAATTGTGTTTGTACATAGTCCTGGCTGTGTAAATAGGAGAAAAAATAAAGTGGATAGGACCGATTCACAGAGGAAAAAGTCAGATGAATATAATTGGAAGAAGGATTGAAAGTGACAGTAAATACATTTATGTTTTAAAAGATGCTATTTCAAATAATCTTTTGAACTTCCTATTCATAAAAGAATTCCAAAAAAAAAAAAGTATCAGGGTTTCCACAAAAGTATTAAGCAGCGCAACTGATTAATAATAATGAGAGGCACCAAATCAGCATATTTGAATGATTTCTGAAGGATCATGTGACACTGAAGACTGGAGTAATGATGCGGAAAATTCAGCTTTACCATCACAGCAATAAATAACATTTTAAAATATATTCAAACAGAGAAATTTGGTCAAATAAATGCAGCTTTAGTGAGCAGAAGACACTTCTTTCAAAAACATTTAACGACCCCAAACTTTTGAACTTTAGTGTATTTAATGAACTTTAACTAACAGTGAACTATTTCAAATATTTCAAGAAGGAAAAATACTGTTTCAAGCCAGCTACTGCAAAATCAGTACCAAATGTGTTCAAAAATGTTCAAGCAATTATATATCTTCATAACGCAAGATCATCAAATGTGCACATGAAAAACCCTTACCCTCGTCCCAGTCTCTGGGTATATTTCCGTTGGCCGCTGCTGCTGCTGTTGCCTCAGCCTCCTGTTTGGCTTTCTTCTTGCTTACAGTTATTTTCTTCTGCTTGAAGTCCTGAACGTCCCAATCCAAATCCCACAGCCATGGATCATCTTTATACCTGAACAGCACACCAAACCAGTAATCACTAAATATTAGATTATTGAGCACTAAAACTGATCAGTCCAGTTATAAGTTAACAAATAAAGAAAATAAACTGAATGGTCTGTAAAAGTGGACACTTTTCCTTAAAAGGTTATGAAACCGTAAACTAAAAATCCTAAATGTGTATATTGTGTTACGTCTCATGGTAAATTGAGGCATGCATTTGTGGGAAGCTTCGATGCTTTTAATTCAATGAGAACGAAATAAAACTGTATGAATTGAAGCTCCCTTTTTCCCTCTCCACTCCACGGCTTACCATGTCAACTTATGTAGCATTTTACAAAACTGTGGTGAGAACTGACTGGTGCTGAAACAAGGGGTTTCATGAACCTTTAAGGGAGTCTATTGGATATTATGAACGAAAGAGGCAAACTAATGCATGTTTACCGATCATCCTCCAATAACTGGCAGGCATCATCAGCCAAAATCATCAATGATTTCTTCATCTCTCTCTGCAGCTCATCATAAGTGGCCTGAGCATCTTCCAGGTACCGCCCCCAGTTCTGATTGACAGGAAGGTAGCACACGCCCATTTCTAGCATACCCGCAAGTGTCACTGGGTGAGGACACCTAGAAAAATGCAGAATTGACAACGGTGATTGGTCACTTAAGCAATAATATGTCATAATGAAAAGCTGGGGGGCGGGTTTATGTAAATGAAGTGTCATACCTCTCCATAAAGAGAGGCAGCTGCTCTGTGAAGACCTCGTGTGTGGCTGATACATCAAGAGCACAGTACTGCATCAGCTCCTGAAGCATCAAATAAACAGATTTCGGACGCAGCCTTAGTGTTTACATCTGAGAAACCCGTGGTTATGGTAAGTGGCGTGACATTTCTGAAACATGCTCGGTTAACCAATCACAACACACTGGTCCAGCTGACCAAACAGAGTACATTGTGCTTTTCGGAAGAAGGGGCTTCATAGAGACAGGAACTAAACAGAGCGTTACTGACAGCATCAACATCCTGCTTACCTGAAAATTGGTCCTAACATCAGACATGCTGCCCTTCACGAACACATCCCTTGGTTCTTTCTTCAGCCGCTCTCCTCCCACGTAGAGAGCGTGAACATCAGCAAGGTTATTAATACTACTGATATCAACCCAATCCCATGAGCCAATCTGCATGAGGAAATGCATACAATTTAATACTGTCTACAGCACTGTAAACTGACAACAGCTGCGAGGTTTGCACAAACCATCGGGCCCTCAGGGCGACGGCCGAGGCGCTTCATGTGCTCCTTCACTTCCTGTAGGCCTTTTCTCTTGCCGTACTTGCTGGCCATCCAGAGCGAGCGCTGGAATCCCGTCAGCCCTGAGATTGCCATGTGGAGACTCATTGTGTCCAGGAAACGCATCTTAGAGCCCTGCACAGACCGACCCAAAAACGCATGCATGATAAATCAGAATCATATTTGTTATCAGCCGATATTAGAGCTGATTTTTTGTTTAATTTATCAGGATATTTAATTGTGCGTGTAAATTGAGCATGTTCACTTGAAGTTAATCTTAACAAACACTTATAATTTTACATATGATCTTTAGCAAATCTAATTACATATAACAGTATTTATTCATATTTACATTTTTTGTCATTTTGTTGTGTGCTTTTGTCTTTCATATTTTATTTTGTCATTCATATTTTATTTTATTTTAGCTTCAGCACTGATTTTTAATAGATTTAATTTTATTTACCATTTAACGCCACTGCAGGGATTCCTAAACTTTTTTTGTCAGCCAAACCCTTTTTTTTAGTACCACCTGAGATTTTAAGTTAATATTTTAATAATTTAACAACACATCAGCATGTTCAAGGTTCTCTGATGCTGGTCACATGACATGCAAATAAACAGATAAAATATTTCAAGTGATTTATTAGGATCATTTTATTTTTTAATGATTAATTTGTTCATTTGATTCAATTAATTATTAGCTTTCTATCAACTCCAGTAGACCAATTTGGGAAAGCCTGCTGTACAATATAATATTCTTAGCATTTTAGATTTTACAGTTTCAGTTTTCGTTCATTAATGATTTAAGACCAAATAATGTAGAATTTTAATATCCTTGCACCCTTAGAATCAACAGAAAAAGGAAGAAATCAGACTCAAATGAGTCCGAAATGACCCTCACCTTCAGTAAGTACTGTTCTTTAATGTGTGTCCGATCAAAGCTCACATTGTGTCCAACCACGAGCCTCTCCTGCCACTCACCGCCCCGCGGCTGGCTGGAGTTTGTGGGGGTCTCCAGCGGGATGAGATCAGCCAGCGTCAGATCACTAGACCAGGTGTATCTGTCCTCTATGAGCCTCTTACTGCACCACGAGTACCTGAAACACCAAATAAAAGAGTTTGTCTGGAATCAGTGGTGAAATGAATGGTAAATACTGAGCTGCTACGGTAAATAACCCTCACCAGGCAGTTGGGGAAACCGCCACGGCCAACGTAGGACAGTGTCCCTCCGCCATGCAGACTTCCACATCAAACACAATAGCCTTCTCATCTGGGAAATTCACCCTGTGTTGCTCTCCACCCGCCCCATACCTAGTCCAGCCCACTTCCCAAGCCCATTCCTTGGGCATCCCGGGAAGCCGTGCTCCCTGAAGCTGGCTGGCCGCATCAAGGTAAGGAAGGCTCTGCTTTTGGGCAAGTAATCGGAAATGTTCGTCAATGTCATTGCCGTACATTTGAGGTAATTTGAGTTCTACGTCAGGTAACAGGTCTGTTTCTTTCCCCCAGAGTTCATGCTGCT